>NC_090378.1:114878092-115205217 GCF_036365525.1 Heterodontus francisci
ATCTGGAATGCACTGTCTGAGAGTGTAGTGGAGGCAGGTTCAGTGAGTGTTTAGGATCTGCAATGCACTGTCTAAGAGTGTAGTGGAGGCCGGTTCAGTGAGTGTTTAGGATCTGGAATGCATTGTCTGAGAGTGTGGTGGAGGCAGGTTCCGTGAGTGTACAGGATCTGGATTGCACTGTCTGAGAGTGTGGTGGAGGCAGGTTCAGTGAATGTTTAGGATCTGGAATGCACTGTCTGAGAGTGTGGTGGAGGCAGGTTCAGTGAATGTTTAGGATCTGGAATGCACTGTCTGAGAGTGTGGTGGAGGCAGGTTCATTGAGTGTTTAGGATCTGGAATGCACTGTCTGAGAGTGTGGTGGAGGCAGGTTCAGTGAATGTTTAGGATCTGGAATGCACTGTCTGAGAGTGTGGTGGAGGCAGGGTCAGTGAGTGTTTAGGATCTGGAATGCACTGTCTGAGAGTGTGGTGGAGGCAGGTTCAGTGAGTGTTTACGATCTGGAATGCACTGTCTGAGAGTGTGGTGGAGGCAGGTTCAGTGAGTGGTTCGGATCTGGAATGCACTGTCTGAGAGTGTGGTGGAGGCAGGTTCCGTGAGTGTATAGGATCTGGAATACACGGTCTGAGAGTGTGGTGGAGGCAGGTTCCGTGAGTGTATAGGATCTGGAATGCACTGTCTGAGAGTGTGGTGGAGGCAGGTTCAGTGAGTGTATAGGATCTTGAATGCACTTTCTGAGAGTGTGGTGGAGGCAGGTTCAGTGAGTGTTTAGGATCTGGAATGCACTGTCTGAGAGTGTGGTGGAGGCAGGTTCAGTGAATGTTTAGGATCTGGAATGCACTGTCTGAGTGTGTGGTGGAGGCAGGTTCAGTGAGTGTTTAGGATCTGGAATGCACTGTCTGAGAGTGTGGTGGAGGCAGGTTCAGTGAATGTTTAGGATCTGGAATGCACTGTCTGAGAGTGTGGTGGAGGCAGGTTCAGTTAGTGTTTAGGATCTGGAATGCACTGTCTGAGAGTGTGGTGGAGGCAGGTTCCGTGAGTGGTTCGGATCTGGAATGCACTGTCTGAGAGTGTGGTGGAGGCAGGTTCCGTGAGTGTATAGGATCTGGAATACACTGTCTGAGAGTGTGGTGGAGGCAGGTTCCGTGAGTGTATAGGATCTGGAATGCACTGTCTGAGAGTGTGGTGGAGGCAGGTTCAGTGAGTGTATAGGATCTTGAATGCACTTTCTGAGAGTGTGGTGGAGGCAGGTTCAGTGAGTGTTTAGGATCTGGAATGCACTGTCTGAGAGTGTGGTGGAGGCAGGTTCAGTGTGTGTTTAGGACTTGGAATGCACTGTCTGAGAGTGTGGTGGAGGCAGGTTCAGTGAGTGTTTAGGATCTGGAATGCATTGTCTGAGAGTGTGGTGGAGGCAGGTTCAGTGAGTGTTTAGGATCTGGAATGCATTGTCTGAGAGTGTGGTGGAGGCAGGTTCAGTGACTGTTTAGGATCTGGAATGCCCTGTCTGAGAGTGCGGTGGAGGCAGGTTCAGTGAGTGTATAGGATCTTGAATGCACTGTCTGAGAGTGTGGTGGAGGCAGGTTCAGTGAGTGTATAGGATCTTGAATGCACTGTCTGAGAGTGTGGTGGAGGCAGGTTCAGTGAGTGTTTAGGATCTGGAATGCACTGTCTGAGAGTTTGGTGGAGGCAGGTTCAGTGAATGTTTAGGATTTGGAATGCACTGTCTGAGAGTGTGGTGGAGGCAGGTTCAGTGAGTGTTTAGGATCTGGAATGCACTGTCTGAGAGTGTGGTGGAGGCCGGTTCAGTGTGTGTTTAGGATCTGGAATGCACTGTCTGAGAGTGTGGTGGAGGCAGGTTCAGTAAGTGTTTAGGATCTGGAATGCACTGTCTGAGAGTGTGGTGGAGGCAGGTTCAGTGAGTGTTTAGGATCTGGAATGCATTGTCTGAGAGTGTGGTGGAGGCAGGTTCAGTGAGTGTTTAGGATCTGGAATGCACTGTCTGAGTGTGGTGGAGGCAGGTTCCGTGAGTGTATATGATCTGGAATGCACTGTCTGAGAGTGTGGTGGAGGCAGGTTCCGTGAGTGTTTCGGATCTGGAATGCACTGTCTGAGAGTGTGGTGGAGCCAGGTTCAGTGAGTGTTTCGGATCTGGAATGCACTGTCTGAGAGTGTGATGGAGGCAGGTTCAGTGAGTGTTTCGGATCTGGAATGCACTGTCTGAGAGTGTGATGGAGGCAGGTTCAGTGAATGTTTAGGATCTGGAATGCACTGTCTGAGAGTGTGGTGGAGGCAGGTTCAGTGAGTGTTTCGGATCTGGAATGCACTGTCTGAGAGTGTGGTGGAGCCAGGTTCAGTGAGTGTTTCGGATCTGGAATGCGCTGTCTGAGAGTGTGATGGAGGCAGGTTCAGTGAATGTTTAGGATCTGGAATGCACTGTCTGAGAGTGTGGTGGAGGCAGGTTCCATGAGTGTATATGATCTGGAATGCACTGTCTGAGAGTGTGGTGGAGGCAGGTTCAGTGAGTGTTTAGGATCTGGAATGCACTGTCTGAGAGTGTGGTGGAGGCAGCTTCAGTGAATGTTTAGGATCTGGAATGCACTGTCTGAGAGCGTGGTGGAGACAGGTTCCGTGAGTGTTTAGGATCTGGAATGCACTGTCTGAGAGTGTGGTGGAGGCAGGTTCAGTGAATGTTTAGGATCTGGAATGCACTGTCTGAGAGTGTGATGGAGGCAGGTTCAGTGAGTGTTTAGGATCTGGAATGCACTGTCTGAGAGTGTGGTGGAGGCAGGTTCAGTGAGTGTTTAGGATCTGGAATGCACTGTCTGAGAGTGTGGTGGAGGCAGGTTCAGTGTGTGTTTAGGACTTGGAATGCACTGTCTGAGAGTGTGGTGGAGGCAGGTTCATTGAGTGTTTAGGATCTGGAATGCACTGTCTGAGAGTGTGGTGGAGGCAGGTTCAGTGAATGTTTAGGATCTGGAATGCACTGTCTGAGAGTGTGGTGGAGGCAGGTTCAGTGAGTGTTTAGGATCTGGAATGCACTGTCTGAGAGTGTGGTGGAGGCAGGTTCAGTGTGTGTTTAGGATCTGGAATGCACTGTCTGAGAGTGTGGTGGAGGCAGGTTCAGTGAGTGGTTCGGATCTGGAATGCACTGTCTGAGAGTGTGGTGGAGGCAGGTTCCGTGAGTGTATAGGATCTGGAATACACTGTCTGAGAGTGTGGTGGAGGCAGGTTCCGTGAGTGTATAGGATCTGGAATGCACTGTCTGAGAGTGTGGTGGAGGCAGGTTCAGTGAGTGTATAGGATCTTGAATGCACTTTCTGAGAGTGTGGTGGAGGCAGGTTCAGTGAGTGTTTAGGATCTGGAATGCACTGTCTGAGAGTGTGGTGGAGGCAGGTTCAGTGACTGTTTAGGATCTGGAATGCACTGTCTGAGAGTGTGGTGGAGGCAGGTTCAGTGAGTGTTTAGGATCTGGAATGCATTGTCTGAGAGTGTGGTGGAGGCAGGTTCAGTGAGTGTTTAGGATCTGGAATGCACTGTCTGAGAGTGTGGTGGAGGCAGGTTCAGTGAGTGTTTAGGATCTGGAATGCACTGTCTGAGAGTGTGGTGGAGGCAGGTTCCGTGAGAGGTTCGGATCTGGAATGCACTGTCTGAGAGTGTGGTGGAGGCAGGTTCCGTGAGTGTATAGGATCTGGAATACACTGTCTGAGAGTGTGGTGGAGGCAGGTTCCGTGAGTGTATAGGATCTGGAATGCACTGTCTGAGAGTGTGGTGGAGGCAGGTTCAGTGAGTGTATAGGATCTTGAATGCACTTTCTGAGAGTGTGGTGGAGGCAGGTTCAGTGAGTGTTTAGGATCTGGAATGCACTGTCTGAGAGTGTGGTGGAGGCAGGTTCAGTGTGTGTTTAGGACTTGGAATGCACTGTCTGAGAGTGTGGTGGAGGCAGGTTCAGTGAGTGTTTAGGATCTGGAATGCATTGTCTGAGAGTGTGGTGGAGGCAGGTTCAGTGACTGTTTAGGATCTGGAATGCACTGTCTGAGAGTGTGGTGGAGGCGGGTTCAGTGAGTGTTTAGGATCTGGAATGCACTGTCTGAGAGTGTGGTGGAGGCAGGTTCAGTGAGTGTTTAGGATCTGGAATGCATTGTCTGAGAGTGTGGTGGAGGCAGGTTCAGTGACTGTTTAGGATCTGGAATGCACTGTCTGAGAGTGTGGTGGAGGCAGGTTCAGTGAGTGTTTAGGATCTGGAATGCATTGTCTGAGAGTGTGGTGGAGGCAGGTTCAGTGAGTGTTTAGGATCTGGAATGCATTGTCTGAGAGTGTGGTGGAGGCAGGTTCAGTGACTGTTTAGGATCTGGAATGCCCTGTCTGAGAGTGTGGTGGAGGCAGGTTCAGTGAGTGTTTAGGATCTGGAATGCACTGTCTGAGAGTGTGTTGGAGGCAGGTTCAGTGAGTGTTTAGGATCTGGAATGCCCTGTCTGAGAGTGTGGTGGAGGCAGGTTCAGTGACTGTTTCGGATCTGGAATGCCCTGTCTGAGAGTGTGGTGGAGGCAGGTTCCCTGAGTGTATAGGATCTTGAATGCACTGTCTGAGAGTGTGGTGGAGGCAGGTTCAGTGAGTGTTTAGGATCTTGAATGCCCTGTCTGAGAGTGTGGTGGAGGCAGGTTCCCTGAGTGTATAGGATCTGGAATGCACTGTCTGAGAGTTTGGTGGAGGCAGGTTCAGTGAATGATTAGGATTTGGAATGCACTGTCTGAGAGTGTGGTGGAGGCAGGTTCAGTGAATGTTTAGGATCTGGAATGCACTGTCTGAGTGTGTGGTGGAGGCAGGTTCCGTGAGTGTTTAGGATCTGGAATGCACTGTCTGAGAGTGTGGTGGAGGCAGGTTCCGTGAGTGTATGGGATCTGGAATGCACTGTCTGAGAGTGTGGTGGAGGCAGGTTCCGTGAGTGTTTAGGATCTGGAATGCACTGTCTGAGAGTGTGGTGGAGGCAGGTTCCGTGAGTGTATAGGATCTGGAATGCACTGTCTGAGAGTGCGGTGGAGGCAGGTTCAGTGAGTGTTTAGGATCTGGAATGCACTGTCTGAGAGTGTGGTGGAGGCAGGTTCAGTGAGTGTTTAGGATCTGGAATGCACTGTCTGAGAGTGTGGTGGAGGCAGGTTCAGTGTGTGTTTAGGACTTGGAATGCACTGTCTGAGAGTGTGGTGGAGGCAGGTTCATTGAGTGTTTAGGATCTGGAATGCACTGTCTGAGAGTGTGGTGGAGGCAGGTTCAGTGAATGTTTAGGATCTGGAATGCACTGTCTGAGAGTGTGGTGGAGGCAGGTTCAGTGAGTGTTTAGGATCTGGAATGCACTGTCTGAGAGTGTGGTGGAGGCAGGTTCAGTGAGTGTTTAGGATCTGGAATGCACTGTCTGAGAGTGTGGTGGAGGCAGGTTCAGTGAGTGGTTCGGATCTGGAATGCACTGTCTGAGAGTGTGGTGGAGGCAGGTTCCGTGAGTGTATAGGATCTGGAATACACTGTCTGAGAGTGTGGTGGAGGCAGGTTCCGTGAGTGTATAGGATCTGGAATGCACTGTCTGAGAGTGTGGTGGAGGCAGGTTCAGTGAGTGTATAGGATCTTGAATGCACTTTCTGAGAGTGTGGTGGAGGCAGGTTCAGTGAGTGTTTAGGATCTGGAATGCACTGTCTGAGAGTGTGGTGGAGGCAGGTTCAGTGACTGTTTAGGATCTGGAATGCACTGTCTGAGAGTGTGGTGGAGGCAGGTTCAGTGAGTGTTTAGGATCTGGAATGCATTGTCTGAGAGTGTGGTGGAGGCAGGTTCAGTGAGTGTTTAGGATCTGGAATG
Organism: Heterodontus francisci; assembly: GCF_036365525.1. NCBI lineage: Eukaryota > Metazoa > Chordata > Chondrichthyes > Heterodontiformes > Heterodontidae > Heterodontus > Heterodontus francisci. The sequence continues at coordinate 114,883,931 of NC_090378.1, forward strand.
CACTGTCTGAGAGTGTGGTGGAGGCAGGTTCAGTGAGTGTTTAGGATCTGGAATGCACTGTCTGAGAGTGTGGTGGAGGCAGGTTCCGTGAGAGGTTCGGATCTGGAATGCACTGTCTGAGAGTGTGGTGGAGGCAGGTTCCGTGAGTGTATAGGATCTGGAATACACTGTCTGAGAGTGTGGTGGAGGCAGGTTCCGTGAGTGTATAGGATCTGGAATGCACTGTCTGAGAGTGTGGTGGAGGCAGGTTCAGTGAGTGTATAGGATCTTGAATGCACTTTCTGAGAGTGTGGTGGAGGCAGGTTCAGTGAGTGTTTAGGATCTGGAATGCACTGTCTGAGAGTGTGGTGGAGGCAGGTTCAGTGTGTGTTTAGGATCTGGAATGCACTGTCTGAGAGTGTGGTGGAGGCAGGTTCCGTGAGTGTATGGGATCTGGAATGCACTGTCTGAGAGTGTGGTGGAGGCAGGTTCCGTGAGTGTATGGGATCTGGAATGCACTGTCTGAGAGTGTGGTGGAGGCAGGTTCCGTGAGTGTTTAGGATCTGGAATGCACTGTCTGAGAGTGTGGTGGAGGCAGGTTCCGTGAGTGTATAGGATCTGGAATGCACTGTCTGAGAGTGCGGTGGAGGCAGGTTCAGTGAGTGTTTAGGATCTGGAATGCACTGTCTGAGAGTGTGGTGGAGGCCGGTTCAGTGAGTGTTTAGGATCTGGAATGCATTGTCTGAGAGTGTGGTGGAGGCAGGTTCAGTGAGTGTTTAGGATCTGGAATGCATTGTCTGAGAGTGTGGTGGAGGCAGGTTCAGTGAGTGTATATGATCTGGAATGCACTGTCTGAGAGTGTGGTGGAGCCAGGTTCAGTGAGTGTTTCGGATCTGGAATGCACTGTCTGAGAGTGTGATGGAGGCAGGTTCAGTGAATGTTTAGGATCTGGAATGCACTGTCTGAGAGTGTGGTGGAGGCAGGTTCCGTGAGTGTATAGGATCTGGAATGCACTGTCTGAGAGTGTGGTGGAGGCAGGTTCAGTGAGTGTATAGGATCTTGAATGCACTTTCTGAGAGTGTGGTGGAGGCAGGTTCAGTGAGTGTTTAGGATCTGGAATGCACTGTCTGAGAGTGTGGTGGAGGCAGGTTCAGTGTGTGTTTAGGACTTGGAATGCACTGTCTGAGAGTGTGGTGGAGGCAGGTTCAGTGAGTGTTTAGGATCTGGAATGCATTGTCTGAGAGTGTGGTGGAGGCAGGTTCAGTGACTGTTTAGGATCTGGAATGCACTGTCTGAGAGTGTGGTGGAGGCGGGTTCAGTGAGTGTTTAGGATCTGGAATGCACTGTCTGAGAGTGTGGTGGAGGCAGGTTCAGTGAGTGTTTAGGATCTGGAATGCATTGTCTGAGAGTGTGGTGGAGGCAGGTTCAGTGACTGTTTAGGATCTGGAATGCACTGTCTGAGAGTTTGGTGGAGGCAGGTTCAGTGAGTGTTTAGGATCTGGAATGCATTGTCTGAGAGTGTGGTGGAGGCAGGTTCAGTGAGTGTTTAGGATCTGGAATGCATTGTCTGAGAGTGTGGTGGAGGCAGGTTCAGTGACTGTTTAGGATCTGGAATGCCCTGTCTGAGAGTGTGGTGGAGGCAGGTTCAGTGAGTGTTTAGGATCTGGAATGCACTGTCTGAGAGTGTGTTGGAGGCAGGTTCCCTGAGTGTATAGGATCTTGAATGCACTGTCTGAGAGTGTGGTGGAGGCAGGTTCAGTGAGTGTATAGGATCTTGAATGCACTGTCTGAGAGTGTGGTGGGGGCAGGTTCAGTGAGTGTTTAGGATCTGGAATGCACTGTCTGAGAGTGTGGTGGAGGCAGGTTCAGTGAGTGTTTAGGATCTTGAATGCACTGTCTGAGAGTGTGGTGGAGGCAGGTTCAGTGAGTGTTTAGGATCTGGAATGCACTGTCTGAGAGTTTGGTGGAGGCAGGTTCAGTGAATGTTTAGGATTTGGAATGCACTGTCTGAGTGTGTGGTGGAGGCAGGTTCAGTGAATGTTTAGGATCTGGAATGCACTGTCTGAGTGTGTGGTGGAGGCAGGTTCCGTGAGTGTTTAGGATCTGGAATGCACTGTCTGAGAGTGTGGTGGAGGCAGGTTCCGTGAGTGTATGGGATCTGGAATGCACTGTCTGAGAGTGTGGTGGAGGCAGGTTCCGTGAGTGTTTAGGATCTGGAATGCACTGTCTGAGAGTGTGGTGGAGGCAGGTTCCGTGAGTGTATAGGATCTGGAATGCACTGTCTGAGAGTGCGGTGGAGGTAGGTTCAGTGAGTGTTTAGGATCTGGAATGCACTGTCTGAGAGTGTGGTGGAGGCCGGTTCAGTGAGTGTTTAGGATCTGGAATGCACTGTCTCAGATTGTGGTGGCGGCAGGTTCAGTGAGTGTTTAGCATTAGGAATGCACTGTCTGAGAGTGTGGTGGAGGCAGGTTCAGTGAGTGTTTAGGATCTGGAATGCACTGTCTGAGAGTGTGGTGGAGGCAGGTTCACTGAGTGTTTAGGATCTGGAATGCACTGTCTGAGAGCGTGGTGGAGACAGGTTCCGTGAGTGTTTAGGATCTGGAATGCACTGTCTGAGAGTGTGGTGGAGGCAGGTTCAGTGAGTGTTTAGGATCTGGAATGCACTGTCTGAGAGTGTGGTGGAGGCAGGTTCCGTGAGTGTATAGGATCTGGAATACACTGTCTGAGAGTGTGGTGGAGGCAGGTTCCGTTAGTGTATAGGATCTGGAATGCACTGTCTGAGAGTGTGGTGGAGGCAGGTTCAGTGAGTGTTTAGGATCTGGAATGCACTGTCTGAGAGTGTGGTGGAGGCAGGTTCAGTGTGTGTTTAGGACTTGGAATGCACTGTCTGAGAGTGTGGTGGTGGCAGATTCAGTGAGTGTTTAGGATCTGGAATGCATTGTCTGAGAGTGTGGTGGAGGCAGGTTCAGTGACTGTTTAGGATCTGGAATGCACTGTCTGAGAGTGTGGTGGAGGCAGGTTCAGTGAGTGTTTAGGATCTGGAATGCACTGTCTGAGAGTGTGGTGGAGGCAGGTTCAGTGAGTGTTTAGGATCTGGAATGCATTGTCTGAGAGTGTGGTGGAGGCAGGTTCAGTGACTGTTTAGGATCTGGAATGCACTGTCTGAGAGTGTGGTGGAGGCAGTTTCAGTGAATGTTTAGGATCTGGAATGCACTGTCTGAGAGTGTGGTGGAGGCAGGTTCAGTGAGTGTTTAGGATCTGGAATGCATTGTCTGAGAGTGTGGTGGAGGCAGGTTCAGTGAGTGTTTAGGATCTGGAATGCATTGTCTGAGAGTGTGGTGGAGGCAGGTTCAGTGACTGTTTAGGATCTGGAATGCCCTGTCTGAGAGTGTGGTGGAGGCAGGTTCAGTGAGTGTTTAGGATCTGGAATGCACTGTCTGAGAGTGTGGTGGAGGCAGGTTCCCTGAGTGTATAGGATCTGGAATGCACTGTCTGAGAGTGCGGTGGAGGCAGGTTCAGTGAGTGTATAGGATCTTGAATGCACTGTCTGAGAGTGTGGTGGAGGCAGGTTCAGTGAGTGTATAGGATCTTGAATGCACTGTCTGAGAGTGTGGTGGAGGCAGGTTCAGTGAGTGTTTAGGATCTGGAATGCACTGTCTGAGAGTTTGGTGGAGGCAGGTTCAGTGAATGTTTAGGATTTGGAATGCACTGTCTGAGAGTGTGGTGGAGGCAGGTTCAGTGAATGTTTAGGATTTGGAATGCACTGTCCTGAGTGTGTGGTGGAGGCAGGTTCCGTGAGTGTTTAGGATCTGGAATGCACTGTCTGAGAGTGTGGTGGAGGCAGGTTCCGTGAGTGTATAGGATCTGGAATGCACTGTCTGAGAGTGCGGTGGAGGCAGGTTCAGTGAGTGTTTAGGATCTGGAATGCACTGTCTATGTGTGGTGGAGGCAGGTTCAGTGAGTGTATAGGATCTGGAATGCACTGTCTGAGAGTGCGGTGGAGGCAGGTTCAGTGTGTGTTTAGGATCTGGAATGCACTGTCTGAGAGTGTGGTGGAGGCAGGTTCCGTGAGTGTATAGGATCTGGAATGCACTGTCTGAGAGTGCGGTGGAGGCAGGTTCAGTGTGTGTTTAGGATCTGGAATGCACTGTCTGAGAGTGTGGTGGAGGCAGGTTCAGTGAGTGTTTAGGATCTGGAATGCACTGTCTGAGAGTGTGGTGGAGGCAGGTTCCGTGAGTGTTTAGGATCTGGAATGCACTGTCTGAGAGTGTGGTGGAGGCAGGTTCCGTGAGTGTATAGGATCTGGAATGCACTGTCTGAGAGTGCGGTGGAGGCAGGTTCAGTGTGTGTTTAGGATCTGGAATGCACTGTCTGAGAGTGTGGTGGAGGCAGGTTCAGTGAGTGTTTAGGATCTGGAATGCACTGTCTGAGAGTGTGGTGGAGGCAGGTTCCGTGAGTGTATAGGATCTGGAATGCACTGTCTGAGAGTGCGGTGGAGGCAGGTTCAGTGTGTGTTTAGGATCTGGAATGCACTGTCTGAGAGTGTGGTGGAGGCAGGTTCAGTGAGTGTTTAGGATCTGGAATGCACTGTCTGAGAGTGTGGTGGAGGCAGGTTCAGTGAATGTTTAGGATCTGGAATGCACTGTCTGAGAGTGTAGTGGAGGCAGGTTCAGTGAGTGTTTAGGATCTGCAATGCACTGTCTAAGAGTGTAGTGGAGGCCGGTTCAGTGAGTGTTTAGGATCTGGAATGCATTGTCTGAGAGTGTGGTGGAGGCAGGTTCCGTGAGTGTACAGGATCTGGATTGCACTGTCTGAGAGTGTGGTGGAGGCAGGTTCAGTGAATGTTTAGGATCTGGAATGCACTGTCTGAGAGTGTGGTGGAGGCAGGTTCAGTGAATGTTTAGGATCTGGAATGCACTGTCTGAGAGTGTGGTGGAGGCAGGTTCATTGAGTGTTTAGGATCTGGAATGCACTGTCTGAGAGTGTGGTGGAGGCAGGTTCAGTGAATGTTTAGGATCTGGAATGCACTGTCTGAGAGTGTGGTGGAGGCAGGTTCAGTGAGTGTTTAGGATCTGGAATGCACTGTCTGAGAGTGTGGTGGAGGCAGGTTCAGTGAGTGTTTAGGATCTGGAATGCACTGTCTGAGAGTGTGGTGGAGGCAGGTTCAGTGAGTGGTTCGGATCTGGAATGCACTGTCTGAGAGTGTGGTGGAGGCAGGTTCCGTGAGTGTATAGGATCTGGAATACACTGTCTGAGAGTGTGGTGGAGGCAGGTTCCGTGAGTGTATAGGATCTGGAATGCACTGTCTGAGAGTGTGGTGGAGGCAGGTTCAGTGAGTGTATAGGATCTTGAATGCACTTTCTGAGAGTGTGGTGGAGGCAGGTTCAGTGAGTGTTTAGGATCTGGAATGCACTGTCTGAGAGTGTGGTGGAGGCAGGTTCAGTGAATGTTTAGGATCTGGAATGCACTGTCTGAGAGTGTGGTGGAGGCAGGTTCAGTGAGTGTTTAGGATCTGGAATGCACTGTCTGAGAGTGTGGTGGAGGCAGGTTCAGTGAATGTTTAGGATCTGGAATGCACTGTCTGAGAGTGTGGTGGAGGCAGGTTCAGTTAGTGTTTAGGATCTGGAATGCACTGTCTGAGAGTGTGGTGGAGGCAGGTTCCGTGAGTGGTTCGGATCTGGAATGCACTGTCTGAGAGTGTGGTGGAGGCAGGTTCCGTGAGTTTATAGGATCTGGAATACACTGTCTGAGAGTGTGGTGGAGGCAGGTTCCGTGAGTGTATAGGATCTGGAATGCACTGTCTGAGAGTGTGGTGGAGGCAGGTTCAGTGAATGTATAGGATCTTGAATGCACTTTCTGAGAGTGTGGTGGAGGCAGGTTCAGTGAGTGTTTAGGATCTGGAATGCACTGTCTGAGAGTGTGGTGGAGGCAGGTTCAGTGTGTGTTTAGGACTTGGAATGCACTGTCTGAGAGTGTAGTGGAGGCAGGTTCAGTGAGTGTTTAGGATCTGGAATGCACTGTCTTAGAGTGTGGTGGAGGCAGGTTCAGTGAGTGTTTAGGATCTGGAATGCATTGTCTGAGAGTGTGGTGGAGGCAGGTTCAGTGACTGTTTAGGATCTGGAATGCACTGTCTGAGAGTGTGGTGGAGGCAGGTTCAGTGAGTGTTTAGGATCTGGAATGCATTGTCTGAGAGTGTGGTGGAGGCAGGTTCAGTGAGTGTTTAGGATCTGGAATGCATTGTCTGAGAGTGTGGTGGAGGCAGGTTCAGTGACTGTTTAGGATCTGGAATGCCCTGTCTGAGAGTGCGGTGGAGGCAGGTTCAGTGAGTGTATAGGATCTTGAATGCACTGTCTGAGAGTGTGGTGGAGGCAGGTTCAGTGAGTGTATAGGATCTTGAATGCACTGTCTGAGAGTGTGGTGGAGGCAGGTTCAGTGAGTGTTTAGGATCTGGAATGCACTGTCTGAGAGTTTGGTGGAGGCAGGTTCAGTGAATGTTTAGGATTTGGAATGCACTGTCTGAGAGTGTGGTGGAGGCAGGTTCAGTGAGTGTTTAGGATCTGGAATGCACTGTCTGAGAGTGTGGTGGAGGCCGGTTCAGTGTGTGTTTAGGATCTGGAATGCACTGTCTGAGAGTGTGGTGGAGGCAGGTTCAGTGAGTGTTTAGGATCTGGAATGCACTGTCTGAGAGTGTGGTGGAGGCATGTTCAGTGAGTGTTTAGGATCTGGAATGCACTGTCTATGTGTGGTGGAGGCACGTTCAGTGTGTGTTTAGGATCTGGAATGCACTGTCTGAGAGTGTGGTGGAGGCAGGTTCAGTGAGTGTTTAGGATCTGGAATGCACTGTCTGAGAGTGTGGTGGAGGCAGGTTCAGTGAATGTTTAGGATCTGGAATGCACTGTCTGAGAGTGTGGTGGAGGCAGGTTCAGTGAGTGTTTAGGATCTGGAATGCACTGTCTGAGAGTGTGGTGGAGGCATGTTCAGTGAGTGTTTAGGATCTGGAATGCACTGTCTATGTGTGGTGGAGGCACGTTCAGTGTGTGTTTAGGATCTGGAATGCACTGTCTGAGAGTGTGGTGGAGGCAGGTTCAGTGAGTGTTTAGGATCTGGAATGCACTGTCTGAGAGTGTGGTGGAGGCAGGTTCAGTGAATGTTTAGGATCTGGAATGCACGGTCTGAGAGTGTGGTGGAGGCAGGTTCAGTGAGTGTTTAGGATCTGGAATGCACTGTCTGAGAGTGTGGTGGAGGCAGGTTCAGTGAATGTTTAGGATCTGGAATGCACTGTCTGAGAGTGTAGTGGAGGCAGGTTCAGTGAGTGTTTAGGATCTGCAATGCACTGTCTAAGAGTGTAGTGGAGGCCGGTTCAGTGAGTGTTTAGGATCTGGAATGCATTGTCTGAGAGTGTGGTGGAGGCAGGTTCCGTGAGTGTACAGGATCTGGATTGCACTGTCTGAGAGTGTGGTGGAGGCAGGTTCAGTGAATGTTTAGGATCTGGAATGCACTGTCTGAGAGTGTGGTGGAGGCAGGTTCAGTGAATGTTTAGGATCTGGAATGCACTGTCTGAGAGTGTGGTGGAGGCAGGTTCATTGAGTGTTTAGGATCTGGAATGCACTGTCTGAGAGTGTGGTGGAGGCAGGTTCAGTGAATGTTTAGGATCTGGAATGCACTGTCTGAGAGTGTGGTGGAGGCAGGGTCAGTGAGTGTTTAGGATCTGGAATGCACTGTCTGAGAGTGTGGTGGAGGCAGGTTCAGTGAGTGTTTACGATCTGGAATGCACTGTCTGAGAGTGTGGTGGAGGCAGGTTCAGTGAGTGGTTCGGATCTGGAATGCACTGTCTGAGAGTGTGGTGGAGGCAGGTTCCGTGAGTGTATAGGATCTGGAATACACGGTCTGAGAGTGTGGTGGAGGCAGGTTCCGTGAGTGTATAGGATCTGGAATGCACTGTCTGAGAGTGTGGTGGAGGCAGGTTCAGTGAGTGTATAGGATCTTGAATGCACTTTCTGAGAGTGTGGTGGAGGCAGGTTCAGTGAGTGTTTAGGATCTGGAATGCACTGTCTGAGAGTGTGGTGGAGGCAGGTTCAGTGAATGTTTAGGATCTGGAATGCACTGTCTGAGTGTGTGGTGGAGGCAGGTTCAGTGAGTGTTTAGGATCTGGAATGCACTGTCTGAGAGTGTGGTGGAGGCAGGTTCAGTGAATGTTTAGGATCTGGAATGCACTGTCTGAGAGTGTGGTGGAGGCAGGTTCAGTTAGTGTTTAGGATCTGGAATGCACTGTCTGAGAGTGTGGTGGAGGCAGGTTCCGTGAGTGGTTCGGATCTGGAATGCACTGTCTGAGAGTGTGGTGGAGGCAGGTTCCGTGAGTGTATAGGATCTGGAATACACTGTCTGAGAGTGTGGTGGAGGCAGGTTCCGTGAGTGTATAGGATCTGGAATGCACTGTCTGAGAGTGTGGTGGAGGCAGGTTCAGTGAGTGTATAGGATCTTGAATGCACTTTCTGAGAGTGTGGTGGAGGCAGGTTCAGTGAGTGTTTAGGATCTGGAATGCACTGTCTGAGAGTGTGGTGGAGGCAGGTTCAGTGTGTGTTTAGGACTTGGAATGCACTGTCTGAGAGTGTGGTGGAGGCAGGTTCAGTGAGTGTTTAGGATCTGGAATGCATTGTCTGAGAGTGTGGTGGAGGCAGGTTCAGTGAGTGTTTAGGATCTGGAATGCATTGTCTGAGAGTGTGGTGGAGGCAGGTTCAGTGACTGTTTAGGATCTGGAATGCCCTGTCTGAGAGTGCGGTGGAGGCAGGTTCAGTGAGTGTATAGGATCTTGAATGCACTGTCTGAGAGTGTGGTGGAGGCAGGTTCAGTGAGTGTATAGGATCTTGAATGCACTGTCTGAGAGTGTGGTGGAGGCAGGTTCAGTGAGTGTTTAGGATCTGGAATGCACTGTCTGAGAGTTTGGTGGAGGCAGGTTCAGTGAATGTTTAGGATTTGGAATGCACTGTCTGAGAGTGTGGTGGAGGCAGGTTCAGTGAGTGTTTAGGATCTGGAATGCACTGTCTGAGAGTGTGGTGGAGGCCGGTTCAGTGTGTGTTTAGGATCTGGAATGCACTGTCTGAGAGTGTGGTGGAGGCAGGTTCAGTAAGTGTTTAGGATCTGGAATGCACTGTCTGAGAGTGTGGTGGAGGCAGGTTCAGTGAGTGTTTAGGATCTGGAATGCATTGTCTGAGAGTGTGGTGGAGGCAGGTTCAGTGAGTGTTTAGGATCTGGAATGCACTGTCTGAGTGTGGTGGAGGCAGGTTCCGTGAGTGTATATGATCTGGAATGCACTGTCTGAGAGTGTGGTGGAGGCAGGTTCCGTGAGTGTTTCGGATCTGGAATGCACTGTCTGAGAGTGTGGTGGAGCCAGGTTCAGTGAGTGTTTCGGATCTGGAATGCACTGTCTGAGAGTGTGATGGAGGCAGGTTCAGTGAGTGTTTCGGATCTGGAATGCACTGTCTGAGAGTGTGATGGAGGCAGGTTCAGTGAATGTTTAGGATCTGGAATGCACTGTCTGAGAGTGTGGTGGAGGCAGGTTCAGTGAGTGTTTCGGATCTGGAATGCACTGTCTGAGAGTGTGGTGGAGCCAGGTTCAGTGAGTGTTTCGGATCTGGAATGCGCTGTCTGAGAGTGTGATGGAGGCAGGTTCAGTGAATGTTTAGGATCTGGAATGCACTGTCTGAGAGTGTGGTGGAGGCAGGTTCCATGAGTGTATATGATCTGGAATGCACTGTCTGAGAGTGTGGTGGAGGCAGGTTCAGTGAGTGTTTAGGATCTGGAATGCACTGTCTGAGAGTGTGGTGGAGGCAGCTTCAGTGAATGTTTAGGATCTGGAATGCACTGTCTGAGAGCGTGGTGGAGACAGGTTCCGTGAGTGTTTAGGATCTGGAATGCACTGTCTGAGAGTGTGGTGGAGGCAGGTTCAGTGAATGTTTAGGATCTGGAATGCACTGTCTGAGAGTGTGATGGAGGCAGGTTCAGTGAGTGTTTAGGATCTGGAATGCACTGTCTGAGAGTGTGGTGGAGGCAGGTTCAGTGAGTGTTTAGGATCTGGAATGCACTGTCTGAGAGTGTGGTGGAGGCAGGTTCAGTGTGTGTTTAGGACTTGGAATGCACTGTCTGAGAGTGTGGTGGAGGCAGGTTCATTGAGTGTTTAGGATCTGGAATGCACTGTCTGAGAGTGTGGTGGAGGCAGGTTCAGTGAATGTTTAGGATCTGGAATGCACTGTCTGAGAGTGTGGTGGAGGCAGGTTCAGTGAGTGTTTAGGATCTGGAATGCACTGTCTGAGAGTGTGGTGGAGGCAGGTTCAGTGTGTGTTTAGGATCTGGAATGCACTGTCTGAGAGTGTGGTGGAGGCAGGTTCAGTGAGTGGTTCGGATCTGGAATGCACTGTCTGAGAGTGTGGTGGAGGCAGGTTCCGTGAGTGTATAGGATCTGGAATACACTGTCTGAGAGTGTGGTGGAGGCAGGTTCCGTGAGTGTATAGGATCTGGAATGCACTGTCTGAGAGTGTGGTGGAGGCAGGTTCAGTGAGTGTATAGGATCTTGAATGCACTTTCTGAGAGTGTGGTGGAGGCAGGTTCAGTGAGTGTTTAGGATCTGGAATGCACTGTCTGAGAGTGTGGTGGAGGCAGGTTCAGTGACTGTTTAGGATCTGGAATGCACTGTCTGAGAGTGTGGTGGAGGCAGGTTCAGTGAGTGTTTAGGATCTGGAATGCATTGTCTGAGAGTGTGGTGGAGGCAGGTTCAGTGAGTGTTTAGGATCTGGAATGCACTGTCTGAGAGTGTGGTGGAGGCAGGTTCAGTGAGTGTTTAGGATCTGGAATGCACTGTCTGAGAGTGTGGTGGAGGCAGGTTCCGTGAGAGGTTCGGATCTGGAATGCACTGTCTGAGAGTGTGGTGGAGGCAGGTTCCGTGAGTGTATAGGATCTGGAATACACTGTCTGAGAGTGTGGTGGAGGCAGGTTCCGTGAGTGTATAGGATCTGGAATGCACTGTCTGAGAGTGTGGTGGAGGCAGGTTCAGTGAGTGTATAGGATCTTGAATGCACTTTCTGAGAGTGTGGTGGAGGCAGGTTCAGTGAGTGTTTAGGATCTGGAATGCACTGTCTGAGAGTGTGGTGGAGGCAGGTTCAGTGTGTGTTTAGGACTTGGAATGCACTGTCTGAGAGTGTGGTGGAGGCAGGTTCAGTGAGTGTTTAGGATCTGGAATGCATTGTCTGAGAGTGTGGTGGAGGCAGGTTCAGTGACTGTTTAGGATCTGGAATGCACTGTCTGAGAGTGTGGTGGAGGCGGGTTCAGTGAGTGTTTAGGATCTGGAATGCACTGTCTGAGAGTGTGGTGGAGGCAGGTTCAGTGAGTGTTTAGGATCTGGAATGCATTGTCTGAGAGTGTGGTGGAGGCAGGTTCAGTGACTGTTTAGGATCTGGAATGCACTGTCTGAGAGTGTGGTGGAGGCAGGTTCAGTGAGTGTTTAGGATCTGGAATGCATTGTCTGAGAGTGTGGTGGAGGCAGGTTCAGTGAGTGTTTAGGATCTGGAATGCATTGTCTGAGAGTGTGGTGGAGGCAGGTTCAGTGACTGTTTAGGATCTGGAATGCCCTGTCTGAGAGTGTGGTGGAGGCAGGTTCAGTGAGTGTTTAGGATCTGGAATGCACTGTCTGAGAGTGTGTTGGAGGCAGGTTCAGTGAGTGTTTAGGATCTGGAATGCCCTGTCTGAGAGTGTGGTGGAGGCAGGTTCAGTGACTGTTTCGGATCTGGAATGCCCTGTCTGAGAGTGTGGTGGAGGCAGGTTCCCTGAGTGTATAGGATCTTGAATGCACTGTCTGAGAGTGTGGTGGAGGCAGGTTCAGTGAGTGTTTAGGATCTTGAATGCCCTGTCTGAGAGTGTGGTGGAGGCAGGTTCCCTGAGTGTATAGGATCTGGAATGCACTGTCTGAGAGTTTGGTGGAGGCAGGTTCAGTGAATGATTAGGATTTGGAATGCACTGTCTGAGAGTGTGGTGGAGGCAGGTTCAGTGAATGTTTAGGATCTGGAATGCACTGTCTGAGTGTGTGGTGGAGGCAGGTTCCGTGAGTGTTTAGGATCTGGAATGCACTGTCTGAGAGTGTGGTGGAGGCAGGTTCCGTGAGTGTATGGGATCTGGAATGCACTGTCTGAGAGTGTGGTGGAGGCAGGTTCCGTGAGTGTTTAGGATCTGGAATGCACTGTCTGAGAGTGTGGTGGAGGCAGGTTCCGTGAGTGTATAGGATCTGGAATGCACTGTCTGAGAGTGCGGTGGAGGCAGGTTCAGTGAGTGTTTAGGATCTGGAATGCACTGTCTGAGAGTGTGGTGGAGGCAGGTTCAGTGAGTGTTTAGGATCTGGAATGCACTGTCTGAGAGTGTGGTGGAGGCAGGTTCAGTGTGTGTTTAGGACTTGGAATGCACTGTCTGAGAGTGTGGTGGAGGCAGGTTCATTGAGTGTTTAGGATCTGGAATGCACTGTCTGAGAGTGTGGTGGAGGCAGGTTCAGTGAATGTTTAGGATCTGGAATGCACTGTCTGAGAGTGTGGTGGAGGCAGGTTCAGTGAGTGTTTAGGATCTGGAATGCACTGTCTGAGAGTGTGGTGGAGGCAGGTTCAGTGAGTGTTTAGGATCTGGAATGCACTGTCTGAGAGTGTGGTGGAGGCAGGTTCAGTGAGTGGTTCGGATCTGGAATGCACTGTCTGAGAGTGTGGTGGAGGCAGGTTCCGTGAGTGTATAGGATCTGGAATACACTGTCTGAGAGTGTGGTGGAGGCAGGTTCCGTGAGTGTATAGGATCTGGAATGCACTGTCTGAGAGTGTGGTGGAGGCAGGTTCAGTGAGTGTATAGGATCTTGAATGCACTTTCTGAGAGTGTGGTGGAGGCAGGTTCAGTGAGTGTTTAGGATCTGGAATGCACTGTCTGAGAGTGTGGTGGAGGCAGGTTCAGTGACTGTTTAGGATCTGGAATGCACTGTCTGAGAGTGTGGTGGAGGCAGGTTCAGTGAGTGTTTAGGATCTGGAATGCATTGTCTGAGAGTGTGGTGGAGGCAGGTTCAGTGAGTGTTTAGGATCTGGAATGCACTGTCTGAGAGTGTGGTGGAGGCAGGTTCAGTGAGTGTTTAGGATCTGGAATGCACTGTCTGAGAGTGTGGTGGAGGCAGGTTCCGTGAGAGGTTCGGATCTGGAATGCACTGTCTGAGAGTGTGGTGGAGGCAGGTTCCGTGAGTGTATAGGATCTGGAATGCACTGTCTGAGAGTGTGGTGGAGGCAGGTTCAGTGAGTGTATAGGATCTTGAATGCACTTTCTGAGAGTGTGGTGGAGGCAGGTTCAGTGAGTGTTTAGGATCTGGAATGCACTGTCTGAGAGTGTGGTGGAGGCAGGTTCAGTGTGTGTTTAGGATCTGGAATGCACTGTCTGAGAGTGTGGTGGAGGCAGGTTCCGTGAGTGTATGGGATCTGGAATGCACTGTCTGAGAGTGTGGTGGAGGCAGGTTCCGTGAGTGTATGGGATCTGGAATGCACTGTCTGAGAGTGTGGTGGAGGCAGGTTCCGTGAGTGTTTAGGATCTGGAATGCACTGTCTGAGAGTGTGGTGGAGGCAGGTTCCGTGAGTGTATAGGATCTGGAATGCACTGTCTGAGAGTGCGGTGGAGGCAGGTTCAGTGAGTGTTTAGGATCTGGAATGCACTGTCTGAGAGTGTGGTGGAGGCCGGTTCAGTGAGTGTTTAGGATCTGGAATGCATTGTCTGAGAGTGTGGTGGAGGCAGGTTCAGTGAGTGTTTAGGATCTGGAATGCATTGTCTGAGAGTGTGGTGGAGGCAGGTTCAGTGAGTGTATATGATCTGGAATGCACTGTCTGAGAGTGTGGTGGAGCCAGGTTCAGTGAGTGTTTCGGATCTGGAATGCACTGTCTGAGAGTGTGATGGAGGCAGGTTCAGTGAATGTTTAGGATCTGGAATGCACTGTCTGAGAGTGTGGTGGAGGCAGGTTCCGTGAGTGTATAGGATCTGGAATGCACTGTCTGAGAGTGTGGTGGAGGCAGGTTCAGTGAGTGTATAGGATCTTGAATGCACTTTCTGAGAGTGTGGTGGAGGCAGGTTCAGTGAGTGTTTAGGATCTGGAATGCACTGTCTGAGAGTGTGGTGGAGGCAGGTTCAGTGTGTGTTTAGGACTTGGAATGCACTGTCTGAGAGTGTGGTGGAGGCAGGTTCAGTGAGTGTTTAGGATCTGGAATGCATTGTCTGAGAGTGTGGTGGAGGCAGGTTCAGTGACTGTTTAGGATCTGGAATGCACTGTCTGAGAGTGTGGTGGAGGCGGGTTCAGTGAGTGTTTAGGATCTGGAATGCACTGTCTGAGAGTGTGGTGGAGGCAGGTTCAGTGAGTGTTTAGGATCTGGAATGCATTGTCTGAGAGTGTGGTGGAGGCAGGTTCAGTGACTGTTTAGGATCTGGAATGCACTGTCTGAGAGTTTGGTGGAGGCAGGTTCAGTGAGTGTTTAGGATCTGGAATGCATTGTCTGAGAGTGTGGTGGAGGCAGGTTCAGTGAGTGTTTAGGATCTGGAATGCATTGTCTGAGAGTGTGGTGGAGGCAGGTTCAGTGACTGTTTAGGATCTGGAATGCCCTGTCTGAGAGTGTGGTGGAGGCAGGTTCAGTGAGTGTTTAGGATCTGGAATGCACTGTCTGAGAGTGTGTTGGAGGCAGGTTCCCTGAGTGTATAGGATCTTGAATGCACTGTCTGAGAGTGTGGTGGAGGCAGGTTCAGTGAGTGTATAGGATCTTGAATGCACTGTCTGAGAGTGTGGTGGGGGCAGGTTCAGTGAGTGTTTAGGATCTGGAATGCACTGTCTGAGAGTGTGGTGGAGGCAGGTTCAGTGAGTGTTTAGGATCTTGAATGCACTGTCTGAGAGTGTGGTGGAGGCAGGTTCAGTGAGTGTTTAGGATCTGGAATGCACTGTCTGAGAGTTTGGTGGAGGCAGGTTCAGTGAATGTTTAGGATTTGGAATGCACTGTCTGAGTGTGTGGTGGAGGCAGGTTCAGTGAATGTTTAGGATCTGGAATGCACTGTCTGAGTGTGTGGTGGAGGCAGGTTCCGTGAGTGTTTAGGATCTGGAATGCACTGTCTGAGAGTGTGGTGGAGGCAGGTTCCGTGAGTGTATGGGATCTGGAATGCACTGTCTGAGAGTGTGGTGGAGGCAGGTTCCGTGAGTGTTTAGGATCTGGAATGCACTGTCTGAGAGTGTGGTGGAGGCAGGTTCCGTGAGTGTATAGGATCTGGAATGCACTGTCTGAGAGTGCGGTGGAGGTAGGTTCAGTGAGTGTTTAGGATCTGGAATGCACTGTCTGAGAGTGTGGTGGAGGCCGGTTCAGTGAGTGTTTAGGATCTGGAATGCACTGTCTCAGATTGTGGTGGCGGCAGGTTCAGTGAGTGTTTAGCATTAGGAATGCACTGTCTGAGAGTGTGGTGGAGGCAGGTTCAGTGAGTGTTTAGGATCTGGAATGCACTGTCTGAGAGTGTGGTGGAGGCAGGTTCACTGAGTGTTTAGGATCTGGAATGCACTGTCTGAGAGCGTGGTGGAGACAGGTTCCGTGAGTGTTTAGGATCTGGAATGCACTGTCTGAGAGTGTGGTGGAGGCAGGTTCAGTGAGGGTTTAGGATCTGGAATGCACTGTCTGAGAGTGTGGTGGAGGCAGGTTCCGTGAGTGGTTCGGATCTGGAATGCACTGTCTGAGAGTGTGGTGGAGGCAGGTTCCGTGAGTGTATAGGATCTTGAATGCACTTTCTGAGAGTGTGGTGGAGGCAGGTTCAGTGAGTGTTTAGGATCTGGAATGCACTGTCTGAGAGTGTGGTGGAGGCAGGTTCAGTGTGTGTTTAGGACTTGGAATGCATTGTCTGAGAGTGTGGTGGAGGCAGGTTCAGTGACTGTTTAGTATCTGGAATGCACTGTCTGAGAGTGTGGTGGAGGCGGGTTCAGTGAGTGTTTAGGATCTGGAATGCACTGTCTGAGAGTGTGGTGGAGGCAGGTTCAGTGAGTGTTTAGGATCTGGAATGCATTGTCTGAGAGTGTGGTGGAGGCAGGTTCAGTGACTGTTTAGGATCTGGAATGCACTGTCTGAGAGTGTGGTGGAGGCAGGTTCAGTGAGTGTTTAGGATCTGGAATGCCCTGTCTGAGAGTGTGGTGGAGGCAGGTTCAGTGAGTGTTTAGGATCTGGAATGCACTGTCTGAGAGTGTGTTGGAGGCAGGTTCCCTGAGTGTATAGGATCTTGAATGCACTGTCTGAGAGTGTGGTGGAGGCAGGTTCAGTGAGTGTATAGGATCTTGAATGCACTGTCTGAGAGTGTGGTGGAGGCAGGTTCAGTGAGTGTTTAGGATCTGGAATGCACTGTCTGAGAGTGTGGTGGAGGCAGGTTCAGTGAATGTTTAGGATTTGGAATGCACTGTCTGAGAGTGTGGTGGAGGCAGGTTCAGTGAATGTTTAGGATCTGGAATGCACTGTCTGAGTGTGTGGTGGAGGCAGGTTCCGTGAGTGTATGGGATCTGGAATGCACTGACTGAGAGTGTGGTGGAGGCAGGTTCCGTGAGTGTTTAGGATCTGAAATGCACTGTCTGAGAGTGTGGTGGAGGCAGGTTCCGTGAGTGTATGGGATCTGGAATGCACTGACTGAGAGTGTGGTGGAGGCAGGTTCCGTGAGTGTTTAGGATCTGGAATGCACTGTCTGAGAGTGTGGTGGAGGCAGGTTCCGTGAGTGTTTAGGATCTGAAATGCACTGTCTGAGAGTGTGGTGGAGGCAGGTTCCGTGAGTGTATGGGATCTGGAATGCACTGACTGAGAGTGTGGTGGAGGCAGGTTCCGTGAGTGTTTAGGATCTGGAATGCACTGTCTGAGAGTGTGGTGGAGGCAGGTTCCGTGAGTGTATAGGATCTGGAATGCACTGTCTGAGAGTGCGGTGGAGGCAGGTTCATTGAGTGTTTAGGATCTGGAATGCACTGTCTGAGAGTGTGGTGGAGGCCGGTTCAGTGTGTGTTTAGGATCTGGAATGCACTGTCTGAGAGTGTGGTGGAGGCATGTTCAGTGAGTGTTTAGGATCTGGAATGCACTGTCTGAGAGTGTGGTGGTGGCAGGTTCAGTGAGTGTTTAGGATCTGGAATGCACTGTCTGAGAGTGTGGTGGAGGCAGGTTCCGTGAGTGTTTAGGATCTGGAATGCACTGTCTGAGAGTGTGGTGGAGGCAGGTTCAGTGAGGGTTTAGGATCTGGAATGCACTGTCTGAGAGTGTGGTGGAGGCAGGTTCCGTGAGTGGTTCGGATCTGGAATGCACTGTCTGAGAGTGTGGTGGAGGCAGGTTCCGTGAGTGTATAGGATCTGGAATACACTGTCTGAGAGTGTGGTGGAGGCAGGTTCCGTGAGTGTATAGGATCTGGAATGCACTGTCTGAGAGTGTGGTGGAGGCAGGTTCAGTGAGTGTATAGGATCTTGAATGCACTTTCTGAGAGTGTGGTGGAGGCAGGTTCAGTGAGTGTTTAGGATCTGGAATGCACTGTCTGAGAGTGTGGTGGAGGCAGGTTCAGTGTGTGTTTAGGACTTGGAATGCATTGTCTGAGAGTGTGGTGGAGGCAGGTTCAGTGACTGTTTAGTATCTGGAATGCACTGTCTGAGAGTGTGGTGGAGGCGGGTTCAGTGAGTGTTTAGGATCTGGAATGCACTGTCTGAGAGTGTGGTGGAGGCAGGTTCAGTGAGTGTTTAGGATCTGGAATGCATTGTCTGAGAGTGTGGTGGAGGCAGGTTCAGTGACTGTTTAGGATCTGGAATGCACTGTCTGAGAGTGTGGTGGAGGCAGGTTCAGTGACTGTTTAGGATCTGGAATGCATTGTCTGAGAGTGTGGTGGAGGCAGGTTCAGTGACTGTTTAGGATCTGGAATGCACTGTCTGAGAGTGTGGTGGAGGCAGGTTCAGTGAGTGTTTAGGATCTGGAATGCCCTGTCTGAGAGTGTGGTGGAGGCAGGTTCAGTGAGTGTTTAGGATCTGGAATGCACTGTCTGAGAGTGTGTTGGAGGCAGGTTCCCTGAGTGTATAGGATCTTGAATGCACTGTCTGAGAGTGTGGTGGAGGCAGGTTCAGTGAGTGTATAGGATCTTGAATGCACTGTCTGAGAGTGTGGTGGAGGCAGGTTCAGTGAGTGTTTAGGATCTGGAATGCACTGTCTGAGAGTGTGGTGGAGGCAGGTTCAGTGAATGTTTAGGATTTGGAATGCACTGTCTGAGAGTGTGGTGGAGGCAGGTTCAGTGAATGTTTAGGATCTGGAATGCACTGTCTGAGTGTGTGGTGGAGGCAGGTTCCGTGAGTGTATGGGATCTGGAATGCACTGACTGAGAGTGTGGTGGAGGCAGGTTCCGTGAGTGTTTAGGATCTGAAATGCACTGTCTGAGAGTGTGGTGGAGGCAGGTTCCGTGAGTGTATGGGATCTGGAATGCACTGACTGAGAGTGTGGTGGAGGCAGGTTCCGTGAGTGTTTAGGATCTGGAATGCACTGTCTGAGAGTGTGGTGGAGGCAGGTTCCGTGAGTGTTTAGGATCTGAAATGCACTGTCTGAGAGTGTGGTGGAGGCAGGTTCCGTGAGTGTATGGGATCTGGAATGCACTGACTGAGAGTGTGGTGGAGGCAGGTTCCGTGAGTGTTTAGGATCTGGAATGCACTGTCTGAGAGTGTGGTGGAGGCAGGTTCCGTGAGTGTATAGGATCTGGAATGCACTGTCTGAGAGTGCGGTGGAGGCAGGTTCATTGAGTGTTTAGGATCTGGAATGCACTGTCTGAGAGTGTGGTGGAGGCCGGTTCAGTGTGTGTTTAGGATCTGGAATGCACTGTCTGAGAGTGTGGTGGAGGCATGTTCAGTGAGTGTTTAGGATCTGGAATGCACTGTCTGAGAGTGTGGTGGTGGCAGGTTCAGTGAGTGTTTAGGATCTGGAATGCACTGTCTGAGAGTGTGGTGGAGGCAGGTTCAGTGAGTGTTTAGGATCTGGAATGCACTGTCTGAGAGTGTGGTGGAGGCAGGTTCCGTGAGTGTATATGATCTGGAATGCACTGTCTGAGAGTGTGGTGGAGGCAGGTTCAGTGAGTGTTTAGGATCTGGAATGCACTGTCTGAGAGTGTGGTGGAGGCAGGTTCAGTGAGTGTTTAGGATCTGGAATGCACTGTCTGAGAGTGTGGTGGAGGCAGGTTCAGTGAGTGTTTAGGATCTGGAATGCACTGTCTGAGAGTGTGGTGGAGGCAGGTTCCGTGAGTGTATATGATCTGGAATGCACTGTCTGAGAGTGTGGTGGAGGCAGGTTCAGTGAATGTTTCGGATCTGGAATGCACTGTCTGAGAGTGTGGTGGAGGCAGGTTCAGTGAGTGTTTAGGATCTGGAATGCACTGTCTGAGAGTGTGGTGGAGGCAGGTTCAGTGAGTGTTTAGGATCTGGAATGCACTGTCTGAGAGTGTGGTGGAGGCAGGTTCAGTGAGTGTTTAGGATCTGGAATGCACTGTCTGAGAGTGTGGTGGAGGCAGGTTCAGTGAGCGTTTAGGATCTGGAATACACTGTCTGAGAGTGTGGTGGAGGCAGGTTCAGTGAGTGTTTCGGATCTGGAATGCACTGTCTGAGAGTGTGGTGGAGGCAGGTTCAGTGAGTGTTTAGGATCTGGAATGCACTGTCTGAGAGTGTGGTGGAGGCAGGTTCCGTGAGTGTATAGGATCTGGAATGCACTGTCTGAGAGTGTGGTGGAGCCAGGTTCAGTGAGTGTTTCGGATCTGGAATGCACTGTCTGAGAGTGTGGTGGAGCCAGGTTCAGTGAGTGTTTCGGATCTGGAATACACTGTCTGAGAGTGTGGTGGAGCCAGGTTCAGTGAGTGTTTCGGATCTGGAATGCACTGTCTGAGAGTGTGATGGAGGCAGGTTCAGTGAATGTTTAGGATCTGGAATGCAGTGTCTGAGAGTGTGGTGGAGGCAGGTTCCGTGAGTGTTTAGCATTAGGAATGCACTGTCTGAGAGTGTGGTGGAGGCAGGTTCAGTGAGTGTTTAGGATCTGGAATGCACTGTCTGAGAGTGTGGTGGAGGCAGGTTCAGTGTGTGTTTAGGACTTGGAATGCACTGTCTGAGAGTGTGGTGGAGGCAGGTTCAGTGACTGTTTAGGATCTGGAATGCATTGTCTGAGAGGGTGGTGGAGGCAGGTTCAGTGACTGTTTAGGATCTGGAATGCACTGTCTGAGAGTGTGGTGGAGGCAGGTTCAGTGAGTGTTTAGGATCTGGAATGCACTGTCTGAGAGTGTGGTGGAGGCAGGTTCAGTGAGTGTTTAGGATCTGGAATGCATTGTCTGAGAGTGTGGTGGAGGCAGGTTCAGTGACTGTTTAGGATCTGGAATGCACTGTCTGAGAGTGTGGTGGAGGCAGGTTCAGTGAGTGTTTAGGATCTGGAATGCATTGTCTGAGAGTGTGGTGGAGGCAGGTTCAGTGACTGTTTAGGATCTGGAATGCACTGTCTGAGAGTGTGGTGGAGGCAGGTTCCCTGAGTGTATAGGATCTTGAATGCACTGTCTGAGAGTGTGGTGGAGGCAGGTTCAGTGAGTGTATAGGATCTTGAATGCACTGTCTGAGAGTGTGGTGGAGGCAGGTTCAGTGTGTGTTTAGGATCTGGAATGCACTGTCTGAGAGTTTGGTGGAGGCAGGTTCAGTGAATGTTTAGGATTTGGAATGCACTGTCTGAGTGTGTGGTGGAGGCAGGTTCCGTGAGTGTTTAGGATCTGGAATGCACTGTCTGAGAGTGTGGTGTAGGCAGGTTCCGTGAGTGTATGGGATCTGGAATGCACTGTCTGAGAGTGTGGTGGAGGCAGGTTCCGTGAGTGTTTAGGATCTGGAATGCACTGTCTGAGAGTGTGGTGGAGGCAGGTTCCGTGAGTGTATAGGATCTGGAATGCACTGTCTGAGAGTGCGGTGGAGGCAGGTTCAGTGAGTGTTTAGGATCTGGAATGCACTGTCTGAGAGTGCGGTGGAGGCAGGTTCAGTGAGTGTTTAGGATCTGGAATGCATTGTCTGAGAGTGTGGTGGAGGCAGGTTCAGTGACTGTTTAGGATCTGGAATGCACTGTCTGAGAGTGTGGTGGAGGCAGGTTCAGTGAGTGTTTAGGATCTGGAATGCACTGTCTGAGAGTGTGGTGGAGGCAGGTTCAGTGAGTGTTTAGGATCTGGAATGCATTGTCTGAGAGTGTGGTGGAGGCAGGTTCAGTGAGTGTTTAGGATCTGGAATGCACTGTCTGAGAGTGTGGTGGAGGCAGGTTCAGTGAGTGTTTAGGATCTGGAATGCACTGTCTGAGAGTGTGGTGGAGGCAGGTTCAGTGAGTGTTTAGGATCTGGAATGCATTGTCTGAGAGTGTGGTGGAGGCAGGTTCAGTGACTGTTTAGGATCTGGAATGCCCTGTCTGAGAGTGTGGTGGAGGCAGGTTCAGTGAGTGTTTAGGATCTGGAATGCACTGTCTGAGAGTGTAGTGGAGGCAGGTTCCCTGAGTGTATAGGATCTTGAATGCACTGTCTGAGAGTGTGGTGGAGGCAGGTTCAGTGAGTGTATAGGATCTTGAATGCACTGTCTGAGAGTGTGGTGGAGGCAGGTTCAGTGAGTGTTTAGGATCTGGAATGCACTGTCTGAGAGTGTGGTGGAGGCAGGTTCAGTGAATGTTTAGGATTTGGAATGCACTGTCTGAGAGTGTGGTGGAGGCAGGTTCAGTGAATGTTTAGGATCTGGAATGCACTGTCTGAGTGTGTGGTGGAGGCAGGTTCCGTGAGTGTTTAGGATCTGGAATGCACTGTCTGAGAGTGTGGTGGAGGCAGGTTCCGTGAGTGTATGGGATCTGGAATGCACTGTCTGAGAGTGTGGTGGAGGCCGGTTGAGTGTGTGTTTAGGATCTGGAATGCACTGTCTGAGAGTGTGGTGGAGGCAGGTTCAGAGAGTGTTTAGGATCTGGAATGCACTGTCTGAGAGTGTGGTGGTGGCAGGTTCAGTGAGTGTTTAGGATCTGGAATGCATTGTCTGAGAGTGTGGTGGAGGCAGGTTCAGTGAGTGTTTAGGATCTGGAATGCACTGTCTGAGAGTGTCGTGGTGGCAGGTTCAGTGAGTGTTTAGGATCTGGAATGCATTGTCTGAGAGTGTGGTGGAGGCAGGTTCCGTGAGTGTTTAGGATCTGGAATGCACTGTCTGAGAGTGTGGTGGAGGCAGGTTCCGTGAGTGTATGGGATCTGGAATGCACTGTCTGAGAGTGTGGTGGAGGCCGGTTGAGTGTGTGTTTAGGATCTGGAATGCACTGTCTGAGAGTGTGGTGGAGGCAGGTTCAGAGAGTGTTTAGGATCTGGAATGCACTGTCTGAGAGTGTGGTGGTGGCAGGTTCAGTGAGTGTTTAGGATCTGGAATGCATTGTCTGAGAGTGTGGTGGAGGCAGGTTCAGTGAGTGTTTAGGATCTGGAATGCACTGTCTGAGAGTGTCGTGGTGGCAGGTTCAGTGAGTGTTTAGGATCTGGAATGCATTGTCTGAGAGTGTGGTGGAGGCAGGTTCAGTGAGTGTTTAGGATCTGGAATGCATTGTCTGAGAGTGTGGTGGAGGCAGGTTCAGTGAGTGTTTAGGATCTGGAATGCACTGTCTGAGAGTGTGGTGGAGGCAGGTTCAGTGAGTGTTTCGGATCTGGAATGCACTGTCTGAGAGTGTGGTGGAGCCAGGTTCAGTGAGTGTTTCGGATCTGGAATGCACTGTCTGAGAGTGTGATGGAGGCAGGTTCAGTGAATGTTTCGGATCTGGAATGCACTGTCTGAGAGTGTGGTGGAGGCAGGTTCAGTGAGTGTTTCGGATCTGGAATGCACTGTCTGAGAGTGTGGTGGCGGCAGGTTCAGTGAGTGTTTAGGATCTGGAATGCACTGTCTGAGAGTGTGGTGGAGGCAGGTTCAGTGAGTGTTTAGGATCTGGAATGCACTGTCTGAGAGTGTGGTGGAGGCAGGTTCAGTGAATGTTTAGGATCTGGAATGCACTGTCTGAGAGCGTGGTGGAGACAGGTTCCGTGAGTGTTTAGGATCTGGAATGCACTGTCTGAGAGTGTGGTGGAGGCAGGTTCAGTGAATGTTTAGGATCTGGAATGCACTGTCTGAGTGTGTGGTGGAGGCAGGTTCCGTGAGTGTTTAGGATCTGGAATGCACTGTCTGAGAGTGTGGTGGAGGCAGGTTCCGTGAGTGTATGGGATCTGGAATGCACTGTCTGAGAGTGTGGTGGAGGCCGGTTGAGTGTGTGTTTAGGATCTGGAATGCACTGTCTGAGAGTGTGGTGGAGGCAGGTTCAGAGAGTGTTTAGGATCTGGAATGCACTGTCTGAGAGTGTGGTGGTGGCAGGTTCAGTGAGTGTTTAGGATCTGGAATGCATTGTCTGAGAGTGTGGTGGAGGCAGGTTCAGTGAGTGTTTCGGATCTGGAATGCACTGTCTGAGAGTGTGGTGGTGGCAGGTTCAGTGAGTGTTTAGGATCTGGAATGCATTGTCTGAGAGTGTGATGGAGGCAGGTTCAGTGAATGTTTCGGGTCTGGAATGCACTGTCTGAGAGTGTGGTGGAGGCAGGTTCAGTGAGTGTTTCGGATCTGGAATGCACTGTCTGAGAGTGTGGTGGAGCCAGGTTCAGTGAGTGTTTCGGATCTGGAATGCACTGTCTGAGAGTGTGATGGAGGCAGGTTCAGTGAATGTTTCGGATCTGGAATGCACTGTCTGAGAGTGTGGTGGAGGCAGGTTCAGTGAGTGTTTCGGATCTGGAATGCACTGTCTGAGAGTGTGGTGGCGGCAGGTTCAGTGAGTGTTTAGGATAAGGAATGCACTGTCTGAGAGTGTGGTGGAGGCAGGTTCAGTGAGTGTTTAGGATCTGGAATGCACTGTCTGAGAGTGTGGTGGAGGCAGGTTCAGTGAATGTTTAGGATCTGGAATGCACTGTCTGAGAGCGTGGTGGAGACAGGTTCCGTGAGTGTTTAGGATCTGGAATGCACTGTCTGAGAGTGTGGTGGAGGCAGGTTCAGTGAATGTTTAGGATCTGGAATGCACTGTCTGAGTGTGTGGTGGAGGCAGGTTCCGTGAGTGTTTAGGATCTGGAATGCACTGTCTGAGAGTGTGGTGGAGGCAGGTTCCGTGAGTGTATGGGATCTGGAATGCACTGTCTGAGAGTGTGGTGGAGGCCGGTTGAGTGTGTGTTTAGGATCTGGAATGCACTGTCTGAGAGTGTGGTGGAGGCAGGTTCAGAGAGTGTTTAGGATCTGGAATGCACTGTCTGAGAGTGTGGTGGTGGCAGGTTCAGTGAGTGTTTAGGATCTGGAATGCATTGTCTGAGAGTGTGGTGGAGGCAGGTTCAGTGAGTGTTTAGGATCTGGAATGCACTGTCTGAGAGTGTGGTGGTGGCAGGTTCAGTGAGTGTTTAGGATCTGGAATGCATTGTCTGAGAGTGTGGTGGAGGCAGGTTCAGTGAGTGTTTAGGATCTGGAATGCATTGTCTGAGAGTGTGGTGGAGGCAGGTTCAGTGAGTGTTTAGGATCTGGAATGCACTGTCTGAGAGTGTGGTGGAGGCAGGTTCAGTGAGTGTTTCGGATCTGGAATGCACTGTCTGAGAGTGTGGTGGAGCCAGGTTCAGTGAGTGTTTCGGATCTGGAATGCACTGTCTGAGAGTGTGATGGAGGCAGGTTCAGTGAATGTTTCGGATCTGGAATGCACTGTCTGAGAGTGTGGTGGAGGCAGGTTCAGTGAGTGTTTCGGATCTGGAATGCACTGTCTGAGAGTGTGGTGGAGCCAGGTTCAGTGAGTGTTTCGGATCTGGAATGCACTGTCTGAGAGTGTGATGGAGGCAGGTTCAGTGAATGTTTCGGATCTGGAATGCACTGTCTGAGAGTGTGGTGGAGGCAGGTTCAGTGAGTGTTTCGGATCTGGAATGCACTGTCTGAGAGTGTGGTGGCGGCAGGTTCAGTGAGTGTTTAGGATCTGGAATGCACTGTCTGAGAGTGTGGTGGAGGCAGGTTCAGTGAGTGTTTAGGATCTGGAATGCACTGTCTGAGAGTGTGGTGGAGGCAGGTTCAGTGAATGTTTAGGATCTGGAATGCACTGTCTGAGAGCGTGGTGGAGACAGGTTCCGTGAGTGTTTAGGATCTGGAATGCACTGTCTGAGAGTGTGGTGGAGGCAGCTTCAGTGAATGTTTAGGATCTGGAATGCACTGTCTGAGAGTGTGATGGAGGCAGGGTCAGTGAGTGTTTAGGATCTGGAATGCACTGTCTGAGAGTGTGGTGGAGGCAGGTTCAGTGAGTGTTTAGGATCTGGAATGCACTGTCTGAGAGTGTGGTGGAGGCAGGTTCAGTGTGTGTTTAGGACTTGGAATGCACTGTCTGAGAGTGTGGTGGAGGCAGGTTCAGTGAGTGTTTAGGATCTGGAATGCATTGTCTGAGAGTGTGGTGGAGGCAGGTTCAGTGACTGTTTAGGATCTGGAATGCACTGTCTGAGAGTGTGGTGGAGGCAGCTTCAGTGAGTGTTTAGGATCTGGAATGCACTGTCTGAGAGTGTGGTGGAGGCAGGTTCAGTGAGTGTTTAGGATCTGGAATGCATTGTCTGAGAGTGTGGTGGAGGCAGGTTCAGTGACTGTTTAGGATCTGGAATGCACTGTCTGAGAGTGTGGTGGAGGCAGGTTCAGTGAGTGTTTAGGATCTGGAATGCACTGTCTGAGAGTGTGGTGGAGGCAGGTTCAGTGAGTGTTTAGGATCTGGAATGCATTGTCTGAGAGTGTGGTGGAGGCAGGTTCAGTGACTGTTTAGGATCTGGAATGCCCTGTCTGAGAGTGTGGTGGAGGCAGGTTCAGTGAGTGTTTAGGATCTGGAATGCACTGTCTGAGAGTGTGGTGGAGGCTTGTTCCCTGAGTGTATAGGACCTTGAATGCACTGTCTGAGAGTGTGGTGGAGGCAGGTTCAGTGAGTGGATAGGATCTTGAATGCACTGTCTGAGAGTGTGGTGGAGGCAGGTTCAGTGAGTGTTTAGGATCTGGAATGCACTGTCTGAGAGTTTGGTGGAGGCAGGTTCAGTGAATGTTTAGGATTTGGAATGCACTGTCTGAGAGTGTGGTGGAGGCAGGTTCAGTGAATGTTTAGGATCTGGAATGCACTGTCTGAGTGTGTGGTGGAGGCAGGTTCCGTGAGTGTTTAGGATCTGGAATGCACTGTCTGAGAGTGTGGTGGAGGCAGGTTCCGTGAGTGTATGGGATCTGGAATGCACTGTCTGAGAGTGTGGTGGAGGCAGGTTCCGTGAGTGTTTAGGATCTGGAATGCACTGTCTGAGAGTGTGGTGGAGGCAGGTTCAGTGAGTGTTTAGGATCTGGAATGCACTGTCTGAGAGTGTGGTGGAGGCAGGTTCCGTGAGTGTTTAGGATCTGGAATGCACTGTCTGAGAGTGTGGTGGAGGCAGGTTCCGTGAGTGTATGGGATCTGGAATGCACTGTCTGAGAGTGTGGTGGAGGCAGGTTCCGTGAGTGTTTAGGATCTGGAATGCACTGTCTGAGAGTGTGGTGGAGGCAGATTCCGTGAGTGTTTAGGATCTGGAATGCACTGTATGAGAGTGTGGTGGAGGCAGGTTCAGTGTGTGTTTAGGATCTGGAATGCACTGTCTGAGAGTGTGGTGGTGGCAGGATCAGTGAGTGTTTAGGATCTGGAATGCATTGTCTGAGTGTGGTGGAGGCAGGTTCCGTGAGTGTATATGATCTGGAATGCACTGTCTGAGAGTGTGGTGGAGGCAGGTTCAGTGAGTGTTTAGGATCTGGAATGCACTGTCTGAGAGTGTGGTGGAGGCAGGTTCAGTGAGTGGTTAGGATCTGGAATGCACTGTCTGAGAGTGTGGTGGAGGCAGGTTCTTTGTGTGTTTAGGATCTGGAATGCACTGTCTGAGAGTGCGGTGGAGGCAGGTTCAGTGAGTGTTTAGGATCTGGAATGCACTGTCTGAGAGTGTGGTGGAGGCAGGTTCAGTGAGTGTTTAGGATCTGGAATGCACTGTCTGAGAGTGTGGTGGAGGCAGGTTCAGTGAGTGTTTAGGATCTGGAATGCATTGTCTGAGTGTGGTGGAGGCAGGTTCCGTGAGTGTATATGATCTGGAATGCACTGTCTGAGAGTGTGGTGGAGGCAGGTTCAGTGAGTGTTTAGGATCTGGAATGCACTGTCTGAGTGTGGTGGAGGCAGGTTCCGTGAGTGTATATGATCTGGAATGCACTGTCTGAGAGTGTGGTGGAGGCAGGTTCAGTGAGTGTTTAGGATCTGGAATGCACTGTCTGAGTGTGGTGGAGGCAGGTTCCGTGAGTGTATATGATCTGGAATGCACTGTCTGAGAGTGTGGTGGAGGCAGGTTCCGTGAGTGTATATGATCTGGAATGCACTATCTGAGAGTGTGGTGGCGGCAGGTTCAGTGAGTGTTTAGGATCTGGAATGCACTGTCTGAGAGTGTGGTGGAGGCCGGTTCAGTGTGTGTTTAGGATCTGGAATGCACTGTCTGAGAGTGTGGTGGAGGCAGGTTCCGTGAGTGTATATGATCTGGAATTCACTGTCTGAGTGTGGTGGAGGCAGGTTCCGTGAGTGTATATGATCTGGAATGCACTGTCTGAGAGTGTGGTGGAGGCAGGTTCAGTGAGTGTTTAGGATCTGGAATGCACTGTCTGAGAGTGTGGTGGAGGCTTGTTCCGTGAGTGTTTAGGATCTGGAATGCACTGTCTGAGAGTGTGGTGGAGGCAGGTTCCGTGAGTGTATGGGATCTGGAATGCACTGTCTGAGAGTGTGGTGGAGGCAGGTTCCGTGAGTGTTTAGGATCTGGAATGCACTGTCTGAGAGTGTGGTGGAGGCAGGTTCAGTGAGTGTTTAGGATCTGGAATGCACTGTCTGAGAGTGTGGTGGAGGCAGGTTCCGTGAGTGTTTAGGATCTGGAATGCACTGTCTGAGAGTGTGGTGGAGGCAGGTTCCGTGAGTGTATGGGATCTGGAATGCACTGTCTGAGAGTGTGGTGGAGGCAGGTTCCGTGAGTGTTTAGGATCTGGAATGCACTGTCTGAGAGTGTGGTGGAGGCAGATTCCGTGAGTGTTTAGGATCTGGAATGCACTGTATGAGAGTGTGGTGGAGGCAGGTTCAGTGTGTGTTTAGGATCTGGAATGCACTGTCTGAGAGTGTGGTGGTGGCAGGATCAGTGAGTGTTTAGGATCTGGAATGCATTGTCTGAGTGTGGTGGAGGCAGGTTCCGTGAGTGTATATGATCTGGAATGCACTGTCTGAGAGTGTGGTGGAGGCAGGTTCAGTGAGTGTTTAGGATCTGGAATGCACTGTCTGAGAGTGTGGTGGAGGCAGGTTCAGTGAGTGTTTAGGATCTGGAATGCACTGTCTGAGAGTGTGGTGGAGGCAGGTTCTTTGTGTGTTTAGGATCTGGAATGCACTGTCTGAGAGTGCGGTGGAGGCAGGTTCAGTGAGTGTTTAGGATCTGGAATGCACTGTCTGAGAGTGTGGTGGAGGCAGGTTCAGTGAGTGTTTAGGATCTGGAATGCACTGTCTGAGAGTGTGGTGGAGGCAGGTTCAGTGAGTGTTTAGGATCTGGAATGCATTGTCTGAGTGTGGTGGAGGCAGGTTCCGTGAGTGTATATGATCTGGAATGCACTGTCTGAGAGTGTGGTGGAGGCAGGTTCAGTGAGTGTTTAGGATCTGGAATGCACTGTCTGAGTGTGGTGGAGGCAGGTTCCGTGAGTGTATATGATCTGGAATGCACTGTCTGAGAGTGTGGTGGAGGCAGGTTCCGTGAGTGTATATGATCTGGAATGCACTATCTGAGAGTGTGGTGGCGGCAGGTTCAGTGAGTGTTTAGGATCTGGAATGCACTGTCTGAGAGTGTGGTGGAGGCCGGTTCAGTGTGTGTTTAGGATCTGGAATGCACTGTCTGAGAGTGTGGTGAGGGCAGGTTCCGTGAGTGTATATGATCTGGAATTCACTGTCTGAGTGTGGTGGAGGCAGGTTCCGTGAGTGTATATGATCTGGAATGCACTGTCTGAGAGTGTGGTGGAGGCAGGTTCAGTGAGTGTTTAGGATCTGGAATGCACTGTCTGAGAGTGTGGTGGAGGCGGGTTCCGTGAGTGTATATGATCTGGAATGCACTATCTGAGAGTGTGGTGGAGGCAGGTTCAGTGAGTGTTTAGGATCTGGAATGCACTGTCTGAGAGTGTGGTGGAGGCAGGTTCAGTGAGTGTTTAGGATCTGGAATGCATTGTCTGAGAGTGTGGTGGAGGCAGGTTCAGTGAGTGTTTAGGATCTGGAATGCACTGTCTGAGAGTGTGGTGGAGGCCGGTTCAGTGTGTGTTTAGGATCTGGAATGCACTGTCTGAGAGTGTGGTGGAGGCAGGTTCAGTGAGTGTTTAGGATCTGGAATGCACTGTCTGAGAGTGTGGTGGAGGCAGGTTCAGTGAGTGTTTAGGATCTGGAATGCATTGTCTGAGAGTGTGGTGGAGGCAGGTTCAGTGACTGTTTAGGATCTGGAATGCACTGTCTGAGAGTGTGGTGGAGGCAGGTTCAGTGAGTGTTTAGGATCTGGAATGCACTGTCTGAGCGTGTGGTGGAGGCAGGTTCAGTGAGTGTTTAGGATCTGGAATGCATTGTCTGAGAGTGTGGTGGAGGCAGGTTCAGTGACTGTTTAGGATCTGGAATGCCCTGTCTGAGAGTGTGGTGGAGGCAGGTTCAGTGAGTGTTTAGGATCTGGAATGCACTGTCTGAGAGTGTAGTGGAGGCAGGCTCCCTGAGTGTATAGGATCTTGAATGCACTGTCTGAGAGTGTGGTGGAGGCAGGTTCAGTGAGTGTATAGGATCTTGAATGCACTGTCTGAGAGTGTGGTGGAGGCAGGTTCAGTGAGTGTTTAGGATCTGGAATGCACTGTCTGAGAGTTTGGTGGAGGCAGGTTCAGTGAATGTTTAGGATTTGGAATGCACTGTCTGAGAGTGTGGTGGAGGCAGGTTCAGTGAATGTTTAGGATCTGGAATGCACTGTCTGAGTGTGTGGTGGAGGCAGGTTCCGTGAGTGTTTAGGATCTGGAATGCACTGTCTGAGAGTGTGGTGGAGGCAGGTTCCGTGAGTGTATGGGATCTGGAATGCACTGTCTGAGAGTGTGGTGGAGGCCGGTTGAGTGTGTGTTTAGGATCTGGAATGCACTGTCTGAGAGTGTGGTGGAGGCAGGTTCAGAGAGTGTTTAGGATCTGGAATGCACTGTCTGAGAGTGTGGTGGTGGCAGGTTCAGTGAGTATTTAGGATCTGGAATGCATTGTCTGAGAGTGTGGTGGAGGCAGGTTCAGTGAGTGTTTAGGATCTGGAATGCACTGTCTGAGAGTGTGGTGGAGGCAGGTTCAGTGAGTGTTTAGGATCTGGAATGCACTGTCTGAGAGTGTGGTGGAGGCAGGTTCAGTGAGTGTTTCGGATCTGGAATGCACTGTCTGAGAGTGTGGTGGAGCCAGGTTCAGTGAGTGTTTCGGATCTGGAATGCACTGTCTGAGAGTGTGATTGAGGCAGGTTCAGTGAATGTTTCGGATCTGGAATGCACTGTCTGAGAGTGTGGTGGAGGCAGGTTCAGTGAGTGTTTCGGATCTGGAATGCACTGTCTGAGAGTGTGGTGGCGGCAGGTTCAGTGAGTGTTTAGGATCTGGAATGCACTGTCTGAGACTGTGGTGGAGGCAGGTTCAGTGAGTGTTTAGGATCTGGAATGCACTGTCTGAGAGTGTGGTGGAGGCAGGTTCAGTGAATGTTTAGGATCTGGAATGCACTGTCTGAGAGCGTGGTGGAGACAGGTTCCGTGAGTGTTTAGGATCTGGAATGCACTGTCTGAGAGTGTGGTGGAGGCAGGTTCAGTGAATGTTTAGGATCTGGAATGCACTGTCTGAGAGTGTGATGGAGGCAGGGTCAGTGAGTGTTTAGGATCTGGAATGCACTGTCTGAGAGTGTGGTGGAGGCAGGTTCAGTGAGTGTTTAGGATCTGGAATGCACTGTCTGAGAGTGTGGTGGAGGCAGGTTCAGTGAGTGTTTAGGATCTGGAATGCACTGTCTGAGTGTGGTGGAGGCAGGTTCCGTGAGTGTATATGATCTGGAATGCACTGTCTGAGAGTGTGGTGGAGGCAGGTTCCGTGAGTGTATATGATCTGGAATGCACTATCTGAGAGTGTGGTGGCGGCAGGTTCAGTGAGTGTTTAGGATCTGGAATGCACTGTCTGAGAGTGTGGTGGAGGCCGGTTCAGTGTGTGTTTAGGATCTGGAATGCACTGTCTGAGAGTGTGGTGGAGGCAGGTTCCGTGAGTGTATATGATCTGGAATTCACTGTCTGAGTGTGGTGGAGGCAGGTTCCGTGAGTGTATATGATCTGGAATGCACTGTCTGAGAGTGTGGTGGAGGCAGGTTCAGTGAGTGTTTAGGATCTGGAATGCACTGTCTGAGAGTGTGGTGGAGGCTTGTTCCCTGAGTGTATAGGACCTTGAATGCACTGTCTGAGAGTGTGGTGGAGGCAGGTTCAGTGAGTGTATAGGATCTTGAATGCACTGTCTGAGAGTGTGGTGGAGGCAGGTTCAGTGAGTGTTTAGGATCTGGAATGCACTGTCTGAGAGTTTGGTGGAGGCAGGTTCAGTGAATGTTTAGGATTTGGAATGCACTGTCTGAGAGTGTGGTGGAGGCAGGTTCAGTGAATGTTTAGGATCTGGAATGCACTGTCTGAGTGTGTGGTGGAGGCAGGTTCCGTGAGTGTTTAGGATCTGGAATGCACTGTCTGAGAGTGTGGTGGAGGCAGGTTCCGTGAGTGTATGGGATCTGGAATGCACTGTCTGAGAGTGTGGTGGAGGCAGGTTCCGTGAGTGTTTAGGATCTGGAATGCACTGTCTGAGAGTGTGGTGGAGGCAGGTTCAGTGAGTGTTTAGGATCTGGAATGCACTGTCTGAGAGTGTGGTGGAGGCAGGTTCCGTGAGTGTTTAGGATCTGGAATGCACTGTCTGAGAGTGTGGTGGAGGCAGGTTCCGTGAGTGTATGGGATCTGGAATGCACTGTCTGAGAGTGTGGTGGAGGCAGGTTCCGTGAGTGTTTAGGATCTGGAATGCACTGTCTGAGAGTGTGGTGGAGGCAGATTCCGTGAGTGTTTAGGATCTGGAATGCACTGTATGAGAGTGTGGTGGAGGCAGGTTCAGTGTGTGTTTAGGATCTGGAATGCACTGTCTGAGAGTGTGGTGGTGGCAGGATCAGTGAGTGTTTAGGATCTGGAATGCATTGTCTGAGTGTGGTGGAGGCAGGTTCCGTGAGTGTATATGATCTGGAATGCACTGTCTGAGAGTGTGGTGGAGGCAGGTTCAGTGAGTGTTTAGGATCTGGAATGCACTGTCTGAGAGTGTGGTGGAGGCAGGTTCAGTGAGTGTTTAGGATCTGGAATGCACTGTCTGAGAGTGTGGTGGAGGCAGGTTCTTTGTGTGTTTAGGATCTGGAATGCACTGTCTGAGAGTGCGGTGGAGGCAGGTTCAGTGAGTGTTTAGGATCTGGAATGCACTGTCTGAGAGTGTGGTGGAGGCAGGTTCAGTGAGTGTTTAGGATCTGGAATGCACTGTCTGAGAGTGTGGTGGAGGCAGGTTCAGTGAGTGTTTAGGATCTGGAATGCATTGTCTGAGTGTGGTGGAGGCAGGTTCCGTGAGTGTATATGATCTGGAATGCACTGTCTGAGAGTGTGGTGGAGGCAGGTTCAGTGAGTGTTTAGGATCTGGAATGCACTGTCTGAGTGTGGTGGAGGCAGGTTCCGTGAGTGTATATGATCTGGAATGCACTGTCTGAGAGTGTGGTGGAGGCAGGTTCCGTGAGTGTATATGATCTGGAATGCACTATCTGAGAGTGTGGTGGCGGCAGGTTCAGTGAGTGTTTAGGATCTGGAATGCACTGTCTGAGAGTGTGGTGGAGGCCGGTTCAGTGTGTGTTTAGGATCTGGAATGCACTGTCTGAGAGTGTGGTGGAGGCAGGTTCCGTGAGTGTATATGATCTGGAATTCACTGTCTGAGTGTGGTGGAGGCAGGTTCCGTGAGTGTATATGATCTGGAATGCACTGTCTGAGAGTGTGGTGGAGGCAGGTTCAGTGAGTGTTTAGGATCTGGAATGCACTGTCTGAGAGTGTGGTGGAGGCGGGTTCCGTGAGTGTATATGATCTGGAATGCACTATCTGAGAGTGTGGTGGCGGCAGGTTCAGTGAGTGTTTAGGATCTGGAATGCACTGTCTGAGAGTGTGGTGGAGGCCGGTTCAGTGTGTGTTTAGGATCTGGAATGCACTGTCTGAGAGTGTGGTGGAGGCAGGTTCAGTGAGTGTTTAGGATCTGGAATGCACTGTCTGAGAGTGTGGTGGAGGCAGGTTCAGTGAGTGTTTAGGATCTGGAATGCATTGTCTGAGAGTGTGGTGGAGGCAGGTTCAGTGACTGTTTAGGATCTGGAATGCACTGTCTGAGAGTGTGGTGGAGGCAGGTTCAGTGAGTGTTTAGGATCTGGAATGCACTGTCTGAGCGTGTGGTGGAGGCAGGTTCAGTGAGTGTTTAGGATCTGGAATGCATTGTCTGAGAGTGTGGTGGAGGCAGGTTCAGTGACTGTTTAGGATCTGGAATGCCCTGTCTGAGAGTGTGGTGGAGGCAGGTTCAGTGAGTGTTTAGGATCTGGAATGCACTGTCTGAGAGTGTAGTGGAGGCAGGCTCCCTGAGTGTATAGGATCTTGAATGCACTGTCTGAGAGTGTGGTGGAGGCAGGTTCAGTGAGTGTATAGGATCTTGAATGCACTGTCTGAGAGTGTGGTGGAGGCAGGTTCAGTGAGTGTTTAGGATCTGGAATGCACTGTCTGAGAGTTTGGTGGAGGCAGGTTCAGTGAATGTTTAGGATTTGGAATGCACTGTCTGAGAGTGTGGTGGAGGCAGGTTCAGTGAATGTTTAGGATCTGGAATGCACTGTCTGAGTGTGTGGTGGAGGCAGGTTCCGTGAGTGTTTAGGATCTGGAATGCACTGTCTGAGAGTGTGGTGGAGGCAGGTTCCGTGAGTGTATGGGATCTGGAATGCACTGTCTGAGAGTGTGGTGGAGGCCGGTTGAGTGTGTGTTTAGGATCTGGAATGCACTGTCTGAGAGTGTGGTGGAGGCAGGTTCAGAGAGTGTTTAGGATCTGGAATGCACTGTCTGAGAGTGTGGTGGTGGCAGGTTCAGTGAGTATTTAGGATCTGGAATGCATTGTCTGAGAGTGTGGTGGAGGCAGGTTCAGTGAGTGTTTAGGATCTGGAATGCACTGTCTGAGAGTGTGGTGGAGGCAGGTTCAGTGAGTGTTTAGGATCTGGAATGCACTGTCTGAGAGTGTGGTGGAGGCAGGTTCAGTGAGTGTTTCGGATCTGGAATGCACTGTCTGAGAGTGTGGTGGAGCCAGGTTCAGTGAGTGTTTCGGATCTGGAATGCACTGTCTGAGAGTGTGATTGAGGCAGGTTCAGTGAATGTTTCGGATCTGGAATGCACTGTCTGAGAGTGTGGTGGAGGCAGGTTCAGTGAGTGTTTCGGATCTGGAATGCACTGTCTGAGAGTGTGGTGGCGGCAGGTTCAGTGAGTGTTTAGGATCTGGAATGCACTGTCTGAGACTGTGGTGGAGGCAGGTTCAGTGAGTGTTTAGGATCTGGAATGCACTGTCTGAGAGTGTGGTGGAGGCAGGTTCAGTGAATGTTTAGGATCTGGAATGCACTGTCTGAGAGCGTGGTGGAGACAGGTTCCGTGAGTGTTTAGGATCTGGAATGCACTGTCTGAGAGTGTGGTGGAGGCAGGTTCAGTGAATGTTTAGGATCTGGAATGCACTGTCTGAGAGTGTGATGGAGGCAGGGTCAGTGAGTGTTTAGGATCTGGAATGCACTGTCTGAGAGTGTGGTGGAGGCAGGTTCAGTGAGTGTTTAGGATCTGGAATGCACTGTCTGAGAGTGTGGTGGAGGCAGGTTCAGTGTGTGTTTAGGACTTGGAATGCACTGTCTGAGAGTGTGGTGGAGGCAGGTTCAGTGAGTGTTTAGGATCTGGAATGCATTGTCTGAGAGTGTGGTGGAGGCAGGTTCAGTGACTGTTTAGGATCTGGAATGCACTGTCTGAGAGTGTGGTGGAGGCAGCTTCAGTGAGTGTTTAGGATCTGGAATGCACTGTCTGAGAGTGTGGTGGAGGCAGGTTCAGTGAGTGTTTAGGATCTGGAATGCATTGTCTGAGAGTGTGGTGGAGGCAGGTTCAGTGACTGTTTAGGATCTGGAATGCACTGTCTGAGAGTGTGGTGGAGGCAGGTTCAGTGAGTGTTTAGGATCTGGAATGCACTGTCTGAGAGTGTGGTGGAGGCAGGTTCAGTGAGTGTTTAGGATCTGGAATGCATTGTCTGAGAGTGTGGTGGAGGCAGGTTCAGTGACTGTTTAGGATCTGGAATGCCCTGTCTGAGAGTGTGGTGGAGGCAGGTTCAGTGAGTGTTTAGGATCTGGAATGCACTGTCTGAGAGTGTGGTGGAGGCAGGTTCCCTGAGTGTATAGGACCTTGAATGCACTGTCTGAGAGTGTGGTGGAGGCAGGTTCAGTGAGTGCATAGGATCTTGAATGCACTGTCTGAGAGTGTGGTGGAGGCAGGTTCAGTGAGTGTTTAGGATCTGGAATGCACTGTCTGAGAGTTTGGTGGAGGCAGGTTCAGTGAATGTTTAGGATTTGGAATGCACTGTCTGAGAGTGTGGTGGAGGCAGGTTCAGTGAATGTTTAGGATCTGGAATGCACTGTCTGAGAGTGTGGTGGAGGCAGGTTCAGTGAGTGTTTAGGATCTGGAATGCACTGTCTGAGAGTCTGGTGGAGGCAGGTTCCGTGAGTGTTTAGGATCTGGAATGCACTGTCTGAGAGTGTGGTGGAGGCAGGTTCCGTGAGTGTATGGGATCTGGAATGCACTGTCTGAGAGTGTGGTGGAGGCAGGTTCCGTGAGTGTTTAGGATCTGGAATGCACTGTCTGAGAGTGTGGTGGAGGCAGGTTCAGTGAGTGTTTAGGATCTGGAATGCACTGTCTATGTGTGGTGGAGGCACGTTCAGTGTGTGTTTAGGATCTGGAATGCACTGTCTGAGAGTGTGGTGGTGGCAGGATCAGTGAGTGTTTAGGATCTGGAATGCATTGTCTGAGAGTGTGGTGGAGGCAGGTTCAGTGAGTGTTTAGGATCTGGAATGCACTGTCTGAGTGTGGTGGAGGCAGGTTCCGTGAGTGTATATGATCTGGAATGCACTGTCTGAGAGTGTGGTGGAGGCAGGTTCAGTGAGTGTTTAGGATCTGGAATGCACTGTCTGAGAGTGTGGTGGAGGCAGGTTCCGTGAGTGTATATGATCTGGAATGCACTATCTGAGAGTGTGGTGGCGGCAGGTTCAGTGAGTGTTTAGGATCTGGAATGCACTGTCTGAGAGTGTGGTGGAGGCCGGTTCAGTGTGTGTTTAGGATCTGGAATGCACTGTCTGAGAGTGTGGTGGAGGCCGGTTCAGTGTGTGTTTAGGATCTGGAATGCACTGTCTGAGAGTGTGGTGGAGGCCGGTTCAGTGTGTGTTTAGGATCTGGAATGCACTGTCTGAGAGTGTGGTGGAGGCAGGTTCAGTGAGTGTTTAGGATCTGGAATGCACTGTCTGAGAGTGTGGTGGTGGCAGGTTCAGTGAGTGTTTAGGATCTGGAATGCATTGTCTGAGAGTGTGGTGGAGGCAGGTTCAGTGAGTGTTTAGGATCTGGAATGCACTGTCTGAGAGTGTGGTGGAGGCAGGTTCAGTGAATGTTTAGGATCTGGAATGCACTGTCTGAGAGTGTGATGGAGGCAGGGTCAGTGAGTGTTTAGGATCTGGAATGCACTGTCTGAGAGTGTGGTGGAGGCAGGTTCAGTGAGTGTTTAGGATCTGGAATGCACTGTCTGAGAGTGTGGTGGAGGCAGGTTCAGTGTGTGTTTAGGACTTGGAATGCACTGTCTGAGAGTGTGGTGGAGGCAGGTTCAGTGAGTGTTTAGGATCTGGAATGCATTGTCTGAGAGTGTGGTGGAGGCAGGTTCAGTGACTGTTTAGGATCTGGAATGCACTGTCTGAGAGTGTGGTGGAGGCAGCTTCAGTGAGTGTTTAGGATCTGGAATGCACTGTCTGAGAGTGTGGTGGAGGCAGGTTCAGTGAGTGTTTAGGATCTGGAATGCATTGTCTGAGAGTGTGGTGGAGGCAGGTTCAGTGACTGTTTAGGATCTGGAATGCACTGTCTGAGAGTGTGGTGGAGGCAGGTTCAGTGAGTGTTTAGGATCTGGAATGCACTGTCTGAGAGTGTGGTGGAGGCAGGTTCAGTGAGTGTTTAGGATCTGGAATGCATTGTCTGAGAGTGTGGTGGAGGCAGGTTCAGTGACTGTTTAGGATCTGGAATGCCCTGTCTGAGAGTGTGGTGGAGGCAGGTTCAGTGAGTGTTTAGGATCTGGAATGCACTGTCTGAGAGTGTGGTGGAGGCAGGTTCCCTGAGTGTATAGGACCTTGAATGCAATGTCTGAGAGTGTGGTGGAGGCAGGTTCAGTGAGTGCATAGGATCTTGAATGCACTGTCTGAGAGTGTGGTGGAGGCAGGTTCAGTGAGTGTTTAGGATCTGGAATGCACTGTCTGAGAGTTTGGTGGAGGCAGGTTCAGTGAATGTTTAGGATTTGGAATGCACTGTCTGAGAGTGTGGTGGAGGCAGGTTCAGTGAATGTTTAGGATCTGGAATGCACTGTCTGAGAGTGTGGTGGAGGCAGGTTCAGTGAGTGTTTAGGATCTGGAATGCACTGTCTGAGAGTGTGGTGGAGGCAGGTTCCGTGAGTGTTTAGGATCTGGAATGCACTGTCTGAGAGTGTGGTGGAGGCAGGTTCCGTGAGTGTATGGGATCTGGAATGCACTGTCTGAGAGTGTGGTGGAGGCAGGTTCCGTGAGTGTTTAGGATCTGGAATGCACTGTCTGAGAGTGTGGTGGAGGCAGGTTCAGTGAGTGTTTAGGATCTGGAATGCACTGTCTATGTGTGGTGGAGGCACGTTCAGTGTGTGTTTAGGATCTGGAATGCACTGTCTGAGAGTGTGGTGGTGGCAGGATCAGTGAGTGTTTAGGATCTGGAATGCATTGTCTGAGAGTGTGGTGGAGGCAGGTTCAGTGAGTGTTTAGGATCTGGAATGCACTGTCTGAGTGTGGTGGAGGCAGGTTCCGTGAGTGTATATGATCTGGAATGCACTGTCTGAGAGTGTGGTGGAGGCAGGTTCAGTGAGTGTTTAGGATCTGGAATGCACTGTCTGAGAGTGTGGTGGAGGCAGGTTCCGTGAGTGTATATGATCTGGAATGCACTATCTGAGAGTGTGTTGGCGGCAGGTTCAGTGAGTGTTTAGGATCTGGAATGCACTGTCTGAGAGTGTGGTGGAGGCCGGTTCAGTGTGTGTTTAGGATCTGGAATGCACTGTCTGAGAGTGTGGTGGAGGCCGGTTCAGTGTGTGTTTAGGATCTGGAATGCACTGTCTGAGAGTGTGGTGGAGGCCGGTTCAGTGTGTGTTTAGGATCTGGAATGCACTGTCTGAGAGTGTGGTGGAGGCAGGTTCAGTGAGTGTTTAGGATCTGGAATGCACTGTCTGAGAGTGTGGTGGTGGCAGGTTCAGTGAGTGTTTAGGATCTGGAATGCATTGTCTGAGAGTGTGGTGGAGGCAGGTTCAGTGAGTGTTTAGGATCTGGAATGCACTGTCTGAGTGTGGTGGAGGCAGGTTCCGTGAGTGTATATGATCTGGAATGCACTGTCTGAGAGTGTGGTGGAGGCAGGTTCAGTGAGTGTTTAGGATCTGGAATGCACTGTCTGAGAGTGTGGTGGAGGCAGGTTCCGTGAGTGTATATGATCTGGAATGCACTGTCTGAGAGTGTGGTGGAGGCAGGTTCAGTGAGTGTTTAGGATCTGGAATGCACTGTCTGAGAGTGTGGTGGAGGCAGGTTCCGTGAGTGTTTAGGATCTGGAATGCACTGTCTGAGAGTGTGTTGGAGGCAGGTTCAGTGTGTGTTTAGGATTTGGAATGCACTGTCTGTGAGTGTGGTGGAGGCAGGTTCAGTGAATGTTTAGGATCTGGAATGCATTGTCTGAGAGTGTGGTGGAGGCAGGTTCATTGACTGTTTAGGATCTGGAATGCACTGTCTGAGAGTGTGGTGGAGGCAGGTTCAGTGAGTGTTTAGGATCTGGAATGCACTGTCTGAGAGTGTGGTGGAGGCAGGTTCAGTGAGTGTTTAGGATCTGGAATGCATTGTCTGAGAGTGTGGTGGAGGCAGGTTCAGTGAGTGTTTAGGATCTGGAATGCACTGTCTGAGAGTGTGGTGGAGGCAGGTTCAGTGAGTGTTTAGGATCTGGAATGCACTGCCTGAGAGTGTGGTGGAGGCAGGTTCAGTTAGTGTTTAGGATCTGGAATGCATTGTCTGAGAGTGTGGTGGAGGCAGGTTCAGTGAGTGTTTAGGATCTGGAATGCACTGTCTGAGAGTGTGGTGGAGGCAGGTTCAGTGAGTGTTTAGGATCTGGAATGCACTGCCTGAGAGTGTGGTGGAGGCAGGTTCAGTTAGTGTTTAGGATCTGGAATGCACTGTCTGAGAGTGTGGTGGAGGCAGGTTCCCTGAGTGTATAGGACCTTGAATGCACTGTCTGAGAGTGTGGTGGAGGCAGGTTCAGTGAGTGTTTAGGATCTTGAATGCACTGTCTGAGAGTGTGGTGGAGGCAGGTTCAGTGAGTGTTTAGGATCTGGAATGCACTGTCTGAGAGTTTGTTGGAGGCAGGTTCAGTGAATGTTTAGGATTTGGAATGCACTGTCTGAGAGTGTGGTGGAGGCAGGTTCAGTGAATGTTTAGGATCTGGAATGCACTGTCTGAATGTGTGGTGGAGGCAGGTTCCGTGAGTGTATGGGATCTGGAATGCACTGTCTGAGAGTGTGGTGGAGGCAGGTTCCGTGAGTGTATGGGATCTGGAATGCACTGTCTGAGAGTGTGGTGGAGGCAGGTTCAGTGAGTGTTTATGATCTGGAATGCACTGTCTGAGAGTGTGGTGGAGGCAGGTTCCGTGAGTGTTTAGGATCTGGAATGCACTGTCTGAGAGTGTGGTGGAGGCAGGTTCCGTGAGTGTTTAGGATCTGGAATGCACTGTCTGAGAGTGCGGTGGAGGCAGGTTCAGTGAGTGTTTAGGATCTGGAATGCACTGTCTATGTGTGGTGGAGGCATGTTCAGTGTGTGTTTAGGATCTGGAATGCACTGTCTGAGAGTGTGGTGGAGGCAGGTTCAGTGAGTGTTTAGGATCTGGAATGCATTGTCTGAGAGTGTGGTGGAGGCAGGTTCAGTGACTGTTTAGGATCTGGAATGCACTGTCTGAGAGTGTGGTGGAGGCAGGTTCAGTGAGTGTTTAGGATCTGGAATGCACTGTCTGAGAGTGTGGTGGAGGCAGGTTCAGTGAGTGTTTAGGATCTGGAATGCATTGTCTGAGAGTGTGGTGGAGGCAGGTTCAGTGACTGTTTAGGATCTGGAATGCCCTGTCTGAGAGTGTGGTGGAGGCAGGTTCAGTGAGTGTTTAGGATCTGGAATGCACTGTCTGAGAGTGTGGTGGAGGCAGGTTCCCTGAGTGTATAGGACCTTGAATGCACTGTCTGAGAGTGTGGTGGAGGCAGGTTCAGTGAGTGTATAGGATCTTGAATGCACTGTCTGAGAGTGTGGTGGAGGCAGGTTCAGTGAAAGTTTAGGATTTGGAATGCACTGTCTGAGAGTGTGGTGGAGGCAGGTTCAGTGAATGTTTAGGATCTGGAATGCACTGTCTGAGTGTGTGGTGGAGGCAGGTTCCGTGAGTGTTTAGGATCTGGAATGCACTGTCTGAGAGTGTGGTGGAGGCAGGTTCCGTGAGTGTATGGGATCTGGAATGCACTGTCTGAGAGTGTGGTGGAGGCAGGTTCCGTGAGTGTTTAGGATCTGGAATGCACTGTCTGAGAGTGTAGTGGAGGCAGGTTCAGTGAGTGTTTAGGATCTGGAATGCACTGTCCATGTGTGGTGGAGGCAGGTTCAGTGAGTGTTTAGGATCTGGAATGCACTGTCTATGTGTGGTGGAGGCAGGTTCAGTGTGTGTTTAGGATCTGGAATGCACTGTCTGAGAGTGTGGTGGAGGCAGGTTCAGTGAGTGTTTAGGATCTGGAATGCACTGTCTGAGAGTGTGGTGGTGGCAGGTTCAGTGAGTGTTTAGGATCTGGAATGCATTGTCTGAGAGTGTGGTGGAGGCAGGTTCAGTGAGTGTTTAGGATCTGGAATGCACTGTCTGAGTGTGGTGGAGGCTGGTTCCGTGAGTGTATATGATCTGGAATGCACTGTCTGAGAGTGTGGTGGAGGCAGGTTCAGTGAGTGTTTAGGATCTGGAATGCACTGTCTGAGAGTGTGGTGGAGGCAGGTTCCGTGAGTGTATATGATCTGGAATGCACTGTCTGAGAGTGTGGTGGCGGCAGGTTCAGTGAGTGTTTAGGATCTGGAATGCACTGTCTGAGAGTGTGGTGGAGGCCGGTTCAGTGTGTGTTTAGGATCTGGAATGCACTGTCTGAGAGTGTGGTGGAGGCCGGTTCAGTGTGTGTTTAGGATCTGGAATGCACTGTCTGAGAGTGTGGTGGAGGCCGGTTCAGTGTGTGTTTAGGATCTGGAATGCACTGTCTGAGTGTGTGGTGGAGGCAGGTTCAGTGAGTGTTTAGGATCTGGAATGCACTGTCTGAGAGTGTGGTGGAGGCCGGTTCAGTGTGTGTTTAGGATCTGGAATGCACTGTCTGAGAGTGTGGTGGAGGCCGGTTCAGTGTGTGTTTAGGATCTGGAATGCACTGTCTGAGAGTGTGGTGGAGGCCGGTTCAGTGTGTGTTTAGGATCTGGAATGCACTGTCTGAGAGTGTGGTGGAGGCAGGTTCAGTGAGTGTTTAGGATCTGGAATGCACTGTCTGAGAGTGTGGTGGTGGCAGGTTCAGTGAGTGTTTAGGATCTGGAATGCATTGTCTGAGAGTGTGGTGGAGGCAGGTTCAGTGAGTGTTTAGGATCTGGAATGCACTGTCTGAGTGTGGTGGAGGCAGGTTCCGTGAGTGTATATGATCTGGAATGCACTGTCTGAGAGTGTGGTGGAGGCAGGTTCAGTGAGTGTTTAGGATCTGGAATGCACTGTCTGAGAGTGTGGTGGAGGCAGGTTCAGTGAGTGTTTAGGATCTGGAATGCACTGTCTGAGAGTGTGGTGGAGGCAGGTTCAGTGAATGTTTAGGATCTGGAATGCACTGTCTGAGAGCGTGGTGGAGACAGGTTCCGTGAGTGTATAGGATCTGGAATGCACTGTCTGAGAGTGTGGTGGAGGCAGGTTCAGTGAGTGTTTAGGATCTGGAATGCACTGTCTGAGAGTGTGGTGGAGGCAGGTTCAGTGAGTGTTTAGGATCTGGAATGCACTGTCTGAGAGTGTGGTGGAGGCAGGTTCAGTGAATGTTTAGGATCTGGAATGCACTGTCTGAGAGCGTGGTGGAGACAGGTTCCGTGAGTGTATAGGATCTGGAATGCACTGTCTGAGAGTGTGGTGGAGGCAGGTTCAGTGAGTGTTTAGGATCTGGAATGCACTGTCTGAGAGTGTGGTGGAGGCAGGTTCAGTGAGTGTTTAGGATCTGGAATGCACTGTCTGAGAGTGTGGTGGAGGCAGGTTCCGTGAGTGTATAGGATCTGGAATGCACTGTCTGAGAGTGTGGTGGAGGCAGGTTCAGTGAGTGTTTAGGATCTGGAATGCACTGTCTGAGAGTGTGGTGGAGGCAGGTTCCGTGAGTGTATAGGATCTGGAATGCACTGTCTGAGAGTGTGGTGGAGGCAGGTTCCGTGAGTGTATAGGATCTGGAATGCACTGTCTGAGAGTGTGGTGGAGGCAGGTTCAGTGAGTGTTTAGGATCTGGAATGCACTGTCTGAGAGTGTGGTGGAGGCAGGTTCCGTGAGTGTTTAGGATCTGGAATGCACTGTCTGAGAGTGTGTTGGAGGCAGGTTCAGTGTGTGTTTAGGATTTGGAATGCACTGTCTGAGAGTGTGGTGGAGGCAGGTTCAGTGAGTGTTTAGGATCTGGAATGCACTGTCTGAGAGTGTGGTGGAGGCAGGTTCATTGACTGTTTAGGATCTGGAATGCACTGTCTGAGAGTGTGGTGGAGGCAGGTTCAGTGAGTGTTTAGGATCTGGAATGCACTGTCTGAGAGTGTGGTGGAGGCAGGTTCAGTGAGTGTTTAGGATCTGGAATGCATTGTCTGAGAGTGTGGTGGAGGCAGGTTCAGTGAGTGTTTAGGATCTGGAATGCACTGTCTGAGAGTGTGGTGGAGGCAGGTTCAGTGAGTGTTTAGGATCTGGAATGCACTGTCTGAGAGTGTGGTGGAGGCAGGTTCAGTTAGTGTTTAGGATCTGGAATGCATTGTCTGAGAGTGTGGTGGAGGCAGGTTCAGTGACTGTTTAGGATCTGGAATGCCCTGTCTGAGAGTGTGGTGGAGGCAGGTTCAGTGAGTGTTTAGGATCTTGAATGCACTGTCTGAGAGTGTGGTGGAGGCAGGTTCAGTGAGTGTTTAGGATCTGGAATGCACTGTCTGAGAGTTTGGTGGAGGCAGGTTCAGTGAATGTTTAGGATTTGGAATGCACTGTCTGAGAGTGTGGTGGAGGCAGGTTCAGTGAATGTTTAGGATCTGGAATGCACTGTCTGAGTGTGTGGTGGAGGCAGGTTCCGTGAGTGTATGGGATCTGGAATGCACTGTCTGAGAGTGTGGTGGAGGCAGGTTCCGTGAGTGTATGGGATCTGGAATGCACTGTCTGAGAGTGTGGTGGAGGCAGGTTCCGTGAGTGTTTAGGATCTGGAATGCACTGTCTGAGAGTGTGGTGGAGGCAGGTTCCGTGAGTGTTTAGGATCTGGAATGCACTGTCTGAGAGTGCGCTGGAGGCAGGTTCAGTGAGTGTTTAGGATCTGGAATGCACTGTCTGAGAGTGCGGTGGAGGCACGTTCAGTGTGTGTTTAGGATCTGGAATGCACTGTCTGAGAGTGTGGTGGAGGCCGGTTCAGTGTGTGTTTAGGATCTGGAATGCACTGTCTGAGAGTGTGGTGGAGGCAGGTTCAGTGTGTGTTTAGGATCTGGAATGCACTGTCTGAGAGTGTGGTGGAGGCAGGTTCAGTGAGTGTTTCGGATCTGGAATGCACTGTCGAGAGTGTGGTGGAGGCAGGTTCAGTGAATGTTTAGGATCTGGAATGCACTGTCTGAGAGTATGGTGGAGGCAGGTTCAGTGAGTGTTTAGGATCTGGAATGCACTGTCTGAGAGTGTGGTGGAGACAGGTTCAGTGAATGTTTAGGATCTGGAATGCACTGTCTGAGAGTGTGGTGGAGGCAGGTTCAGTGAATGTTTAGGATCTGGAATGCACTGTCTGAGAGCGTGGTGGAGGCAGGTTCCGTGAGTGTTTAGGATCTGGAATGCACTGTCTGAGAGTGTGGTGGAGGCAGATTCAGTGAGTGATTAGGATCTGGAATGCACTGTCTGAGAGTGTGTTGG
Source organism: Heterodontus francisci (assembly GCF_036365525.1). Lineage (NCBI taxonomy): Eukaryota > Metazoa > Chordata > Chondrichthyes > Heterodontiformes > Heterodontidae > Heterodontus > Heterodontus francisci. The sequence goes on from NC_090378.1 coordinate 114,928,554, forward strand.
AGGCAGGTTCCGTGAGTGTATAGGATCTGGAATGCACTGTCTGAGAGTGTGGTGGAGGCAGGTTCAGTGAGTGTTTAGGATCTGGAATGCACTGTCTGAGAGTGTGGTGGAGGCAGGTTCAGTGAGTGTTTAGTATCTGGAATGCACTGTCTAGGTGTGGTGGAGGCACGTTCAGTGTGTGTTTAGGATCTGGAATGCACTGTCTGAGAGTGTGGTGGAGGCAGGTTCAGTGTGTGTTTAAGATCTGGAATGCACTGTCTGAGAGTGTGGTGGAGGCAGGTTCAGTGAGTGTTTAGGATCTGGAATGCACTGTCTGAGAGTGTGGTGAAGGCCGGTTCAGTGTGTGTTTAAGATCTGGAATGCACTGTCTGAGAGTGTGGTGGAGGCAGGTTCAGTGAATGTTTAGGATCTGGAATGCACTGTCTGAGAGCGTGGTGGAGACAGGTTCCGTGAGTGTTTAGGATCTGGAATGCACTGTCTGAGAGTGTGGTGAAGGCCGGTTCAGTGTGTGTTTAAGATCTGGAATGCACTGTCTGAGAGTGTGGTGGAGGCAGGTTCAGTGAGTGTTTAGGATCTGGAATGCACTGTCTGAGTGTGGTGGAGGCAGGTTCCGTGAGTGTTTAGGATCTGGAATGCAATGTCTGAGTGTGGTGGAGGCAGGTTCCGTGAGTGTTTCGGATCTGGAATGCACTGTCTGAGAGTGTGGTGGAGGCAGGTTCAGTGTGTGTTTAGGATCTGGAATGCACTGTCTGAGAGTGTGGTGGAGGCAGGTTCAGTGAGTGTTTCGGATCTGGAATGCACTGTCTGAGAGTGTGGTGGAGGCAGGTTCAGTGAATGTTTAGGATCTGGAATGCACTGTCTGAGAGTGTGGTGGAGGCAGGTTCAGTGAATGTTTAGGATCTGGAATGCACTGTCTGAGAGCGTGGTGGAGACAGGTTCAGTGAATGTTTAGGATCTGGAATGCACTGTCTGAGAGTGTGGTGGAGGCAGGTTCAGTGAATGTTTAGGATCTGGAATGCACTGTCTGAGAGTGTGGTGGAGGCAGGTTCCGTGAGTGTTTAGGATCTGGAATGCACTGTCTGAGAGTGTGGTGGAGGCAGGTTCCGTGAGTGTATAGGATCTGGAATGCACTGTCTGAGAGTGTGGTGGAGGCAGGTTCAGTGAATGTTTAGGATCTGGAATGCACTGTCTGAGAGTGTGGTGGAGGCAGGTTCCGTGAGTGATTAGGATCTTGAATGCACTGTCTGAGAGTGTGGTGGAGGCAGGTTCAGTGTGTGTTTAGGATCTGGAATGCACTGTCTGAGAGTGTGGTGGAGGCCGGTTCAGTGTGTGTTTAAGATCTGGAATGCACTGTCTGAGAGTGTGGTACGGCAGGTTCAGTGAGTGTTTAGGATCTGGAATGCACTGTCTGAGGGTGTGGTGGCGGCAGGTTCAGTGAGTGTTTAGGATCTGGAATGCACTGTCTGAGTGTGGTGGAGGCAGGTTCCGTGAGTGTATATGATCTGGAATGCACTGTCTGAGAGTGTGGTACGGCAGGTTCAGTGAGTGTTTAGGATCTGGAATGCACTGTCTGAGGGTGTGGTGGCGGCAGGTTCAGTGAGTGTTTAGGATCTGGAATGCACTGTCTGAGTGTGGTGGAGGCAGGTTCCGTGAGTGTATATGATCTGGAATGCACTGTCTGAGGGTGTGGTGGCGGCAGGTTCAGTGAGTGTTTAGGATCTGGAATGCATTGTCTGAGAGTGTGGTGGAGGCATGTTCAGTGAGTGTTTCGGATCTGGAATGCACTGTCTGAGAGTGTGGTGGAGGCAGGTTCAGTGAGTGTTTAGGATCTGGAATGCACTGTCTCAGAGTGTGGTGGAGGCAGGTTCAATTGTGGCTTTCAAAAGAGAACTGGATAATTATATTTAGAGGAACAATGTCCAGGGCTATAGGGAAAAGGCAGGGGAGTGGGACTCGGTGCGTTGCTTTTGCAGACAGCCGACACAAACACAACGGGCCAAATGGCCTCCTCCTGTGCTGTAACCATTCTATGATCCTATATACCTTCCTCCAGTCCAAAAGTAACCATTGACAACTACTCTGTTTCATGTTCATCTATAACTTCATATCCATGCTGCCCCTGTCCCTTTTATTCCATGAGCTCTAACTTTGCTGACAAGTCTGTTATGTGGCACTTTATCAAATGCCTTTTGAAAGTCCATGTACACTACATCAACTGCGTTACCCTCATCAACACTTGTTACCTTATCAAAAAACTCAATCAAGTTAGTTGAACATAATTTGCCTTTGACAACTGGATGATCTGCAACTCCATTGACCAACCTTAGCTGCATATCCCTTAACGTTTGGTTAACAAAAATCTATCAATCTCAGATATAGTATCAACTGCCATTTGCGTCGAGAGTTCCAAACTTCTGCCACCCTTTATGCATAGAAGTGTTTCCTGATTTCACTCTGGAAAATTCTGGCTCTGATTTTTAGACTATGCCCCCAAGTCCTCGACTCTCCAACTAGCAGAAATAGTTTCTCTCTATCTGCCCTGTCTGTTGCCCTTAATGTCTTGAAAACTTATTTCCAATCACTCATTCACCTTCTAAATTCTAGGGAATGCATCCCCATTTTGTGTAATCTTTCCTGGTAATTTAAGCCTTGGAGTCCAGGTATCATTCTCGTAAATCCATGCTGCATTCCCAGCATAATGACTATATTCTCCCTGAGTTCTGGTGTCCAGAACTGCTCACAGTACTCCTGGTGTGGTCTAACCAGGGCTTTGTATAGCTGAAGCATAACTTCTACCCCCTTGTATTCTTGTCCTCAAGATATCAGGGTGGCACAGTGGTTAGCACCGCAGCCTCACAGCTCCAGGGACCTGGGTTCAATTCTGGATACTGCCTGTGCGGAGTTTGCAAGTTCTCCCTGTGACCGCGTGGCTTTTCGCCGGGTGCTCTGGTTTCCCCCCACAGCCAAAGACTTGCAGATAGGTAAATTGGCCACTGTAAATTGCCGCTAGTGTAGGTAGGTGGTCGGAAATATGGGAGTACTGTAGGGTTAATATAAATGGGTGGTCGGCACAGACTCGGTGGGCTGAAGGGCCTGTTTCAGTGCTGTATCTCTAAAATATAAAGGCCCACATTTCGTTAGTTTTTTTGATTATTTTCAATACCTACCCATGATATTTTAATCTATGTAAGTGGACTCCCAAGTCTTTTACGACCTCTGCTGTTTTAAGTTTTTCACCATTTAGTACTCTGTTGATTCTTATTAGGTCCAAACTGGATGACCTCACATTCGCCTATATTGACACCCACTTGCCACAGTTTTGCCCATTCACTTAATCTATCAATTTCTCTTTGTAATTTTATCTTCCATCTACACTGTTTACGATGCCACCTCTCTTTGAGTCATCAGCTAATTTGGATATGTGACTTTCTATCCCATTATCTAAGTTGTTAATAAAGAAAGTGAAAGGTTGAGGTCCCAACACAGATCCTTGCGGGACACCATGGGCTGAATTTTACTATCCCTCTGATGTAGGGGGTTGTGGCTGCATGACCTAAAAAATCCTTCCGGGAGAGGCACACCGCGGGCCTCGACGCTGGGAAGGCCTCGCCCCATTTTACCAGTGGCAGCAAGGCCTCAGGGCAGCCCCCCCCTCTCCCCAACTGCTCAGCAACAAAAAATTCATTAACATATATAAATACATGATAATAAAGGAACAATTACCTACCTTTCAACGACAGCCACCCCATGCCGATATTCCGGCCGATGGCGGGAAGTCCCTCACCTTTGGATCTCCGTTTGGAGAACCGTGGCGAAACACTGGTGGGGAGGAGGGAGGAGTGAGCTTTTCAAGGCCGTGGGGGGTGGGGGGGGGGGGTGGGGTGGTGGGGGGGCGGTGGATCAGGGAAAACTGTTACTATTGGTTGAGGGGATGGTGGGAAGGGGTTAAAGGGCAAAGATATCTGCGTTTGGAGGTGAAAGGTCAGGACCGGAAAAACAGTTTTTTCAGGGGAGAGGGAAATAAAAATGTTGTTAGGTCATTGGCAGGAGAGAGGGAGGGGGTACGGGTGGAAGAAAGACTTTGTTCTTTTATTGAATGTGAAACCTTGAAACACGCTCGCATTTCTCTTTTCAAAGTTAAATGTCCTGTAAGGGCTTAAAGCCCTTTAAAAATGGCACCGGCCCTGACATCATTGGGGGGGGTGGGCGTTCTACCCTCTCCGTGTAAATGAGCCGTCCGCGCAAAATGTCGCGGCAGCTCAGCGGCGCACAAGTCGCGTGTGCGGCCCGCCTTTCTTGAAGCTCGCCACCGAGATTGGGAGCGAGCTTTTAATATTCAGACCCATTAGTCACAATCCTGCCAATTAGAGTAACTGCCCATTATTCCTACTCCATCTCTTTCACAGCCAGTTTCCTCACCAGGTCAATAATTTGCCTTCAATTCCATGAGCTTCAATGTTAACAGTTGCTTATGAGGGACTTTATCAAATGCCTTCTGCAAGTCCATATAAATAACAATCGTAGACATTCCCCTGTCCACTACTTTAATCACCTCTTCAAAAATTCAATCCAATTCAACAGGCATGACCTACCCTTTACAAATCCATGCTGGCTCTCTCTGATTAGCTGAAAATTTTCAAGGTGTTCAGTCACCCTATCTTTAATTATAGACTCTAGTAGTTTCCCAACAACAGATGTTAGACTAACTGTCTATAATTCCCTGGATTTACCCTCTCACCTTTCTTAAACAACTGAGTGACACGGGCAATTTTCCAGTCTAAAGGAGCAGGTTTACAATGTGTTTCTCTCCATGTCTCTGTAGGTGTCTTGCTGTCTGTTGCGATCAGTGCCTCTCTCTGTATTTCTGTCAGTCTCTCTCTGTGATTCTGGCAGGTGCTAGGAACATCGGAACAGGAGGAGGTCATTTAACTCCTCAAGCCTGTTCTGCCACTCAATGAGAGCATGGCAGATCTGTGACTTAACATCTTTGCAACATATCCCTGAATACATTTGGTTAACAAAGATCTGTCAATCTCACATATAAAATGAAAAATTATTCTGGCATCAGTTGCCATTTGTGGAAGAGAGTTACAAATTTGTGTCACCCTTTGTGTGTATAATTGTTTAGTAATTTCACTCCTATCCAGCCGTTTACAAATCCATGCCGGCTCTCTCTAATAAGCTGAAAATTTTCAAGGTGTTTGGTGACTCTATCCTCAATTACAGACACCAGTAATTTCCCGACAACAGCTGTTAGGTTAACAAGTCTATAATTCCCTAGTTTACATTACTCACCTTTCTTAATTAGCAGAGTGGCGATAACAAATTTTAGATTGTCTCTCTGTGTTTCTCAGTGTCTCTCTGTGTTTCCGTCAGTGTCTCTGTGTTTCTGTCAGTGTCTCTGTGTTTCTGTCAGTGTCTCGCTGTGTTTCTGTCAGTGCCTCTCTCTGTGTTTCTGTCAGTGTCTCTCTCTCTGTTCCTGTCAGTGCCTCCCTCTGTGTTTCTGTCAGTGCCTCCCTCTGTGTTTCTGTCAGTGCCCCTCTCTGTGTTTCTGTCAGTGCCTCCCTCTGTTTCTGTCAGTGCCTCCCTCTGTGTTTCTGTCAGTGCCTCTCTCTGTGTTTCTGTCAGTGCCCCTCTCTGTGTTTCTGTCAGTGTCTCTCTCTCTGTTTCCTTCAGTGTCTCTCTCTGTGTTTCTGTCAGTGCCCCTCTCTGTGTTTCTGTCAGTGTCTCTCTCTCTGTTTCTTTCAGTGTCTCTCTCTGTGTTTCTGTCAGTGCCCCTCTCTGTGTTTCTGTCAGTGTCTCTCTCTCTGTTTCTTTCAGTGTCTCTCTCTGTGTTTCTGTCAGTGCCCCTCTCTGGGTTTCTGTCAGTGTCTCTCTCTCTGTTTCTTTCAGTGCCTCTCTCTGCGATTCTGTCAGTGCCTCTCCCTGTGTTTCTGTCAGTGCCTCTCTCTGTGTTTCTGTCAGTGCCCCTCTCTGCGATTCTGTCAGTGCCCCTCTCTGTGTTTCTGTCAGTGCCACTCTCTGTGTTTCTGTCAGTGCCCCTCTCTGCGATTCTGTCATTGCCCCTCTCTGTGTTTCTGTCAGTGCCCCTCTCTGCGATTCTGTCAGTGCCCCTCTCTGTGTTTCTGTCAGTGCCCCTCTCTGCGATTCTGTCAGTGCCCCTCTCTGTGTTTCTGTCAGTGCCCCTCTCTGCGTTTCTGTCAGTGCCCCTCTCTGCAATTCGAATAGTGCCTCTCTCTGTGTTTCTGTCAGTGCCCCTCTCTGTGTTTCTGTCAGTGCCCCTCTCTGTGATTCTGTCAGTGCCTCTCTCTGTGTTTCTGTTATTGCCTCTCTCTGTGTTTCTGTCAGTGTCTCTCTCTGTGTTTCTGTCAGTGCCTCTCTCTGTGTTTCTGTCAGTGCCCCTCTCTGTGTTTCTGTTAGTGCCTCTCTCTGTGTGTCTGTCAGTGCCCCTCTCTGTGTTTCTGTTAGTGCCTCTCTCTGTGTTTCTGTTAGCGCCTCTCTCTGTGTGTCTGTCAGTGCCCCTCTCTGTGTTTCTGTCAGTGCCCCTCTCTGTGTTTCTGTTAGTGCCTCTCTCTGTGTGTCTGTCAGTGCCCCTCTCTGTGTTTCTGTTAGTGCCTCTCTCTGTGTTTCTGTTAGTGCCTCTCTCTGTGTGTCTGTCAGTGCCCCTCTCTGTGTTTCTGTTAGTGCCTCTCTCTGTGTTTCTGTTAGTGCCTCTCTCTGTGTTTCTGTCAGTGCCTCTCTCTGTGTGTCTGTCAGTGCCCCTCTCTGTGTTTCTGTTATTGCCTCTCTCTGTGTTTCTGTCAGTGCCTCTCTCTGTGTTTCTGTTATTGCCTCTCTCTGTGTTTCTGTCAGTGCCTCTCTCTGTGTTTCTGTTAGTGCCTCTCTCTAGGTTTCTGTCAGTGCCCCTCTCTGTGTTTCTGTCAGTGCCTCTCTCTGAGTTTCTGTCAGAGACCCTCTCTGTGTTTCTGTCAGTCCCCCTCTCTCTGTTTCTGTCAGTGTCTCTTTCTGTGTTTCTGTCAGTGCCTCTCTCTGTTTTTCAGTCAGTGCCCCTCTCTGTGTTTATGTCAGTGGCCCTCTCTATTTTTCTGGCAGTGTCTCTCTCTGTTTTTCTGTCAGTGCCTCTCTCTGTTTTTCTGTCAGTGCCCCTCTGTGAGTTTCTGTCAGTGCCTCTCTCTCTGTTTCTGTCAGTGCCTCTCTCTGTGTTTCTGTTAGTGTCTCTCTCTGTTTTTCTGTCAGAGCCTCTCTGTGTGTTTCTGTTAGTGCTTCTCTCTGTGTTTGTGTCAGGGCCCTCTCTATTTTTCTGTCGGTGCCTCTCTCTGTTTTTCTGTCCGTACCACTCTCTGTGTTTTTGTCAGTGGCCCTCTCTATTTTTCTGTCAGTGCCTCTCTCTGTGTTTCAGTCAGTGTCTCTCTCTGTGTTTCTGTCAGTGCCTCTCTCTCTGTTTCTGTCAGTGCCTCTGTCTGTGTTTCTGTCAGTGTCTCTCTGTTTCTGTCAGTGCCTCGCTCTGTGTTTCTGTCCGTGTCCCTCTCTGTGTTTCTGTCCGTGTCCCTCTCTGTGTTTCTGTCAGTGCCTCTCTGTTTCTGTCAGTGTCTCTCTCTGTGTTTCTGTCAGTGCCTCTCTCTGTGTTTCTGTCAGTGCCTCTCTCTGTTTTTCTGTCAGTGCCCCTCTCTGTGTTTATGTCAGTGGCCCTCTCTATTTTTCTGGCAGTGTCTCTCTCTGTTTTTCTGTCAGTGCCCCTCTGTGAGTTTCTGTCAGTGCCTCTCTCTCTGTTTCTGTCAGTGCCTCTCTCTGTGTTTCTGTTAGTGTCTCTCTCTGTTTTTCTGTGAGAGCCTCTCTATGTGTTTCTGTTAGTGCTTCTCTCTGTGTTTCTGTCAGTGCCCCTCTCTGTGTTTGTGTCAGGGCCCTCTCTATTTTTCTGTCGGTGTCTCTCTCTGTTTTACTGTCCGTACCACTCTCTGTGTTTTTGTCAGTGGCCCTCTCTATTTTTCTGTCAGTGCCTCTCTCTGTGTTTCAGTCAGTGTCTCTCTCTGTGTTTCTGTCAGTGCCTCTCTCTCTGTTTCTGTCAGAGCCTCTGTCTGTGTTTCTGTCATCGTCTCTCTCTCTGTTTCTGTCAGTGCCTCGCTCTGTGTTTCTGTCCGTGTCCCTCTCTGTGTTTCTGTCAGTGACTCTCTCTGTGTTCCTTTCTGTGTGTCTCTCTCTGTGTTTCTGTCAGTGTCTCTCTCTCTGTTTCTGTCAGTGCCTCTCTCTGTGTTTCTGTCAGTGTCTCTCTCTCTGTTTCTGTCAGTGCCTCGCTCTGTGTTTCTGTCCGTGCCCCTCTCTGTGTTTCTGTCAGTGACTCTCTCTGTGTTTCTGGCAGTGTCCCTCTCTGTGTTTCTGTCAGTGCCCCTCTGTGCGATTCTGTCAGTGCCCCTCTCTGTGTTTCTGTCAGTGCCACTCTCTGTGTTTCTGTCAGTGCCCCTCTCTACGATTCTGTCAGTGCCCCTCTCTGCGTTTCTGTCAGTGCCCCTCTCTGTGTTTCTGTCAGTGCCCCTCTCTGTGTTTCTGTCAGTGCCTCTCTCTGTGTTTCTGTCAGTGCCCCTCTCTGTGTTTCTGTTATTGCCTCTCTCTGTGTTTCTGTCAGTGCCCCTCTCTGTGTTTCTGTTATTGCCTCTCTCTGTGTTTCTGTCAGTGCCTCTCTCTGTGTTTCTGTCAGTGCCCCTCTCTGTGTTTCTGTCAGCGCCTCTCTCTGTGTTTCTGTCAGTGCCCCTCTCTGTGTTTCTGTTATTGCCTCTCTCTGTGTTTCTGTCAGTGCCCCTCTCTGTGTTTCTGTCAGTGCCTCTCTCTGTGTTTCTGTCAGTGCCCCTCTCTGTGTTTCTGTTATTGCCTCTCTCTGTGTTTCTGTCAGTGCCTCACTCTGTGTCTCTGTCAGTGCCCCTCTCTGTGTTTCTCAGTGCCTCTCTCTGTGTTTCTGTCAGTGCCCCTCTCTGTGTTTCTGTTATTGCCTCTCTCTGTGTTTCTGTCAGTGCCTCCCTCTGTGTCTCTGTCAGTGCCCCTCTCTGTGTTTCTCAGTGCCTCTCTCTGTGTTTCTGTCAGTGCCTCTCTCTGTGTTTCTGTTAGTGCCTCTCTCTATGTTTCTGTCATTGCCCCTCTCTGTGTTTCTGTCAGTGCCCCTCTCTGTGTTTCTGTCAGTGCCTCTCTCTGTGTTTCTGTCAGTGCCCCTCTCTGTGTTTCTGTTATTGCCTCTCTCTGTGTTTCTGTCAGTGCCTCTCTCTGTCTCTGTCAGTGCCCCTCTCTGTGTTTCTCAGTGCCTCTCTCTGTGTTTCTGTCAGTGCCCCTCTCTGTGTTTCTGTTATTGCCTCTCTCTGTGTTTCTGTCAGTGCCTCTCTCTGTGTCTCTGTCAGTGCCCCTCTCTGTGTTTCTCAGTGCCTCTCTCTGTGTTTCTGTCAGTGCCTCTCTCTGTGTTTCTGTCAGTGCCTCTCTCTCTGTTTCTGTCAGTGCCTCTGTCTGTGTTTCTGTCAGCGTCTCTCTCTCTGTTTCTGTCAGTGCCCCTCTCTGTGTTTCTGTCCGTGTCCCTCTCTGTGTTTCTGTCAGTGACTCTCTCTGTGTTCCTTTCTGTGTGTCTCTCTCTGTGTTTCTGTCAGTGTCTCTCTCTCTGTTTCTGTCAGTGCCTCTCTCTGTGTTTCTGTCAGTGTCTCTCTCTCTGTTTCTGTCAGTGCCTCGCTCTGTGTTTCTGTCCGTGCCCCTCTCTGTGTTTCTGTCAGTGACTCTCTCTGTGTTTTTGTCAGTGGCCCTCTCTATTTTTCTGTCAGTGTCTCTCTCTGTGTTTCTGGCAGTGTACCTCTCTGTGTTTCTGTCAGTGCCCCTCTGTGCGATTCTGTCAGTGCCCCTCTCTGTGTTTCTGTCAGTGCCACTCTCTGTGTTTCTGTCAGTGCCCCTCTCTGTGTTTCTGTCAGTGCCCCTCTCTGCGATTCTGTCAGTGCCCCTCTCTGTGTTTCTGTCAGTGCCCCTCTCTGTGTTTCTGTCAGTGCCTCTCTCTGTGTTTCTGTCAGTGCCCCTCTCTGTGTTTCTGTTATTGCCTCTCTCTGTGTTTCTGTCAGTGCCCCTCTCTGTGTTTCTGTTATTGCCTCTCTCTGTGTTTCTGTCAGTGCCTCTCTCTGTGTTTCTGTCAGTGCCCCTCTCTGTGTTTCTGTCAGTGCCTCTCTCTGTGTTTCTGTCAGTGCCCCTCTCTGTGTTTCTGTTATTGCCTCTCTCTGTGTTTCTGTCAGTGCCCCTCTCTGTGTTTCTGTCAGTGCCTCTCTCTGTGTTTCTGTCAGTGCCCCTCTCTGTGTTTCTGTTATTGCCTCTCTCTGTGTTTCTGTCAGTGCCTCTCTCTGTGTTTCTGTCAGTGCCCCTCTCTGTGTTTCTGTCAGTGCCTCTCTCTGTGTTTCTGTCAGTGCCCCTCTCTGTGTTTCTGTTATTGCCTCTCTCTGTGTTTCTGTCAGTGCCTCTCTCTGTGTTTCTGTCAGTGCCCCTCTCTGTGTTTCTGTTATTGCCTCTCTCTGTGTTTCTGTCAGTGCCTCTCTCTGTGTCTCTGTCAGTGCCCCTCTCTGTGTTTCTCAGTGCCTCTCTCTATGTTTCTGTCAGTGCCCCTCTCTGTGTTTCTGTTATTGCCTCTCTCTGTGTTTCTGTCAGTGCCTCTCTCTGTGTCTCTGTCAGTGCCCCTCTCTGTGTTTCTCAGTGCCTCTCTCTGTGTTTCTGTCAGTGCCTCTCTCTGTGTTTCTGTTAGTGCCTCTCTCTATGTTTCTGTCATTGCCCCTCTCTGTGTTTCTGTCAGTGCCCCTCTCTGTGTTTCTGTCAGTGCCTCTCTCTGTGTTTCTGTCAGTGTCTCTCTCTGTGTTTCTGTTATTGCCTCTCTCTGTGTTTCTGTCAGTGCCTCTCTCTGTGTCTCTGTCAGTGCCCCTCTCTGTGTTTCTCAGTGCCTCTCTCTGTGTTTCTGTCAGTGCCCCTCTCTGTGTTTCTGTTATTGCCTCTCTCTGTGTATCTGTCAGTGCCCCTCTCTGTGTTTCTCAGTGCCTCTCTCTGTGTTTCTGTCAGTGCCTCTCTCTGTGTCTCTGTCAGTGCCCCTCTCTGTGTTTCTCAGTGCCTCTCTCTGTGTTTCTGTCAGTGCCTCTCTCTGTGTTTCTGTTAGTGCCTCTCTCTATGTTTCTGTCATTGCCCCTCTCTGTGTTTCTGTCAGTGCCTCTCTCTGTGTTTCTGTCAGTGCCTCTCTCTGAGTTTCTGTCAGAGACCCTCTCTGTGTTTCTGTCAGTCCCCCTCTCTCTGTTTCTGTCAGTGTCTCTCTCTGCGATTCTGTCAGTGCCCCTCTCTGTGTTTCTGTCAGTGCCCCTCTCTGCGATTCTGTCAGTGCCCCTCTCTGTGTTTCTGTCAGTGCCCCTCTCTGCGTTTCTGTCAGTGCCCCTCTCTGCAATTCGATCAGTGCCTCTCTCTGTGTTTCTGTCAGTGCCCCTCTCTGTGTTTCTGTCAGTGCCCCTCTCTGTGATTCTGTCAGTGCCTCTCTCTGTGTTTCTGTTATTGCCTCTCTCTGTGTTTCAGTCAGTGTCTCCCTCTGTGTTTCTGTCAGTGCCTCTCTCTGTGTTTCTGTCAGTGCCCCTCTCTGTGTTTCTGTTAGTGCCTCTCTCTGTGTGTCTGTCAGTGCCCCTCTCTGTGTTTCTGTTAGTGCCTCTCTCTGTGTTTCTGTTAGCGCCTCTCTCTGTGTGTCTGTCAGTGCCCCTCTCTGTGTTTCTGTTATTGCCTCTCTCTGTGTTTCTGTCAGTGTCTCTCTCTGTGTTTCTGTCAGTGCCCCTCTCTGTGTTTCAGTTCGTGCCTCTCTCTGTGTGTCTGTCAGTGCCCCTCTCTGTGTTTCTGTTAGAGCCTCTCTCTGTGTTTCTGTTAGTGCCTCTCTCTGTGTGTCTGTCAGTGCCTCTCTCTGTGTTTCTGTTATTGCCTCTCTCTGTGTTTCTGTCAGTGCCTCTCTCTGTGTTTCTGTCAGTGCCCCTCTGTGCGATTCTGTCAGTGCCCCTCTCTGTGTTTCTGTCAGTGCCACTCTCTGTGTTTCTGTCAGTGCCCCTCTCTGCGATTCTGTCAGTGCCCCTCTCTGTGTTTCTGTCAGTGCCCCTCTCTGTGTGTCTGTCAGTGCCTCTCTCTGTGTTTCTGTTATTGCCTCTCTCTGTGTTTCTGTCAGTGCCTCTCTCTGTGTTTCTGTCAGTGCCCCTCTGTGCGATTCTGTCAGTGCCCCTCTCTGTGTTTCTGTCAGTGCCACTCTCTGTGTTTCTGTCAGTGCCCCTCTCTGCGATTCTGTCAGTGCCCCTCTCTGTGTTTCTGTCAGTGCCCCTCTCTGCGATTCTGTCAGTGCCCCTCTCTGTGTTTCTGTCAGTGCCCCTCTCTACGATTCTGTCAGTGCCCCTCTCTGCGTTTCTGTCAGTACCCCTCTCTGCGTTTCTGTCAGTGCCCCTCTCTGTGTTTCTGTCAGTGCCTCTCTCTGTGTTTCTGTCAGTGCCCCTCTCTGTGTTTCTGTTATTGCCTCTCTCTGTGTTTCTGTCAGTGCCCCTCTCTGTGTTTCTGTCAGTGCCTCTCTCTGTGTTTCTGTCAGTGCCCCTCTCTGTGTTTCTGTTATTGCCTCTCTCTGTGTTTCTGTCAGTGCCTCACTCTGTGTCTCTGTCAGTGCCCCTCTCTGTGTTTCTCAGTGCCTCTCTCTGTGTTTCTGTCAGTGCCCCTCTCTGTGTTTCTGTTATTGCCTCTCTCTGTGTTTCTGTCAGTGCCTCCCTCTGTGTCTCTGTCAGTGCCCCTCTCTGTGTTTCTCAGTGCCTCTCTCTGTGTTTCTGTCAGTGCCTCTCTCTGTGTTTCTGTTAGTGCCTCTCTCTATGTTTCTGTCATTGCCCCTCTCTGTGTTTCTGTCAGTGCCCCTCTCTGTGTTTCTGTCAGTGCCTCTCTCTGTGTTTCTGTCAGTGCCCCTCTCTGTGTTTCTGTTATTGCCTCTCTCTGTGTTTCTGTCAGTGCCTCTCTCTGCTCTGTCAGTGCCCCTCTCTGTGTTTCTCAGTGCCTCTCTCTGTGTTTCTGTCAGTGCCCCTCTCTGTGTTTCTGTTATTGCCTCTCTCTGTGTTTCTGTCAGTGCCTCTCTCTGTGTCTCTGTCAGTGCCCCTCTCTGTGTTTCTCAGTGCCTCTCTCTGTGTTTCTGTCAGTGCCTCTCTCTGTGTTTCTGTCAGTGCCTCTCTCTCTGTTTCTGTCAGTGCCTCTGTCTGTGTTTCTGTCAGCGTCTCTCTCTCTGTTTCTGTCAGTGCCCCTCTCTGTGTTTCTGTCCGTGTCCCTCTCTGTGTTTCTGTCAGTGACTCTCTCTGTGTTCCTTTCTGTGTGTCTCTCTCTGTGTTTCTGTCAGTGTCTCTCTCTCTGTTTCTGTCAGTGCCTCTCTCTGTGTTTCTGTCAGTGTCTCTCTCTCTGTTTCTGTCAGTGCCTCGCTCTGTGTTTCTGTCCGTGCCCCTCTCTGTGTTTCTGTCAGTGACTCTCTCTGTGTTTTTGTCAGTGGCCCTCTCTATTTTTCTGTCAGTGTCTCTCTCTGTGTTTCTGGCAGTGTACCTCTCTGTGTTTCTGTCAGTGCCCCTCTGTGCGATTCTGTCAGTGCCCCTCTCTGTGTTTCTGTCAGTGCCACTCTCTGTGTTTCTGTCAGTGCCCCTCTCTGTGTTTCTCAGTGCCTCTCTCTGTGTTTCTGTCAGTGCCTCTCTCTGTGTTTCTGTTAGTGCCTCTCTCTATGTTTCTGTCATTGCCCCTCTCTGTGTTTCTGTCAGTGCCTCTCTCTGTGTTTCTGTCAGTGCCCCTCTCTGTGTTTCTGTTATTGCCTCTCTCTGTGTTTCTGTCAGTGCCTCTCTCTGTGTCTCTGTCAGTGCCCCTCTCTGTGTTTCTCAGTGCCTCTCTCTATGTTTCTGTCAGTGCCCCTCTCTGTGTTTCTGTTATTGCCTCTCTCTGTGTTTCTGTCAGTGCCTCTCTCTGTGTCTCTGTCAGTGCCCCTCTCTGTGTTTCTCAGTGCCTCTCTCTGTGTTTCTGTCAGTGCCTCTCTCTGTGTTTCTGTTAGTGCCTCTCTCTATGTTTCTGTCATTGCCCCTCTCTGTGTTTCTGTCAGTGCCCCTCTCTGTGTTTCTGTCAGTGCCTCTCTCTGTGTTTCTGTCAGTGCCCCTCTCTGTGTTTCTGTTATTGCCTCTCTCTGTGTTTCTGTCAGTGCCTCTCTCTGTGTCTCTGTCAGTGCCCCTCTCTGTGTTTCTCAGTGCCTCTCTCTGTGTTTCTGTCAGTGCCCCTCTCTGTGTTTCTGTTATTGCCTCTCTCTGTGTATCTGTCAGTGCCCCTCTCTGTGTTTCTCAGTGCCTCTCTCTGTGTTTCTGTCAGTGCCTCTCTCTGTGTCTCTGTCAGTGCCCCTCTCTGTGTTTCTCAGTGCCTCTCTCTGTGTTTCTGTCAGTGCCTCTCTCTGTGTTTCTGTTAGTGCTTCTCTCTGTGTTTCTGTCAGTGCTTCTCTCTGTGTTTCTGTCAGTGCCCCTCTCTGTGTTTTTGTCAGTGGCCCTCTGTAATTTTCTGGCAGTGTCTCTCTCTGTTTTTCTGTCAGTGCCCCTCTCTGTGTTTGTGTCAGGGTCCTCTCTATTTTTCTGTCGGTGCCTCTCTCTGTGTTTCAGTCAGTGTCTCTCTCTGTGTTTCTGTCAGTGCCTCTCTCTCTGTTTCTGACAGTGCCTCTGTCTGTGTTTCAGTCAGTGTCTCTCTCTGTGTTTCTGTCAGTGTCTCTCTCTCTGTTTCTGTCAGTGCCTCGCTCTGTGTTTCTGTCCGTGTCCCTCTCTGTGTTTCTGTCAGTGACTCTCTCTGTGTTCCTTTCTGTCTGTCTCTCTCTGTGTTTCTGTCAGTGTCTCTCTCTCTGTTTCTGTCAGTGCCTCGCTCTGTGTTTCTGTCAGTGACTCTCTCTGTGTTTTTGTCAGTGGCCCTCTCTATTTTTCTGGCAGTGTCTCTCTCTCTGATTCTGTCAGTGCCCCTCTCTGTGTTTCTGTCAGTGCCACTCTCTGTGTTTCTGTCAGTGCCCCTCTCTGCGATTCTGTCAGTGCCCCTCTCTGTGTTTCTGTCAGTGCCCCTCTCTGCGATTCTGTCAGTGCCCCTCTCTGTGTTTCTGTCAGTGCCCCTCTCTGCGATTCTGTCAGTGCCCCTCTCTGTGTTTCTGTCAGTGCCCCTCTCTGCGTTTCTGTCAGTGCCCCTCTCTGCAATTCGATCAGTGCCTCTCTCTGTGTTTCTGTCAGTGCCCCTCTCTGTGTTTCTGTCAGTGCCCCTCTCTGTGATTCTGTCAGTGCCTCTCTCTGTGTTTCTGTTATTGCCTCTCTCTGTGTTTCAGTCAGTGTCTCCCTCTGTGTTTCTGTCAGTGCCTCTCTCTGTGTTTCTGTCAGTGCCCCTCTCTGTGTTTCTGTCAGTGCCTCTCTCTGTGTTTCTGTTGGCGCCTCTCTCTGTGTGTCTGTCAGTGCCCCTCTCTGTGTTTCTGTTATTGCCTCTCTCTGTGTTTCTGTCAGTGTCACTCTCTGTGTTTCTGTCAGTGCCCCTCTCTGTGTTTCTGTTCGTGCCTCTCTCTGTGTGTCTGTCAGTGCCCCTCTCTGTGTTTCTGTTAGAGCCTCTCTCTGTGTTTCTGTTAGTGCCTTTCTCTGTGTGTCTGTCAGTGCCCCTCTCTGTGTTTCTGTTATTGCCTCTCTCTGTGTTTCTGTCAGTGCCTCTCTCTGTGTTTCTGTTATTGCCTCTCTCTGTGTTTCTGTCAGTGCCTCTCTCTGTGTTTCTGTTAGTGCCTCTCTCTAGGTTTCTGTCAGTGCCCCTCTCTGTGTTTCTGTCAGTGCCTCTCTCTGAGTTTCTGTCAGAGACCCTCTCTGTGTTTCTGTCAGTCCCCCTCTCTCTGTTTCTGTCAGTGTCTCTCTCTGTGTTTCTGTCAGTGCCTCTCTCTATTTTTCAGTCAGTGCCCCTCTCTGTGTTTATGTCAGTGGCCCTCTCTATTTTTCTGGCAGTGTCTCTCTCTGTTTTTCTGTCAGTGCCCCTCTCTGAGTTTCTGTCAGTGCCTCTCTCTCTGTTTCTGTCAGTGCCTCTCTCTGTGTTTCTGTTAGTGTCTCTCTCTGTTTTTCTGTCAGAGCCTCTCTGTGTGTTTCTGTTAGTGCTTCTCTCTGTGTTTCTGTCAGTGCCCCTCTCTGTGTTTGTGTCAGGGCCCTCTCTATTTTTCTGTCGGTGCCTCTCTCTGTTTTTCTGTCCGTACCACTCTCTGTATTTTTGTCAGTGGCCCTCTCTATTTTTCTGTCAGTGCCTCTCTCTGTGTTTCAGTCAGTGTCTCTCTCTGTGTTTCTGTCAGTGCCTCTCTCTCTGTTTCTGTCAGTGCCTCTCTCTGTTTTTCTGTCAGTGCCCCTCTCTGTGTTTCTGTCAGTGCCTCTCTCTGTGTTTCTGTCAGTGCCTCTCTCTGTGTTTCTGTCAGTGCCTCTCTCTGTTTTTCTGTCAGTGCCCCTCTCTGTGTTTGTGTCAGGGCCCTCTCTATTTTTCTGTCGGTGCCTCTCTCTGTTTTTCTGTCCGTACCACTCTCTGTGTTTTTGTCAGTGGCCCTCTCTATTTTTCTGTCAGTGCCTCTCTCTGTGTTTCAGTCAGTGTCTCTCTCTGTGTTTCTGTCAGTGCCTCTCTCTCTGTTTCTGTCAGTGCCTCTCTCTGTTTTTCTGTCAGTGCCCCTCTCTGTGTTTCTGTCAGTGCCTCTCTCTGTGTTTCTGTCAGTGCCTCTCTCTGTGTTTCTGTCAGTGCCTCTCTCTGTTTTTCTGTCAGTGCCTCTCTCTCTGTTTCTGTCAGTGCCTCTCTCTGTTTTTCTGTCAGTGCCTCTCTCTGTTTTTCTGTCAGTGCCCCTCTCTGTGTTTCTGTCAGTGCCTCTCTCTGTGTTTCTGTTATTGCCTCTCTCTGTGTTTCTGTCAGTGCCTCTCTCTGTGTCTCTGTCAGTGCCCCTCTCTGTGTTTCTCAGTGCCTCTCTCTGTGTTTCTGTCAGTGCCTCTCTCTGTGTTTCTGTTAGTGCCTCTCTCTATGTTTCTGTCATTGCCCCTCTCTGTGTTTCTGTCAGTGCCCCTCTCTGTGTTTCTGTCAGTGCCTCTCTCTGTGTTTCTGTCAGTGCCCCTCTCTGTGTTTCTGTTATTGCCTCTCTCTGTGTTTCTGTCAGTGCCTCTCTCTGTGTCTCTGTCAGTGCCCCTCTCTGTGTTTCTCAGTGCCTCTCTCTGTGTTTCTGTCAGTGCCCCTCTCTGTGTTTCTGTTATTGCCTCTCTCTGTGTATCTGTCAGTGCCCCTCTCTGTGTTTCTCAGTGCCTCTCTCTGTGTTTCTCAGTGCCTCTCTCTGTGTTTCTGTCAGTGCCTCTCTCTGTGTTTCTGTTAGTGCTTCTCTCTGTGTTTCTGTCAGTGCTTCTCTCTGTGTTTCTGTCAGTGCCCCTCTCTGTGTTTTTGTCAGTGGCCCTCTGTAATTTTCTGGCAGTGTCTCTCTCTGTTTTTCTGTCAGTGCCCCTCTCTGTGTTTGTGTCAGGGTCCTCTCTATTTTTCTGTCGGTGCCTCTCTCTGTGTTTCAGTCAGTGTCTCTCTCTGTGTTTCTGTCAGTGCCTCTCTCTCTGTTTCTGACAGTGCCTCTGTCTGTGTTTCAGTCAGTGTCTCTCTCTGTGTTTCTGTCAGTGTCTCTCTCTCTGTTTCTGTCAGTGCCTCGCTCTGTGTTTCTGTCCGTGTCCCTCTCTGTGTTTCTGTCAGTGACTCTCTCTGTGTTCCTTTCTGTCTGTCTCTCTCTGTGTTTCTGTCAGTGTCTCTCTCTCTGTTTCTGTCAGTGCCTCGCTCTGTGTTTCTGTCAGTGACTCTCTCTGTGTTTTTGTCAGTGGCCCTCTCTATTTTTCTGGCAGTGTCTCTCTCTCTGATTCTGTCAGTGCCCCTCTCTGTGTTTCTGTCAGTGCCACTCTCTGTGTTTCTGTCAGTGCCCCTCTCTGCGATTCTGTCAGTGCCCCTCTCTGTGTTTCTGTCAGTGCCCCTCTCTGCGATTCTGTCAGTGCCCCTCTCTGTGTTTCTGTCAGTGCCCCTCTCTGCGATTCTGTCAGTGCCCCTCTCTGTGTTTCTGTCAGTGCCCCTCTCTGCGTTTCTGTCAGTGCCCCTCTCTGCAATTCGATCAGTGCCTCTCTCTGTGTTTCTGTCAGTGCCCCTCTCTGTGTTTCTGTCAGTGCCCCTCTCTGTGATTCTGTCAGTGCCTCTCTCTGTGTTTCTGTTATTGCCTCTCTCTGTGTTTCAGTCAGTGTCTCCCTCTGTGTTTCTGTCAGTGCCTCTCTCTGTGTTTCTGTCAGTGCCCCTCTCTGTGTTTCTGTCAGTGCCTCTCTCTGTGTTTCTGTTGGCGCCTCTCTCTGTGTGTCTGTCAGTGCCCCTCTCTGTGTTTCTGTTATTGCCTCTCTCTGTGTTTCTGTCAGTGTCACTCTCTGTGTTTCTGTCAGTGCCCCTCTCTGTGTTTCTGTTCGTGCCTCTCTCTGTGTGTCTGTCAGTGCCCCTCTCTGTGTTTCTGTTAGAGCCTCTCTCTGTGTTTCTGTTAGTGCCTTTCTCTGTGTGTCTGTCAGTGCCCCTCTCTGTGTTTCTGTTATTGCCTCTCTCTGTGTTTCTGTCAGTGCCTCTCTCTGTGTTTCTGTTATTGCCTCTCTCTGTGTTTCTGTCAGTGCCTCTCTCTGTGTTTCTGTTAGTGCCTCTCTCTAGGTTTCTGTCAGTGCCCCTCTCTGTGTTTCTGTCAGTGCCTCTCTCTGAGTTTCTGTCAGAGACCCTCTCTGTGTTTCTGTCAGTCCCCCTCTCTCTGTTTCTGTCAGTGTCTCTCTCTGTGTTTCTGTCAGTGCCTCTCTCTATTTTTCAGTCAGTGCCCCTCTCTGTGTTTATGTCAGTGGCCCTCTCTATTTTTCTGGCAGTGTCTCTCTCTGTTTTTCTGTCAGTGCCCCTCTCTGAGTTTCTGTCAGTGCCTCTCTCTCTGTTTCTGTCAGTGCCTCTCTCTGTGTTTCTGTTAGTGTCTCTCTCTGTTTTTCTGTCAGAGCCTCTCTGTGTGTTTCTGTTAGTGCTTCTCTCTGTGTTTCTGTCAGTGCCCCTCTCTGTGTTTGTGTCAGGGCCCTCTCTATTTTTCTGTCGGTGCCTCTCTCTGTTTTTCTGTCCGTACCACTCTCTGTATTTTTGTCAGTGGCCCTCTCTATTTTTCTGTCAGTGCCTCTCTCTGTGTTTCAGTCAGTGTCTCTCTCTGTGTTTCTGTCAGTGCCTCTCTCTCTGTTTCTGTCAGTGCCTCTCTCTGTTTTTCTGTCAGTGCCCCTCTCTGTGTTTCTGTCAGTGCCTCTCTCTGTGTTTCTGTCAGTGCCTCTCTCTGTGTTTCTGTCAGTGCCTCTCTCTGTTTTTCTGTCAGTGCCCCTCTCTGTGTTTGTGTCAGGGCCCTCTCTATTTTTCTGTCGGTGCCTCTCTCTGTTTTTCTGTCCGTACCACTCTCTGTGTTTTTGTCAGTGGCCCTCTCTATTTTTCTGTCAGTGCCTCTCTCTGTGTTTCAGTCAGTGTCTCTCTCTGTGTTTCTGTCAGTGCCTCTCTCTCTGTTTCTGTCAGTGCCTCTCTCTGTTTTTCTGTCAGTGCCCCTCTCTGTGTTTCTGTCAGTGCCTCTCTCTGTGTTTCTGTCAGTGCCTCTCTCTGTGTTTCTGTCAGTGCCTCTCTCTGTTTTTCTGTCAGTGCCCCTCTCTGTGTTTATGTCAGTGGCCCTCTCTATTTTTCTGGCAGTGTCTCTCTCTGTTTTTCTGTCAGTGCCTCTCTCTGTTTTTCTGTCAGTGCCCCTCTGTGAGTTTCTGTCAGTGCCTCTCTCTCTGTTTCTGTCAGTGTCCCTCTCTGTGTTTCTGTCAGTGCCTCTCTCTCTGTTTCTGTCTGTGTCTCTCTCTGTGTTTCTGTCAGTGCCTCTCTCTCTGTTTCTGTCAGTGTCTCTCTCTCTGTTTCTGTCAGTGTCCCTCTCTGTGTTTCTGTCAGTGCCTCTCTCTCTGTTTCTGTCAGTGCCTCTCTCTCTGTTTCTGTCAGTGTCCCTCTCTGTGTTTCTGTCAGTGCCTCTCTCTCTGTTTCTGTCAGTGCCTCTCTCTCTGTTTCTGTCAGTGTCCCTCTCTGTGTTTCTGTCAGTGTCTCTCTCTGTGTTTCTGTCAGTGCCTCTCTCTCTGTTTCTGTCAGTGTCTCTCTCTCTGTTTCTGTCAGTGTCCCTCTCTGTGTTTCTGTCAGTGTCTCTCTCTGTGTTTCTGTCAGTGTCTCTCTCTGTGTTTCTGTCAGTGCCTCTCTCTCTGTTTCTGTCAGTGTCCCTCTCTGTTTTTCTGTCAGTGCCCCTCTCTGTGTTTATGTCAGTGCCCCTCTCTATTTTTCTGGCAGTGCCTCTCTCTGTTTTTCTGTCAGTGCCTCTCTCTGTTTTTCTGTCAGTGCCCCTCTGTGAGTTTCTGTCAGTGCCTCTCTCTCTGTTTCTGTCAGTGCCTCTCTATGTGTTTCTGTCAGTGCCCCTCTCTGTGTTTGTGTCAGGGCCCTCTCTATTTTTCTGTCGGTGTCTCTCTCTGTTTTACTGTCAGTGCCCCTCTCTGTGTTTCTGTCAGTGCCCCTCTCTGTGTTTCTGTCAGTGTCTCTCTCTCTCTGTTTCTGTCAGTGCCTCGCTCTGTGTTTCTGTCCGTGTCCCTCTCTGTGTGTCTGTCAGTGCCTCTCTCTCTGTGTTCCTTTCTGTGTGTCTCTCTCTGTGTTTCTGTCAGTATCTCTCTCTCTGTTTCTGTCAGTGCCTCGCTCTGTGTTTCTGTCCGTGCCCCTCTCTGTGTTTCTGTCAGTGACTCTCTCTGTGTTTTTGTCAGTGGCCCTCTCTATTTTTCTGGCAGTGTCTCTCTCTGTGTTTCTGTCAGTGCTTCTCTCTGTGTTTCTTTCAGTGCCTCTCTCTATGCTTCTGGCAGTGTCTCTCTCTGTGTTTCTGGCAGTGTCTCTCTCTGTGTTTCTGTCAGTGCTTCTCTCTGTGTTTCCGTCAGTGCCTCTCTCTGTGTTTCTGTCAGTGACTCTCTCTGTGTTCCTTTCTGTGTGTCTCTCTCTGTGTTTCTTTCAGTGCCTCTCTCTATGCTTCTGGCAGTGTCTCTCTCTGTGTTTCTGGCAGTGTCTCTCTCTGTGTTTCTGTCAGTGCTTCTCTCTGTGTTTCCGTCAGTGCCTCTCTCTCTGTTCCTGTCAGTGCCTCTCTCTGTGTTTCTGTCAGTGTCTCTCTCTCTGTTTCTGTCAGTGCCTCGCTTTGTGTTTCTGTCCGTGCCCCTCTCTGTGTTTCTGTCAGTGACTCTCTCTGAGTTCCTTTCTGTGTGTCTCTCTCTGTGTTTCAGTCAGTGCCCCTCTCTGTGTTTTTGTCAGTGGCCCTCTCTATTTTTCTGTCAGTGCCTCTCTCTGTGTTTCTTTCAGTGCCCCTCTCCGTGTTTCTGTCAGTTCCTCTCTCTTTGTTTCTGTCAGTGCCCTTCTCTGTGTTTCTGTCAGTGCCTCTCTCTGTGTTTCTTTCAGTGCCCCTCTCTTTGTTTCTGTCAGTTCCTCTCTCTGTGTTTCTGTCAGTGCCCTTCTCTGTGTTTCTGTCAGTGTCTCTCTCTGTCTTTCTGTCAGTGCCCCTTTCTCTGTTTCTGTCAGTGCCCCTCTGTCTGTTTTTGTCAGTGTCTCTCTCTGTTTCTGTCAGTGCCTCTCTCTGTCTTTCTGTCAGTGTCTGTCCCTCTTTCTGTCTGTACCTTTCTGTGCTTCTGTCAGTGCCCCCTCTGTGTTTCTGTCAGTGCCACTCTCTGTGTTTCTGTCAGTGCCTCTCCCTCTGTTTCTGTCCGTGACTCTCTCTGTTTCTGTCAGTGCCCCTCTCTGTATTTCTGTAAAAGCCCCTCGCTGCGTTTCTATCAGTGTTTCACTCTGTGTTTCTGTCAGTGCCCCTCTCTGTGTTACTGGCTGTGGCTCTCTCTGTGTTTCTCTCTGTGTCCCTCTCTCTGTGTTTCTGTTAGTGTCTCTCTCTGTGTTTCTGTCAGTGCCTCTATGTGTTTCTGTCAGTGCCTCGCTCTGTGTTTCTGTCAGTGCCCCTCTCTGTGTTTCTGTCAGTGTCCCTCTCTGTGATTCTATCTGAGCACCTCACTGTGTTTCTGTCAGTGTCCATCTCTATTTTTCTGTTAGTGTCTCTCTCTCTGTTTCTGTCAGTGCCTCTCTCTGTGTTGCTGTCAGTGTCTCTCTCTGTGTTTCTGTCAGTGTGTCTCTCTCTGTTTCTGTCAGTGCTTCTCTCTGTGTTTCTGTCTGTGCTCATCTCTGTGTGTTTGGCAGTGTCTCTCTCTGTGTTTCTGTCAGTGTCCCTCTCTATTTTTCTGTTAGTGTCTCTCTCTCTGTGTTGCTGTCAGTGCCTCTCTCTGTTTTGCTGTCAGTGTCTCTCTCTGTGTTTCTGTCAGTGTCTCTCTCTCTCTGTCTCTGTCAGTGCTTCTCTCTGTGTTTCAGTCTGTGCTCATCTCTGTGTGTTTGGCAGTGTCTCTCTCTGTGTTTCTGTCAGTGTCTCTCTCTCTGTTTCTGTCAGTGCCCCTCTCTGTATTTCTGTAAATGCCCCTATCTGTGTTTCTGTCAGTGTCTCTCTGTGTTTCTTTCAGTGCGCCTCTCTCTGTTTCTGTCAGTGCCTCTCTGTGTATCTGTCAGTGTCTCTCTCTTTGTTTCTGTCAGTGACTCTCTCTGTGCTTCTGTCTGTGTCTTTCTCTCTGTGTTTCTGTCAGTGTCTCTCTCTCTGTTTCTGTCAGTGCCTCGCTCTGTGTTTCTGTCCATGCCCATCTCTGTGTTTCTGTCAGTGACTCTCTCTGTGCTCCTTTCTGTGTGTCTCTCTCTGTGTTTCAGTCAGTGCCCCTCTCTGTGTTTTTGTCAGTGGCCCTCTCTATTTTTCTGTCATTGCCTCTCTCTGTTTTTCTTTCAGTGCCCCTCTCTGTGTTTCTGTCAGTTCCTCTCTCTGTGTTTCTGTCAGTGCCCTTCTCTGTGTTTCTGTCAGTGTCTCTCTCTGTGTTTCTGTCAGTGCCACTCCCTGTGTTTCAGTCAGTGTCTCTCTCTGTGTTTCTGTCAGTGTCTCTCTCTGTGTTTCTGTCAGTGCCCTTCTCTGTGTTTCTGTCAGTGTCTCTCTCTGTGTTTCTGTCAGTGTCCCTCTCTATTTTTCTGTTAGTGTCTCTCTCTCTGTGTTGCTGTCAGTGCCTCTCTCTGTTTTGCTGTCAGTGTCTCTCTCTGTGTTTCTGTCAGTGTCTCTCTCTCTCTGTCTCTGTCAGTGCTTCTCTCTGTGTTTCAGTCTGTGCTCATCTCTGTGTGTTTGGCAGTGTCTCTCTCTGTGTTTCTGTCAGTGTCTCTCTCTCTGTTTCTGTCAGTGCCCCTCTCTGTATTTCTGTAAATGCCCCTATCTGTGTTTCTGTCAGTGTCTCTCTGTGTTTCTTTCAGTGCGCCTCTCTCTGTTTCTGTCAGTGCCTCTCTGTGTATCTGTCAGTGTCTCTCTCTTTGTTTCTGTCAGTGACTCTCTCTGTGCTTCTGTCTGTGTCTTTCTCTCTGTGTTTCTGTCAGTGTCTCTCTCTCTGTTTCTGTCAGTGCCTCGCTCTGTGTTTCTGTCCATGCCCATCTCTGTGTTTCTGTCAGTGACTCTCTCTGTGCTCCTTTCTGTGTGTCTCTCTCTGTGTTTCAGTCAGTGCCCCTCTCTGTGTTTTTGTCAGTGGCCCTCTCTATTTTTCTGTCATTGCCTCTCTCTGTTTTTCTTTCAGTGCCCCTCTCTGTGTTTCTGTCAGTTCCTCTCTCTGTGTTTCTGTCAGTGCCCTTCTCTGTGTTTCTGTCAGTGTCTCTCTCTGTGTTTCTGTCAGTGCCACTCCCTGTGTTTCAGTCAGTGTCTCTCTCTTTGTTTCTGTCAGTTCCTCTCTCTGTGTTTCTGTCAGTGCCCTTCTCTGTGTTTCTGTCAGTGTCTCTCTCTGTCTTTCTGTCAGTGCCCCTTTCTCTGTTTCTGTCAGTGCCCCTCTGTCTGTTTTTGTCAGTGTCTCTCTCTGTTTCTGTCAGTGCCTCTCTCTGTCTTTCTGTCAGTGTCTGTCCCTCTTTCTGTCTGTACCTTTCTGTGCTTCTGTCAGTGCCCCCTCTGTGTTTCTGTCAGTGCCACTCTCTGTGTTTCTGTCAGTGCCTCTCCCTCTGTTTCTGTCCGTGACTCTCTCTGTTTCTGTCAGTGCCCCTCTCTGTATTTCTGTAAAAGCCCCTCGCTGCGTTTCTATCAGTGTTTCACTCTGTGTTTCTGTCAGTGCCCCTCTCTGTGTTACTGGCTGTGGCTCTCTCTGTGTTTCTCTCTGTGTCCCTCTCTCTGTGTTTCTGTTAGTGTCTCTCTCTGTGTTTCTGTCAGTGCCTCTATGTGTTTCTGTCAGTGCCTCGCTCTGTGTTTCTGTCAGTGCCCCTCTCTGTGTTTCTGTCAGTGTCCCTCTCTGTGATTCTATCTGAGCACCTCACTGTGTTTCTGTCAGTGTCCATCTCTATTTTTCTGTTAGTGTCTCTCTCTCTGTTTCTGTCAGTGCCTCTCTCTGTGTTGCTGTCAGTGTCTCTCTCTGTGTTTCTGTCAGTGTGTCTCTCTCTGTTTCTGTCAGTGCTTCTCTCTGTGTTTCTGTCTGTGCTCATCTCTGTGTGTTTGGCAGTGTCTCTCTCTGTGTTTCTGTCAGTGTCCCTCTCTATTTTTCTGTTAGTGTCTCTCTCTCTGTGTTGCTGTCAGTGCCTCTCTCTGTTTTGCTGTCAGTGTCTCTCTCTGTGTTTCTGTCAGTGTCTCTCTCTCTCTGTCTCTGTCAGTGCTTCTCTCTGTGTTTCAGTCTGTGCTCATCTCTGTGTGTTTGGCAGTGTCTCTCTCTGTGTTTCTGTCAGTGTCTCTCTCTCTGTTTCTGTCAGTGCCCCTCTCTGTATTTCTGTAAATGCCCCTATCTGTGTTTCTGTCAGTGTCTCTCTGTGTTTCTTTCAGTGCGCCTCTCTCTGTTTCTGTCAGTGCCTCTCTGTGTATCTGTCAGTGTCTCTCTCTTTGTTTCTGTCAGTGACTCTCTCTGTGCTTCTGTCTGTGTCTTTCTCTCTGTGTTTCTGTCAGTGTCTCTCTCTCTGTTTCTGTCAGTGCCTCGCTCTGTGTTTCTGTCCATGCCCATCTCTGTGTTTCTGTCAGTGACTCTCTCTGTGCTCCTTTCTGTGTGTCTCTCTCTGTGTTTCAGTCAGTGCCCCTCTCTGTGTTTTTGTCAGTGGCCCTCTCTATTTTTCTGTCATTGCCTCTCTCTGTTTTTCTTTCAGTGCCCCTCTCTGTGTTTCTGTCAGTTGCTCTCTCTGTGTTTCTGTCAGTGCCCTTCTCTGTGTTTCTGTCAGTGTCTCTCTCTGTGTTTCTGTCAGTGCCACTCCCTGTGTTTCAGTCAGTGTCTCTCTCTGTGTTTCTGTCAGTGTCTCTCTCTGTGTTTCTGTCAGTGCCCTTCTCTGTGTTTCTGTCAGTGTCTCTCTCTGTGTTTCTGTCAGTGTCCCTCTCTATTTTTCTGTTAGTGTCTCTCTCTCTGTGTTGCTGTCAGTGCCTCTCTCTGTTTTGCTGTCAGTGTCTCTCTCTGTGTTTCTGTCAGTGTCTCTCTCTCTCTGTCTCTGTCAGTGCTTCTCTCTGTGTTTCAGTCTGTGCTCATCTCTGTGTGTTTGGCAGTGTCTCTCTCTGTGTTTCTGTCAGTGTCTCTCTCTCTGTTTCTGTCAGTGCCCCTCTCTGTATTTCTGTAAATGCCCCTATCTGTGTTTCTGTCAGTGTCTCTCTGTGTTTCTTTCAGTGCGCCTCTCTCTGTTTCTGTCAGTGCCTCTCTGTGTATCTGTCAGTGTCTCTCTCTTTGTTTCTGTCAGTGACTCTCTCTGTGCTTCTGTCTGTGTCTTTCTCTCTGTGTTTCTGTCAGTGTCTCTCTCTCTGTTTCTGTCAGTGCCTCGCTCTGTGTTTCTGTCCATGCCCATCTCTGTGTTTCTGTCAGTGACTCTCTCTGTGCTCCTTTCTGTGTGTCTCTCTCTGTGTTTCAGTCAGTGCCCCTCTCTGTGTTTTTGTCAGTGGCCCTCTCTATTTTTCTGTCATTGCCTCTCTCTGTTTTTCTTTCAGTGCCCCTCTCTGTGTTTCTGTCAGTTCCTCTCTCTGTGTTTCTGTCAGTGCCCTTCTCTGTGTTTCTGTCAGTGTCTCTCTCTGTGTTTCTGTCAGTGCCACTCCCTGTGTTTCAGTCAGTGTCTCTCTCTGTGTTTCTGTCAGTGACTCTCTCTGTGTTTTTGTCAGTGGCGCTCTCTGTGTTTCTTTCAGTGCCTCTCTCTGTGTTTCTTTCAGTGCCCCTCTCTGTGTTTCTGTCAGTTCCTCTCTCTGTGTTTCTGTCAGTGCCCTTCTCTGTGTTTCTGTCAGTGTCTCTCTCTGTGTTTCTGTCAGTGCCACTCCCTGTGTTTCAGTCAGTGTCTCTCTCTGTGCTTCTGTCTGTGTCTTTCTCTCTGTGTTTCTGTCAGTGCCACTCTCTGTGTTTCTGTCAGTGCCCCTCTCTGTATTTCTGTAAATGCCCCTCTCTGTGTTTCTGTCCGTGACTCTCTCTGTTTCTGTCAGTGCCCCTCTCTGTATTTCTGTAAATGCCCCTATCTGTGTTTCTTTCAGTGTTTCTCTATGCGTTTCTATCAGTGTTTCACTCTGTGTTTCTGTCAGTGCCCCTCTCTGTGTTACTGGCTGTGGCTCTCTCTGTGTTTCTCTCTGTGTCTCTCTCTCTCTGTTTCTGTTAGTGTCTCTCTCTCTGTGTTTCTGTCAGTGTCTCTCTCTCTGTGTTTCTGTCAGTGCCTCTATGTGTTTCTGTCAGTGCCTCGCTCTGTGTTTCTGTCAGTGCCCCTCTCGGTGTTTCTGTCAGTGACCCTCTCTGTGTTTCTGTCAGTGTCCCTCTCTGTGATTCTATCTGAACACCTCTCTGTGTTTCTGTCAGTGTCCCTCTCTATTTTTCTGTTAGTGTCTCTCTCTCTGTTTCTGTCAGTGCCTCTCTCTGTGTTGCTGTCAGTCTCTCTCTCTCTGTTTCTGTCAGTGTCTCTCTGAGTTTCTATCAGTGTCTGCCTCCCTGTGTTTTCTGTCAGTGTCTCTCTCTCTCACTGTGTTTCTGTCAGTGTCTCTGTGTTTTCTGTCAGTATCTCTTTCTCTGTGCTTTCTGTCAGTGTCTCTCTGTATTTTCTGTCAGTGTCTCTCTCTGTGTGTTTCTGTCAGTGTCTCTGGGTTTTCTGTCAGTGTCTCTCTGTGTTTCTATCAGTGCCTGTCTCTCTGTGTTTTCTGTCAGTGTCTCTGTCTGTGTGTTTCTGTCAGTGTCTCTGTGTTTTCTGTCAGTGTCTCGCTGTGTTTCTGTCAGTGTCAGTGTCTCTGTGTTTTCTGTCAGTGTCTCTCTGTGTTTCTATCAGTGCCTGTCTCTCTGTGTTTTCTGTCAGTGTCTCTGTCTCTCTGTGTTTCTGTCAGTGTCTCTGTCTGTGTGTTTCTGTCAGTGTCTCTGTGTTTTCTGTCAGTGTCAGTGTCTC
The DNA here is from genome assembly GCF_036365525.1 of Heterodontus francisci. Classification (NCBI taxonomy): domain Eukaryota; kingdom Metazoa; phylum Chordata; class Chondrichthyes; order Heterodontiformes; family Heterodontidae; genus Heterodontus; species Heterodontus francisci. Next base: position 114,956,070 of record NC_090378.1, read on the forward strand.
TGTGTTTTCGGTCAGTGTCTCTCTGTTTTTTCTGTCAGTGTCTCTCCGTCTGTGTTTCTCAGTCTCTGTCTGTATTTCTGTCAGTGTCTCTGTATTTTCTGTCTGTGTCTCTCTCTCTGTGTTTCGGTTAGTGTCTCTCTGTACTTTCTGTCAGTGTCTCTCTCTCTGTGTTTCTCAGTGTCTCTCTGCATTTCGGTTCGTGTCTCTCTGTGTTTCTGTCAGTGTCAGTGTCTGTGTTTTCTGTCAGTGTCTCTCAGTATTTTCTGTCAGTGTTTCTCAGCCTCTCTATGTTTCTGTCAGTGTCTATGTGTTTTCTGTCAGCATCTCCCTCTCTGTGTTTCTGTCAGTGTCTCTCTGTATTTTCTGTCAGTGTCTGTCTCTCTGTGTTCCTGTCAGTGTCTGTCTGTGTCTCTGTCAGTGTCTCTCTGTGTTTCTGTCAGTGACTGTCTCTCTGTCTTTTCTGTCAGTGTCTCTCAGTATTTTCTGTCAGTGTCTCTCTCTCTCTCTGTTTCTGTCAGTGTCTCTCTGTGTTTCTATCAGTGCCTGTCTCTCTGTGTTTTCTGTCAGTGTCTCTGTCTCTGTCTGTGTTTCTGTCAGTGTCTCTGTCTGTGTGTTTCTGTCATTGTCTCTGTGTTTTCTGTCAGTGTCTCTCTGTGTTTCTATCAGTGCCTGTCTCTCTGTGTTTTCTGTCAGTGTCTCTGTCTCTCTGTGTTTCTGTCAGTGTCTCTGTCTGTGTGTTTCGGTCAGTGTCTCTGTGTTTTCTGTCAGTGTCAGTGTCTCTGTGTTTTCTGTCAGTGTCTCTCTGTTTTTTCTGTCAGTGTCTCTCCGTCTGTGTTTCTCAGTCTCTGTCTGTGTTTCTGTCAGTGTCTCTGTGTTTTCTGTCTGTGTCTCTCTCTCTCTGTTTCGGTTAGTGTCTCTCTGTGCTTTCTGTCAGTGTCTCTCTCTCTGTGTTTCTCAGTGTCTCTCTGCATTTCTGTTCGTGTCTCTCTGTGTTTCTGTCAGTGTCAGTGTCTGTGTTTTCTGTCAGTGTCTCTCAGTATTTTCTATTAGTGTCTCTCTGTCTGTGTTTCTCAGCCTCTCTATGTTTCTGTCAGTGTCTCTGTGTTTTCTGTCAGCGTCTCCCACTCTGTGTTTCTCAGAGGCTCTCTGTATTTTCTGTCAGTGTCTCTCTCTGTGTGTTTCTGTCAGTGTCTCTCTGTGTTTCTGTCAGTGTCTCTGTGTTATCTGTTAGTCTCTCCCTCTCTGTGTTTTCTGTCAGTGTCTCTCTGTATTTTTGGTCAGTGTCTCTCTCTGTGTGTTTCTGTCAGTGTCTCTGTGTTTTCTGTCTGTGTCTCTGTGTTTTCTGTCAGTGTTTCTCTGTGTTTCTGTAAGTGTCAGTGTCTCTGTGTTTTCTGTCAGTGTCTCTGTGTTTTCTGTCAGTGTTTCTCTGTGTTTCTGTCAGTGTTAGTGTTTCTGTGTTTTCTGTCAGTGTCTCTCAGTATTTTCTGTCAGTGTCTCTCAGTCTGTGTTTCTCAGAGTCTCTCTGTATTTTCTGTCAGTGTCTCTCTCTCTGTGTTTCTGTCAGTGTCTCTCTGTGTTTCTGTCAGTGTCTCTGTGTTTTCTGGCAGTGTTTCTCTGTGTTTCTGTCAGTGTCAGTGTTTCTGTGTTTTCTGTCAGTGTCTCTCAGTATTTTCTGTCAGTGTCTCTCTGTCTGTGTTTCTCAGCCTCTCTATGTTTCTGTCAGTGTCTCTGTGTTTTCTGTCTGTGTCTCTCTCTCAGTGTTTCTCAGAGTCTTACTGTATTTTCTGACAGTGTCTCTCTCTCTGTGTTTCTGTCAGTGTCTCTGTGTTGTTTGTCAGTGTCTCTCTCTCTGTGTTTCTCATTGAATCTCTGTGTTTTCTGTCAGTGTCACTGTGTTTTCTGCCAGTCTCTCTCTCTCTCTGTTTCTCAGTGTCTCTCTGTGTTCCTGTCAGTGTCTCTGTGTTTTCTTTCAGTGTCTCTCTGTGTTCCGATCAGTGTCTGTGTCTCTGTATTTTCTGTCAGTGTCTCTGTCTTTGTGTTTCTGTCAGTGTCTCTGTGTTTTCTGTCAGTGTCTCTCTGTGTTTCTATCAGTGCCTGTCTCTCTGTGTTTTCTGTCAGTGTCTCTGTCTCTCTGTGTTTCTGTCAGTGTCTCTGTCTGTGTGTTTCTGTCAGTGTCTCTGTGTTTTCTGTCAGTGTCACTGTCTCTGTGTTTTCTGTCAGTGTCTCTCTGTTTTTTCTGTCAGTGTCTCTCCGTCTGTGTTTCTCAGTCTCTGTCTGTGTTTCTGTCAGTGTCTCTGTGTTTTCTGTCTGTGTCTCTCTCTCTGTGTTTCGGTTAGTGTCTCTCTGTACTTTCTGTCAGTGTCTCTCTCTCTGTGTTTCTCAGTGTCTCTCTGCATTTCTGTTCGTGTCTCTCTGTGTTTCTGTCAGTGTCAGTGTCTGTGTTTTCTGTCAGTGTCTCTCAGTATTTTCTGTTAGTGTCTCTCTGTCTGTGTTTCTCAGCCTCTCTATGTTTCTGTCAGTGTCTCTGTGTTTTCTGTCAGCGTCTCCCTCTCTGTGTTTCTCAGAGGCTCTCTGTATTTTCTGTCAGTGTGTCTTTCTGTGTGTTTCTGTCAGTGTCTCTCTGTGTTTCTGTCAGTGTCTCTCTCTGTGTTAGTCTCTCCCTCTCTGTGTTTTCTGTCAGTGTCTCTCTGTATTTTCTGTCAGTGTCTCTCTCTGTGTGTTTCTGTCAGTGTCTCTGTGTTTTCTGTCTGTGTCTCTGTGTTTTCTGTCAGTGTTTCTCTGTGTTTTCTGTCAGTGTCTCTGTGTTTTCTGTCAGTGTTTCTCTGTGTTTCTGTCAGTGTTAGTGTTTCTGTGTTTTCTGTCAGTGTCTCTCAGTATTTTCTGTCAGTGTCTCTCAGTCTGTGTTTCTCAGAGTCTCTCTGTATTTTCTGTCAGTGTCTCTCTGTGTGTTTCTGTCAGTGTCTCTCTTTGTTTCTGTCAGTGTCTCTGTGTTTTCTGGCAGTGTTTCTCTGTGTTTCTGTCAGTGTCAGTGTTTCTGTGCTTTCTGTCAGTGTCTCTCGGTATTTTCTGTCAGTGTCTCTCTGTCTGTGTTTCTCAGCCTCTCGATGTTTCTGTCAGTGTCTCTGTGTTTTCTGTCTTTGTCTCTCTCTCAGTGTTTCTCAGAGTCTCACTGTATTTTCTGACAGTGTCTCTCTCCCTGTGTTTCTGTCAGTGTCTCTGTGTTGTTTGTCAGTGTCTCTCTCTCTGTGTTTCTCATTGAATCTCTGTGTTTTCTGTCAGTGTCACTGTGTTTTCTGCCAGTCTCTCTCTCTCTGTGTTTCTCAGTGTCTCTCTGTGTTCATGTCAGTGTCTCTGTGTTTTCTTTCAGTGTCTCTCTGTGTTCCGATCAGTGTCTGTGTCTCTGTGTTTTCTGTCAGTGTCTCTGTGAATTTCTATCAGTGTCTGTCTCTTTGTGTTTTTGGTCAGTGTCTCTCTGTATTTTCTGTCAATGTCTCTGTCTCTCTGTGTTTCTGTCAGTGTCTCTGTCTGTGTGTTTCTGTCAGTGTCTCTGTGTTTTCTGTCAGTATCAGTGTCTCTGTGTTTTCTGTCAGTGTCTCTCTGTTTTTTCTGTCAATGTCTCTCCGTCTGTGTTTCTCAGACTCTGTCTGTGTTTCTGTCAGTGTCTCTGTGTTTTCTGTCTGTGTCTCTCTCTCTGTGTTTCGCTTAGTGTCTCTCTGTACTTTCTGTCAGTGTCTCTCTCTCTGTGTTTCTCAGTGTCTATCTGCATTTCTGTTCGTGTCTCTCTGTGTTTCTGTCAGTGTCAGTGTCTGTGTTTTCTGTCAGTGTCTCTCTGTCTGTGTTTCTCAGCCTCTCTATGTTTCTGTCAGTGTCTCTGTGTTTTCTGTCAGCGTCTCCCTCTCTGTGTTTCTCAGAGGCTCTCTGTATTTTCTGTCAGTGTCTCTCTCTGTGTGTTTCTGTCAGTGTCTCTCTGTGTTTCTGTCAGTGTCTCTGTGTTATCTGTTAGTCTCTCCCTCTCTGTGTTTTCTGTCAGTGTCTCTCTGTATTTTCTGTCAGTGTCTCTCTCTGTGTGTTTCTGTCAGTGTCTCTCTGTGTTTCTGTCAGTGTCTCTGTGTTTTCTGGCAGTGTCTCTCTGTGTTTCTGTCAGTGTCAGTGTTTCTGTGTTTTCTGTCAGTGTCTCTCAGTATTTTCTGTCAGTGTCTCTCTGTCTGTGTTTCTCAGCCTCTCTATGTTTCTTTCAGTGTCTCTGTGTTTTCTGTCTGTGTCTCTCTCTCAGTGTTTCTCAGAGTCTCACTGTATTTTCTGACAATGTCTCTCTCTCTGTGTTTCTGTCAGTGTCTCTGTGTTGTTTGTCAGTGTCTCTCTCTCTGTGTTTCTCATTGAATCTCTGTGTTTTCTGTCAGTGTCACTGTGTTTTCTGCCAGTCTCTCTCTCTCTCTGTGTTTCTCAGTGTCTCTCTGTGTTCCTGTCAGTGTCTCTGTGTTTTCTTTCAGTGTCTCTCTGTGTTCCGATCAGTGTCTGTGTCTCTGTGTTTTCTGTCAGTGTCTCTGTGTATTTCTATCAGTGTCTGTCTCTTTGTGTTTTCTGTCAGTGTCTCTCTGTATTTTCTGTCAGTGTCTCTGTCTTTGTGTTTCTGTCAGTGTCTCTGTGTTTTCTGTCAGTGTCTCTCTGTGTTTCTATCAGTGCCTGTCTCTGTGTTTTCTGTCAGTGTCTCTGTCTCTCTGTGTTTCTGTCAGTGTCTCTGTCTGTGTGTTTCTGTCAGTGTCTCTGTGTTTTCTGTCAGTGTCAGTGTCTCTGTGTTTTCTGTCAGTGTCTCTCTGTTTTTTCTGTCAGTGTCTCTCCGTCTGTGTTTCTCAGTCTCTGTCTGTGTTTCTGTCAGTGTCTCTGTGTTTTCTGTCTGTGTCTCTCTCTCAGTGTTTCTCAGAGTCTCACTGTACTTTCTGTCAGTGTCTCTCTCTCTGTGTTTCTCAGTGTCTCTCTGCATTTCTGTTCGTGTCTCTCTGTGTTTCTGTCAGTGTCAGTGTCTGTGTTTTCTGTCAGTCTCTCTCAGTATTTTCTGTTAGTGTCTCTCTGTCTGTGTTTCTCAGCCTCTCTATGTTTCTGTCAGTGTCTCTGTGTTTTCTGTCAGCGTCTCCCTCTCTGTGTTTCTCAGAGGCTCTCTGTATTTTCTGTCAATGTCTCTCTCTCTGTGTTTCTGTCAGTGTCTCTCTGTGTTTCTGTCAGTGTCTCTCTCTGTGTGTTTCTGTCAGTGTCTCTCTGTGTTTCTGTCAGTGTCTCTCTCTGTGTGTTTCTGTCAGTGTCTCTGTGTTTTCTGTCTGTGTCTCTGTGTTTTCTGTCAGTGTTTCTCTGTGTTTCTGTAAGTGTCAGTGTCTCTGTGTTTTCTGTCAGTGTCTCTGTGTTTTCTGTCAGTGTTTCTCTGTGTTTCTGTCAGTGTTAGTGTTTCTGTGTTTTCTGTCAGTGTCTCTCAGTATTTTCTGTCAGTTTCTCTCAGTCTGTGTTTCTCAGAGTCTCTCTGTATTTTCTGTCAGTGTCTCTGTGTTTTCTGTCTGTGTCTCTGTGTTTTCTGTCAGTGTTTCTCTGTGTTTCTGTAAGTGTCAGTGTCTCTGTGTTTTCTGTCAGTGTCTCTGTGTTTTCTGTCAGTGTTTCTCTGTGTTTCTGTCAGTGTTAGTGTTTCTGTGTTTTCTGTCAGTGTCTCTCAGTATTTTCTGTCAGTGTCTCTCAGTCTGTGTTTCTCAGAGTCTCTCTGTATTTTCTGTCAGTGTCTCTCTCTGTGTGTTTCTGTCAGTGTCTCTCTGTGTTTCTGTCAGTGTCTCTGTGTTTTCTGGCAGTGTTTCTCTGTGTTTCTGTCAGTGTCAGTGTTTCTGTGTTTTCTGTCAGTGTCTCTCAGTATTTTCTGTCAGTGTCTCTCTGTCTGTGTTTCTCAGCCTCTCTATGTTTCTTTCAGTGTCTCTGTGTTTTCTGTCTGTGTCTCTCTCTCAGTGTTTCTCAGAGTCTCACTGTATTTTCTGACAATGTCTCTCTCTCTCTGTTTCTGTCAGTGTCTCTGTGTTGTTTGTCAGTGTCTCTCTCTCTGTGTTTCTCATTGAATCTCTGTGTTTTCTGTCAGTGTCACTGTGTTTTCTGCCAGTCTCTCTCTCTCTGTGTTTCTCAGTGTCTCTCTGTGTTCCTGTCAGTGTCTCTGTGTTTTCTTTCAGTGTCTCTCTGTGTTCCGATCAGTGTCTGTGTCTCTGTGTTTTCTGTCAGTGTCTCTGTGTATTTCTATCAGTGTCTGTCTCTTTGTGTTTTCTGTCAGTGTCTCTCTGTATTTTCTGTCAGTGTCTCTGTCTTTGTGTTTCTGTCAGTGTCTCTGTGTTTTCTGTCAGTGTCTCTCTGTGTTTCTATCAGTGCCTGTCTCTGTGTTTTCTGTCAGTGTCTCTGTCTCTCTGTGTTTCTGTCAGTGTCTCTGTCTCTGTGTTTCTGTCAGTGTCTCTGTGTTTTCTGTCAGTGTCAGTGTCTCTGTGTTTTCTGTCAGTGTCTCTCTGTTTTTTCTGTCAGTGTCTCTCCGTCTGTGTTTCTCAGTCTCTGTCTGTGTTTCTGTCAGTGTCTCTGTGTTTTCTGTCTGTGTCTCTCTCTCAGTGTTTCTCAGAGTCTCACTGTACTTTCTGTCAGTGTCTCTCTCTCTGTGTTTCTCAGTGTCTCTCTGCATTTCTGTTCGTGTCTCTCTGTGTTTCTGTCAGTGTCAGTGTCTGTGTTTTCTGTCAGTGTCTCTCAGTATTTTCTGTTAGTGTCTCTCTGTCTGTGTTTCTCAGACTCTCTATGTTTCTGTCAGTGTCTCTGTGTTTTCTGTCAGCGTCTCCCTCTCTGTGTTTCTCAGAGGCTCTCTGTATTTTCTGTCAATGTCTCTCTCTCTGTGTTTCTGTCAGTGTCTCTCTGTGTTTCTGTCAGTGTCTCTCTCTGTGTGTTTCTGTCAGTGTCTCTCTGTGTTTCTGTCAGTGTCTCTCTCTGTGTGTTTCTGTCAGTGTCTCTGTGTTTTCTGTCTGTGTCTCTGTGTTTTCTGTCAGTGTTTCTCTGTGTTTCTGTAAGTGTCAGTGTCTCTGTGTTTTCTGTCAGTGTCTCTGTGTTTTCTGTCAGTGTTTCTCTGTTTTTCTGTCAGTGTTAGTGCTTCTGTGTTTTCTGTCAGTGTCTCTCAGTATTTTCTGTCAGTGTCTCTCAGTCTGTGTTTCTCAGAGTCTCTCTGTATTTTCTGTCAGTGTCTCTGTTTTTCTGTCTGTGTCTCTGTGTTTTCTGTCAGTGTTTCTCTGTGTTTCTGTAAGTGTCAGTGTCTCTGTGTTTTCTGTCAGTGTCTCTGTGTTTTCTGTCAGTGTTTCTCTGTGTTTCTGTCAGTGTTAGTGTTTCTGTGTTTTCTGTCAGTGTCTCTCAGTATTTTCTGTCAGTGTCTCTCAGTCTGTGTTTCTCAGAGTCTCTCTGTATTTTCTGTCAGTGTCTCTCTCTGTGTGTTTCTGTCAGTGTCTCTCTGTGTTTCTGTCAGTGTCTCTGTGTTTTCTGGCAGTGTTTCTCTGTGTTTCTGTCAGTGTCAGTGTTTCTGTGTTTTCTGTCAGTGTCTCTCAGTATTTTCTGTCAGTGTCTCTCTGTCTGTGTTTCTCAGCCTCTCTATGTTTCTGTCAGTGTCTCTGTGTTTTCTGTCAGCGTCTCCCTCTCTGTGTTTCTCAGAGGCTCTCTGTATTTTCTGTCAATGTCTCTCTCTGTGTGTTTCTGTCAGTGTCTCTCTGTGTTTCTGTCAGTGTCTCTGTGTTATCTGATAGTCTCTCCCTCTCTGTGTTTTCTGTCAGTGTCTCTCTGTATTTTCTGTCAGTGTCTCTGTCTGTGTGTTTCTGTCAGTGTCTCTGTGTTTTCTGTCAGTGTTTCTCTGTGTTTCTGTAAGTGTCAGTGTCTCTGTGTTTTCTGTCAGTGTCTCTGTGTTTTCTGTCAGTGTTTCTCTGTGTTTCTGTCAGTGTTAGTGTTTCTGTGTTTTCTGTCAGTGTCTCTCAGTATTTTCTGTCAGTGTCTCTCAGTCTGTGTTTCTCAGAGTCTCTCTGTATTTTCTGTCAGTGTCTCTGTGTTTTCTGTCTGTGTCTCTGTGTTTTCTGTCAGTGTTTCTCTGTGTTTCTGTAAGTGTCAGTGTCTCTGTGTTTTCTGTCAGTGTCTCTGTGTTTTCTGTCAGTGTTTCTCTGTGTTTCTGTCAGTGTTAGTGTTTCTGTGTTTTCTGTCAGTGTCTCTCAGTCTGTGTTTCTCAGAGTCTCTCTGTATTTTCTGTCAGTGTCTCTCTCTCTGTGTTTCTGTCAGTGTCTCTCTGTGTTTCTGTCAGTGTCTCTGTGTTTTCTGGCAGTGTTTCTCTGTGTTTCTGTCAGTGTCAGTGTTTCTGTGTTTTCTGTCAGTGTCTCTCAGTATTTTCTGTCAGTGTCTCTCTGTCTGTGTTTCTCAGCCTCTCTATGTTTCTGTCAGTGTCTCTGTGTTTTCTGTCTGTGTCTCTCTCTCAGTGTTTCTCAGAGTCTCACTGTATTTTCTGACAATGTCTCTCTCTCTGTGTTTCTGTCAGTGTCTCTCTGTGTTTTCTGTCAGTGTCTCTCCGTCTGTGTTTCTCAGTCTCTGTCTGTGTTTCTGTCAGTGTCTCTGTGTTTTCTGTCTGTGTCTCTCTCTCTGTGTTTCGGTTAGTGTCTCTCTGTACTTTCTGTCAGTGTCTCTCTCGCTGTGTTTCTCAGTGTCTCTCTGCATTTCTGTTCGTGTCTCTCTGTGTTTCTGTCAGTGTCAGTGTCTGTGTTTTCTGTCAGTGTCTCTCAGTATTTTCTGTTAGTGTCTCTCTGTCTGTGTTTCTCAGCCTCTCTATGTTTCTGTCAGTGTCTCTGTGTTTTCTGTCAGCGTCTCCCTCTCTGTGTTTCTCAGAGGCTCTCTGTATTTTCTGTCAGTGTCTCTCTCTGTGTGTTTCTGTCAGTGTCTCTCTGTGTTTCTGTCAGTGTCTCTGTGTTATCTGATAGTCTCTCCCTCTCTGTGTTTTCTGTCAGTGTCTCTCTGTATTTTCTGTCAGTGTCTCTCTCTGTGTGTTTCTGTCAGTGTCTCTGTGTTTTCTGTCTGTGTCTCTGTGTTTTCTGTCAGTGTTTCTCTGTGTTTCTGTAAGTGTCAGTGTCTCTGTGTTTTCTGTCAGTGTATCTGTGTTTTCTGTCAGTGTTTCTCTGTGTTTCTGTCAGTGTTAGTGTTTCTGTGTTTTCTGTCAGTGTCTCTCAGTATTTTCTGTCAGTGTCTCTCAGTCTGTGTTTCTCAGAGTCTCTCTGTATTTTCTGTCAGTGTCTCTCTCTGTGGGTTTCTGTCAGTGTCTCTCTGTGTTTCTGTCAGTGTCTCTGTGTTTTCTGGCAGTGTTTCTCTGTGTTTCTGTCAGTGTCAGTGTTTCTGTGTTTTCTGTCAGTGTCTCTCAGTATTTTCTGTCAGTGTCTCTCTGTCTGTGTTTCTCAGCCTCTCTATGTTTCTGTCAGTGTCTCTGTGTTTTCTGTCTGTGTGTCTCTCTCAGTGTTTCTCAGAGTCTCACTGTATTTTCTGACAGTGTCTCTCTCTCTGTGTTTCTGTCAGTGTCTCTGAGTTGTTTGTCAGTGTCTCTCTCTCTGTGTTTCTCATTGAATCTCTGTGTTTTCTGTCAGTGTCACTGTGTTTTCTGCCAGTCTCTCTCTCTCTGTGTTTCTCAGTGTCTCTCTGTGTTCCTGTCAGTGTCTGTGTGTTTTCTTTCAGTGTCTCTCAGTGTTCCGATCAGTGTCTGTGTCTCTGTGTTTTCTGTCAGTGTCTCTGTGTATTTCTATCAGTGTCTGTCTCTTTGTGTTTTCTGTCAGTGTCTCTCTGTATTTTCTGTCAGTGTCTCTGTCTTTGTGTTTCTGTCAGTGTCTCTGTGTTTTCTGTCAGTGTCTCCCTGTGTTTCTATCAGTGCCTGTCTCTCTGTGTTTTCTGTCAGTGTCTCTGTCTCTCTGTGTTTCTGTCAGTGTCTCTGTCTGTGTGTTTCTGTCAGTGTCTCTGTGTTTTCTGTCAGTGTCAGTGTCTCTGTGTTTTCTGTCAGTGTCTCTCTGTTTTTTCTGTCAGTGTCTCTCCGTCTGTGTTTCTCAGTCTCTGTCTGTGTTTCTGTCAGTGTCTGTGTTTTCTGTCTGTGTCTCTCTCTCTGTGTTTCGGTTAGTGTCTCTCTGTACTTTCTGTCAGTGTCTCTCTCTCTGTGTTTCTCAGTGTCTCTCTGCATTTCTGTTCGTGTCTCTCTGTGTTTCTGTCAGTGTCAGTGTCTGTGTTTTCTGTCAGTGTCTCTCAGTATTTTCTGTTAGTGTCTCTCTGTCTGTGTTTCTCAGCCTCTCTATGTTTCTGTCAGTGTCTCTGTGTTTTCTGTCAGCGTCTCCCTCTCTGTGTTTCTCAGAGGCTCTCTGTATTTTCTGTCAGTGTCTCTCTCTGTGTGTTTCTGTCAGTGTCTCTCTGTGTTTCTGTCAGTGTCTCTGTGTTATCTGTTAGTCTCTCCCTCTCTGTGATTTCTGTCAGTGTCTCTCTGTATTTTCTGTCAGTGTCTCTCTCTGTGTGTTTCTGTCAGTGTCTCTGTGTTTTCTGTCTGTGTCTCTGTGTTTTCTGTCAGTGTTTCTCTGTGTTTCTGTAAGTGTCAGTGTCTCTGTGTTTTCTGTCAGTGTCTCTGTGTTTTCTGTCAGTGTTTCTCTGTGTTTCTGTCAGTGTTAGTGTTTCTGTGTTTTCTGTCAGTGTCTCTCAGTATTTTCTGTCATTGTCTCTCAGTCTGTGTTTCTCAGAGTCTCTCTGTATTTTCTGTCAGTGTCTCTCTCTGTGTGTTTCTGTCAGTGTCTCTCTGTGTTTCTGTCAGTGTCTCTGTGTTTTCTGGCAGTGTTTCTCTGTGTTTCTGTCAGTGTCAGTGTTTCTGTGTTTTCTGTCAGTGTCTCTCAGTATTTTCTGTCAGTGTCTCTCTGTCTGTGTTTCTCAGCCTCTCTATGTTTCTGTCAGTGTCTCTGTGTTTTCTGTCTGTGTGTCTCTCTCAGTGTTTCTCAGAGTCTCTCTGTATTTTCTGACAGTGTCTCTCTCTCTGTGTTTCTGTCAGTGTCTCTGTGTTGTTTGTCAGTGTCTCTCTCTCTGTGTTTCTCATTGAATCTCTGTGTTTTCTGTCAGTGTCACTGTGTTTTCTGCCAGTCTCTCTCTCTCTGTGTTTCTCAGTGTCTCTCTGTGTTCCTGTCAGTGTCTGTGTGTTTTCTTTCAGTGTCTCTCAGTGTTCCGATCAGTGTCTGTGTCTCTGTGTTTTCTGTCAGTGTCTCTGTGTATTTCTATCAGTGTCTGTCTCTTTGTGTTTTCTGTCAGTGTCTCTCTGTATTTTCTGTCAGTGTCTCTGTCTTTGTGTTTCTGTCAGTGTCTCTGTGTTTTCTGTCAGTGTCTCCCTGTGTTTCTATCAGTGCCTGTCTCTCTGTGTTTTCTGTCAGTGTCTCTGTCTCTCTGTGTTTCTGTCAGTGTCTCTGTCTGTGTGTTTCTGTCAGTGTCTCTGTGTTTTCTGTCAGTGTCAGTGTCTCTGTGTTTTCTGTCAGTGTTTCTCTGTTTTTTCTGTCAGTGTCTCTCCGTCTGTGTTTCTCAGTCTCTGTCTGTGTTTCTGTCAGTGTCTCTGTGTTTTCTGTCTGTGTCTCTCTCTCAGTGTTTCTCAGAGTCTCACTGTACTTTCTGTCAGTGTCTCTCTCTCTGTGTTTCTCAGTGTCTCTCTGCATTTCTGTTCGTGTCTCTCTGTGTTTCTGTCAGTGTCAGTGTCTGTGTTTTCTGTCAGTGTCTCTCAGTATTTTCTGTTAGTGTCTCTCTGTCTGTGTTTCTCAGCCTCTCTATGTTTCTGTCAGTGTCTCTGTGTTTTCTGTCAGCGTCTCCCTCTCTGTGTTTCTCAGAGGCTCTCTGTATTTTCTGTCAGTGTCTCTCTCTGTGTGTTTCTGTCAGTGTCTCTCTGTGTTTCTGTCAGTGTCTCTGTGTTATCTGTTAGGCTCTCCCTCTCTGTGTTTTCTGTCAGTGTCTCTCTGTATTTTCTGTCAGTTTCTCTCTCTGTGTTTCTCAGTGTCTCTCTTTGTTTTCTGTCAGTATCTTTGTCTTCTCTGTTGGTGTCTCTCTGTGTTTCTCAGTGTCTCTCTGTGTTTCTGTCAGTGTCTCTCTGTATTTTCAATCAGTGTCTGTCTCTCTGTGTTCCTGTCAGTGTCTGTCTGTGTCTCTGTCAGTGTCTCTCTGTGTTTCTGTCAGTGTCTGTCTCTCTGTCTTTTCTGTCAGTGTCTCTCTATATCTTATGTCAGTGTCTCTCTCTCTCTCTGTTTCTGTCAGTGTCTCTCTGAGTTTCTATCAATGCCTGTCTCTCTGTGTTTCTGTCAGTGTCTCTCTGTGTTTCTATCAATGCCTGTCTCTCCGTGTTTTCTGTCAGTGTCTCTGTCTCTCTGTGTTTCTGTCAGTGTCTCTGTCTGTGTGTTTCTGTCAGTGTCTCTGTGTTTTCTGTCAGTGTCTCTCTGTGTTTCTGTCAATGTCAGTGTCTCTGTGTTTTCTGTCAGTGTCTCTCTGTTTTTTCTGTCAGTGTCTCTCTGTCTGTGTTTCTCCGTCTCTGTCTGTGTTTCTGTCAGTGTCTCTGTGTTTTCTGTCTGTGTCTCTCTCTCTGTGTTTCGTTTAGTGTCTCTCTGTACTTTCAGTCAGTGTCTCTCTCTCTGTGTTTCTCAGTGTCTATCTGCATTTCTGTTCATGTCTCTCTGTGTTTCTGTCAGTGTCAGTGTCTGTGTTTTCTGTCAGTGTCTCTCAGTATTTTCTGTCACTGTCTCTCTGTCTGTGTTTCTCAGCCTCTCTATGTTTCTGTCAGTGTCTCTGTGTTTTCTGTCAGCGTCTCCCTCTCTGTGTTTCTGTCAGTGTCTGTCTGTGTTTCTGTCAGTGTCTCTCTATATTTTCTGTCAGTGTCTGTCTCTCTGTGTTCCTGACAGTGTCTGTCTGTGTCTCTGTCAGTGTCTCTCTGTGTTTCTGTCAGTGACTGTCTCTCTGTCTTTTCTGTCAGTGTCTCTCAGTATTTTCTGTCATTGTCTCTCTCTCTCTGTTTCTGTCAATGTCTCTCTGTGTTTCTATCAGTGCCTGTCTCTCTGTGCTTTCTGTCAGTGTCTCTGTCTCTCTGTGTTTCTGTCAGTATCTCTGTCTGTGTGTTTCTGTCAGTGTCTCTGTGTTTTCTGTCAGTGTCTCTCTGTGTTTCTATCAGTGCCTGTCTCTCTGTGCTTTCTGTCAGTGTCTCTGTCTCTCTGTGTTTCTGTCAGTGTCTCTGTGTTTTCTGTCAGTGTCTCTCTGTGTTTCTGTCAGTGTCAGTGTCTCTGTGTTTTCTGTCAGTGTCTCTCTGTTTTTTTTTTCAGTGTCTCTCTGTCTGTGTTTCGCAGTCTCTGTCTGTGTTTCTGTCAGTGTCTCTGTGTTTCTGTCTGTGTCTTTCTCTCTGTGTTTCGGTTAGTGTCTCTCTGTGCTTTCTGTCAGTGTCTCTCTCTCTGTGTTTCTCAGTGTGTCTCTGCATTTCTGTTCGTGTCTCTCTGTGTTTCTGTCAGTGTCAGTTTCTGTGTTTTCTGTCAGGTTCTCTCAGTATTTTCTGTCAGTGTCTCTCTGTCTGTGTTTCTCAGCCTCTCTATGTTTCTGTCAGTGTCTCTGTGTTTTCTGTCAGCATCTCCCTCTCTGTGTTTCTGTCAGTGTCTGTCTGTGTTTCTGTCAGTGTCTCTCTGTATTTTCTGTCAGTGTCTGTCTCTCTGTGTTCCTGTCAGTGTCTGTCTGTGTCTCTGTCAGTGTCGCTCTGTGTTTCTGTCAGTGACTGTCTCTCTGTCTTTTCTGTCAGTGTCTCTCAGTATTTTCTGTCAGTGTCTCTCTCTCTCTGTTTCTGTCAGTGTCTCTCTGTGTTTCTATCAGTGCCTGTCTCTCTGTGTTTTCTGTCAGTGTCTCTGTCTCTCTGTGTTTCTGTCAGTGTCTCTGTCTGTGTGTTTCTGTCAGTGTCTCTGTGTTTTCTGTCAGTGTCTCTCTGTGTTTCTGTCAGTGTCAGTGTCTCTGTGTTTTCTGTCAGTGTCTCTCTGTTTTTTCTGTCAGTGTCTCTCTGTCTGTGTTTCTCAGTCTCTGTCTGTGTTTCTGTCAGTGTCTCTGTGTTTTCTGTCTGTGTCTCTCTCTCTGTGTTTCGGTTAGTGTATCTCTGTACTTTCTGTCAGTGTCTCTCTCTCTGTGTTTCTCAGTGTCTTTCTGAATTTCTGTTCGTGTCTCTCTGTGTTTCTGTCAGTGTCAGTGTCTCTGTTTTCTGTCAGTGTCTCTCAGAATTTTCTGTCAGTGTCTCTCTGTCTGTGTTTCTCAGCCTCTCTATGTTTCTGTCAGTGTCTCTGTGTTTTCTGTCAGCGTCTCTCTCTCTCTGTGTTTCTCAGAGGCTCTCTGTATTTTGGGTCAGTGTCTCTCTCTCTGTGTTTCTGTCAGTGTCTCTCTGTGTTTCTGTCAGTGTCTCTGTGTTTTCTGTTAGTCTCTCCCTCTCTGTGTTTTCTGTCAGTGTCTCTCTGTATTTTCTGTCAGTGTCTCTCTCTGTGTGTTTCTGTCAGTGTCTCTGTGTTTTCTGTCTGTGTCTCTGTGTTTTCAGTCAGTGTTTCTCTGTGTTTCTGTCAGTGTCAGTGTTTCTGTGTTTTCTGTCAGTGTCTCTCTGTATTTTCTGTCAGTGTCTCTCTCTGTGTGTTTCTGTCAGTGTCTCTCTGTGTTTCTGTCAGTGTCTCTGTGTTTTCTGTCTGTGTCTCTGTGTTTTCAGTCAGTGTTTCTCTGTGTTTCTGTCAGTGTCAGTGTTTCTGTGTTTTCTGTCAGTGTCTCTCAGTATTTTCTGTCAGTGTCTCTCTGTCTGTGTTTCTCAGCCTCTCGATGTTTCTGTCAGTGTCTCTGTGTTTTCTGTCTGTGTCTCTCTCTCAGTGTTTCTCAGAGTCTCACTGTATGTTCTGACAGTGTCTCTGTGTTGTTTGTCAGTGTGTTTCTCATTGAATCTCTGTGTTTTCTGTCAGTGTCACTGTGTTTTCTGCCAGTGTCTCTCTCTGTGTGTTTCTCAGTGTCTCTCTGTGTTCCTGTCAGTGTCTCTGTGTTTTCTTTCAGTGTCTCTCTGTGTTCCGATCAGTGTCTGTCTCTCTGTGTTTTCTGTCAGTGTCTCTGTGTATTTCTATCAGCGTCTGTCTCTTTGTGTTTTCTGTCAGTGTCTCTCTATATTTTCTGTCAGTGTCTGTCTCTCTGTGTTTCTCAGTGTCTCTCTGTGTTTTCTGTCAGTGTCTCTGTGTTTTCTTTCAGTGTCTCTCTGTGTTCCTATCAGTGTCTGTCTCTCTGTGTTTTCTGTCAGTGCCTCTCTGTATTTTCTGTCAGTGGCTCTCTGTCTGTGTTTCTCAGCCTCTTTGTGTTTCTGTCAGTGTCTCTGTGTTTTCTGTCTCTGTCTCTCTCTCAGTGTTTCTCAGAGTCTCACTGTATTTTCTGACAGTGTCTCTCTCTCTGTGTTTCAGTCAGTGTCTCTACGTTGTTTGTCAGTGTCTCTCTCTCTCTGTTTCTCACTGACTCACTGTGTTTTCTGCCAGTGTCTCTCTCTGTGTATTTCTCAGTGTCTCTCTGTGTTCCTGTCAGTGTCTCTGTGTTTTCTGTCAGTGTCTCTCTCTCTCTTTCTGTTTTTCAGTGTCTCTGTGCGTTTCTGTCAGTGTCTCTGTGTTTTCTATCAGTGTCTCTCCCTCTCTCTGTTTCTCAGTGTCTCTCTTTGTTTCTGTCAGTATCTCTGTGTTTTCTGTCAGTGTCTCTCTCTCTTTGTTTCTGTCAGTGTCTCTCTCTCTCTGTTTCTCACTGACTCTCTGTGTTTCTGTCAGTATTTCTCTGTGTTTCTGTCAGTGTCAGTGTTTCTGTGTTTTCTGTCAGTGTCTCTCTGTGTTTTCTGTCTGTGTCTCTCTCTCAGTGTTTCTCAGAGTCTCACTGTATTTTCTGACCGTGTCTCTCTCTCGGTGTTTTCTGTCAGTGTCACTGTGTTTTCTGCCAGTGTCTCTCTCTCTGTGTTTCTCAGTGTCTCTCTGTGTTTTCTGTCAGTGTCTCTGTGTTTTCTTTCAGTGTGTCTCTGTGTTCCTATCAGTGTCTGTCACTCTGTGTTTTCTGTCAGTGTCTCTCTGTATTTTCTGTCAGTGTCTCTGTGTGTTTCTATCCGTGTCGGTCACTTTGTGTTTTCTGTCAGTGTCTCTCTGTATTTTCTGTCCGTTTCTCTCTGTCTGTGTTTCTCAGTCTTTCTCTGTCTTTCTGACAGTGTCTCTGTTTTTTCTGTCTGTGTCTCTCTCTCAGTGTTTCTCAGAGTCTCATTGCATTTTCTGACAGTGTCTCTCTCTCTGTGTTTCTGTTAGTGTCTCTATGTTGTTTGTCAGTGTCTCTCTCTATGTGTTTCTCATTGACTCTCTGCATTATCTGTCAGTGTCTCTGTGTTTTCTGTCAGTGTCTCTCTCTCTCTTTCTGTTTTTCAGTGTCTCTGTGTGTTTATGTCAGTGTCTCTGTGTTTTCTATCAGTGTCTCTCCCTCTCTCTGTTTCTCAGTGTCTGTCTGTGTTTCTGTCAGTGTCTCTATATGTTTCTGTTAGTGTCTGTCTGTGTTTCTGTCAGTGTCTGTCTCTCTGTATTTTCTGTCAGTGTCTCTCTCTCTCTGTTGCTGTCAGTGACTCTCTGTGTTTTCTGTCAGTGTCTCTCTGTCTGTGTTTCTCAGTCTCTCTCTGTGTTTCTGTCAGTGTCTCTGTGTTTTCTGTCAGTGTCTCTTTCTCAGTGTTTCTCAGAGTCTCACTTTATTTTCTGAAAGTGTCTCTCTGTGTTTCAGTCAGTGTCTCTATGTTGTTTGTCAGTGTCTCTCTCTATGTGTTTCTCATTGAGTCTCTGCATTATCTGTCAGTGTCTCTGTGTTTTCTGTCAGTGTCTCTCTCTCTCTTTCTGTTTTTCAGTGTCTCTGTCTGTTTCTGTCAGTGTCTCTGTGTTTTCTATCAGTGTCTCTCCCTCTCTCTGTTTCTCAGTGTCTCTCTGTGTTTCTGTCAGTATCTCTGTGTTTTCTGTCAGTGTCTCTCTCTCTGTGTTTCTGTCAGTGTCTCTGTGTTTTCTGGCAGTGTTTCTCTGTGTTTCTGTCAGTGTCAGTGTTTCTGTGTTTTCTGTCAGTGTCTCTCTGTATTTTCTGTCAGTGTCTCTCTGTCTGTGTTTCTCAGCCTCTTTGTGTTTCTGTCAGTGTCTCTGTGTTTTCTGTCTGTGTCTCTCTCTCAGTGTTTCTCAGAGTCTCACTGTATTTTCTGACAGTGTCTCTCTCTCGGTGTTTCTGTCAGTGTCTCTATGTTGTTTGTCAGTGTCTCTCTCTCTGTGTTTCTCATTGACTCTCTGTGTTTTCTGTCAGTGTCACTGTGTTTTCTGCCAGTGTCTCTCTCTGTGTGTTTCTCAGTGTCTCTCTGTGTTTTCTGTCAGTGTCTCTGTGTTTTCTTTCAGGGTCTCTCTGTGTTCCTATCAGTGTCTGTCACTCTGTGTTTTCTGTCAGTGTCTCTCTGTATTTTGTGTCAGTGTCTCTGTGTGTTTCTATCCGTGTCGGTCACTTTGTGTTTTCTGTCAGTGTCTCTCTGTATTTTCTGTCCGTTTCTCTCTGTCTGTGTTTCTCAGTCTTTCTCTGTCTTTCTGACAGTGTCTCTGTTTTTTCTGTCTGTGTCTCTCTCTCAGTGTTTCTCAGAGTCTCATTGCATTTTCTGACAGTTTCTCTCTCTCTGCGTTTCTGTCAGTGTCTCTATGTTGTTTGTCAGTGTCTCTCTCTATGTGTTTCTCATTGACTCTCTGCATTATCTGTCAGTGTCTCTGTGTTTTCTGTCAGTGTCTCTCTCTCTCTTTCTGTTTTTCAGTGTCTCTCGGTGTTTCTGTCAGTGTCTCTGTGTTTTCTATCAGTGTCTCTCCCTCTCTCTGTTTCTCAGAGTCTGTCTGTGTTTCTGAAAGTGTCTCTATATGTTTCTGTTAGTGTCTGTCTGTGTTTCTGTCAGTGTCTGTCTCTCTGTATTTTCTGTCAGTGTCTCTCTCTCTGTGTTGCTGTCAGTGACTCTCTGTGTTTCTGTCAGTGTCTCTCTGTCTGTGTTTCTCAGTCTCTCTCTGTGTTTCTGTCAGTGTCTCTGTGTTTTCTGTCTGTGTCTCTCTCTCTCTGTTTCTCAGATTCTCTCTGTGTTTTCTGTCAGTGTCTCTTTCTCAGTGTTTCTCAGAGTCTCACTGTATTTTCTGAAAGTGTCTCTCTGTGTTTCAGTCAGTGTCTCTATGTTGTTTGTCAGTGTATCTCTCTATGTGTTTCTCATTGACTCTCTGCATTATCTGTCAGTGTCTCTGTGTTTTCTGTCAGTGTCTCTCTCTCTCTTTCTGTTTTTCAGTGTCTCTGTCTGTTTCTGTCAGTGTCTCTGTGTTTTCTATCAGTGTCTCTCCCTCTCTCTGTTTCTCAGTGTCTCTCTGTGTTTCTGTCAGTATCTCTGTGTTTTCTGTCAGTGTCTCTCTCTCTGTGTTTCTGTCAGTGTCTCTGTGTTTTCTGGCAGTGTTTCTCTCTGTTTCTGTCAGTGTCAGTGTTTCTGTGTTTTCTGTCAGTGTCTCTCAGTACTTTCTGTCAGTGTCTCTCTGTCTGTGTTTCTCAGCCTCTCTATGTTTCTGTCAGTGTCTCTGTGTTTTCTGTCTGTGTCTCTCTCTCAGTGTTTCTCAGAGTTTCACTGTATTTTCTGACAGTGTCTCTCTCTCTGTGTTTCTGTCAGTGTCTCTATGTTGTTTGTCAGTGTCTCTCTCTCTGTATTTCTCATTGACTCTCTGTGTTTTCTGTCAGTGTCACTGTGTTTTCTGCCAGTGTCTCTCTCTCTGTGTTTCTCAGTGTCTCTCTGTGTTCCTGTCAGTGTCTCTGTGTTTTCTTTCAGTGTCTCTCTGTGTTCCGATCAGTGTCTGTCTCTCTGTGTTTTCTGTCAGTGTCTCTCTGTATTTTCTGTCAGTGTCTCTGTGTGTTTCTATCCGTGTCGGTCACTTTGTGTTTTCTGTCAGTGTCTCTCTGTATTTTCTGTCCGTTTCTCTCTGTCTGTGTTTCTCAGTCTTTCTCTGTCTTTCTGACAGTGTCTCTGTTTTTTCTGTCTGTGTCTCTCTCTCAGTGTTTCTCAGAGTCTCACTGTATTTTCTGACAGTTTCTCTCTCTCTGCGTTTCTGTCAGTGTCTCTATGTTGTTTGTCAGTGTCTCTCTCTATGTGTTTCTCATTGACTCTCTGCATTATCTGTCAGTGTCTCTGTGTTTTCTGTCAGTGTCTCTCTCTCTCTTTCTGTTTTTCAGTGTCTCTCGGTGTTTCTGTCAGTGTCTCTGTGTTTTCTATCAGTGTCTCTCCCTCTCTCTGTTTCTCAGTGTCTCTCTGTGTTTCTGTCAGTATCTCGTGTTTTCTGTCAGTGTCTCTCTCTCTGTGTTTCTGTTAGTGTCTGTCTGTGTTTCTGTCAGTGTCTCTATATGTTTCTGTTAGTGTCTGTCTGTGTTTCTGTCAGTGTCTATCTGTGTTTCTATCAGTGTCTGTCTCTCTGTATTTTCTGTCAGTGTCTCTCTCTCTGTGTTGCTGTCAGTGACCCTCTGTGTTTTCTGTCAGTGTCTCTCTGTCTGTGTTTCTCAGTCTCTCTCTGTGTTTCTGTCAGTGTCTCTGTGTTTTCTGTCTGTGTCTCTCTCTCTCTGTTTCTCAGATTCTCTCTGTGTTTTCTGTCAGTGTCTCTTTCTCAGTGTTTCTCAGAGTCTCACTGTATTTTCTGAAAGTGTCTCTCTGTGTTTCAGTCAGTGTCTCTATGTTGTTTGTCAGTGTCTCTCTCTATGTGTTTCTCATTGACTCTCTGCATTATCTGTCAGTGTCTCTGTGTTTTCTGTCAGTGTCTCTCTCTCTCTTTCTGTTTTTCAGTGTCTCTGTGTGTTTCTGTCAGTGTCTCTGTGTTTTCTATCAGTGTCTCTCCCTCTCTCTGTTTCCCAGTGTCTCTCTGTGTTTCTGTCAGTATCTCTGTGTTTTCTGTCAGAGTCTCTCTCTCTGTGTTTCTGTCAGTGTCTCTGTGTTTTCTGGCAGTGTTTCTCTCTGTTTCTGTCAGTGTCTGTGTTTCTGTGTTTTCTGTCAGTGTCTCTCAGTATTTTCTGTCAGTGTCTCTCTGTCTGTGTTTCTCAGCCTCTCTATGTTTCTGTCAGTGTCTCTGTGTTTTCTGTCTGTGTGTCTCTCTCAGTGTTTCTCAGAGTCTCACTGTATTTTCTGACAGTGTCTCTCTCTCTGTGTTTCTGTCAGTGTCTCTATGTTGTTTGTCAGAGTCTCTCTCTCTGTATTTCTCATTGACTCTATGTGTTTTCTGTCAGTGTCACTGTGTTTTCTGCCTGTGTCTCTCTCTGTGTGTTTCTCAGTGTCTCTCTGTGTTTTCTGTCAGTGTCTCTGTGTTTTCTTTCAGTGTCTCTCTGTGTTCCGATCAGTGTCTGTCTCTCTGTGTTTTCTGTCAGTGTCTCTGTGTATTTCTATCAGTGTCTGTCTCTTTGTGTTTTCTGTCAGTGTCTCTCTGTATTTTCTGTCAGTGTCTCTCTCTCTGTGTTTCTGTCAGTTTCTCTGTGTTTTCTGTCAGTCTCTCTCTCTCTGTATTTTCTGTCAGTGTCTCTCTGTATTTTCTGTCCGTTTCTCTCTGTCTGTGTTTCTCAGTCTCTCTCAGTGTTTCTGTCAGTGTCTCTCTCTCTCTGTTTCTCACTGACTCTCTGTGTTTTCTGTCAGGGTCACTGTGTTTTCTGTCAGTGTCTCTATCTCTGTGTGTTTCTCAGTGTCTCTCTTTGTTTCTGTCAGTGTCTCCCTCTCTGTGTTTCTCAGAGTCTCTCTGTTTTTTCTGTCAGTGTCTCTCTCTCTGTGTTTCTGTCAGTGTCTCTCTCTCTCTGTTTCTCATTGACTCTCTGTGTTTTCTGTCAGTGTCACTGTGTTTTCTGCCAGTGTCTCTCTCTGTGTGTTTCTCAGTGTCTCTCTGTGTTTTCTGTCAGTGTCTCTGTGTTTTCTTTCAGTGTCTCTCTGTGTTCCTATCAGTGTCTGTCTCTCTGTGTTTTCTGTCAGTGTTTCTCTGTATTTTCTGTCAGTGTCTCTCTGTCTGTGTTTCTCAGCCTCTTTGTGTTTCTGTCAGTGTCTCTGTGTTTTCTGTCTGTGTCTCTCTCTCAGTGTTTCTCAGAGTCTCACTGTATTTTCTGACAGTGTCTCTCTCTCTGTGTTTCTGTCAGTGTCTCTATGTTGTTTGTCAGTGTCTCTCTCTCTGTGTTTCTCATTGACTCTGTGTTTTCTGTCAGTGTCACTGTGTTTTCTGCCAGAGTCTCTCTCTGTGTGTTTCTCAGTGTCTCTCTGTGTTTTCTGTCAGTGTCTCTGTGTTTTCTTTCAGTGTCTCTCTGTGTTCCTATCAGTGTCTGTCTCTCTGTGTTTTCTGTCAGTGTCTCTCTGTATTTTCTGTCAGTGTCTCTGTGTGTTTCTATCCGTGTCGGTCACTTTGTGTTTTCTGTCAGTGTCTCTCTGTATTTTCTGTCCGTTTCTCTCTGTCTGTGTTTCTCAGTCTTTCTCTGTCTTTCTGACAGTGTCTCTGTTTTTTCTGTCTGTCTCTCTCTCTCAGTGTTTCTCAGAGTCTCACTGTATTTTCTGACAGTTTCTCTCTCTCTGCGTTTCTGTCAGTGTCTCTATGTTGTTTGTCAGTGTCTCTCTCGATGTGTTTCTCATTGACTCTCTGCATTATCTGTCAGTGTCTCTGTGTTTACTGTCAGTGTCTCTCTCTCTCTTTCTGTTTTTCAGTGTCTCTCGGTGTTTCTGTCAGTGTCTCTGTGTTTTCTATCAGTGTCTCTCCCTCTCTCTGTTTCTCAGTGTCTCTCTGTGTTTCTGTCAGTATCTCTGTGTTTTCTGTCAGTATCTCTCTCTCTGTGTTTCTGTCAGTGTCTCGGTGTTTTCTGGCAGTGTTTCTCTCTGTTTCTGTCAGTGTCTCTCTCTCTGTGTTTTCTGTCAGTGTCTCTGTGTTTTCTTTCAGTGTCTCTCTGTGTTCCTATCAGTGTCTGACTCTCTGTGTTTTCTGTCAGTGTCTCTCTGTATTTTCTGTCAGTGTCTCTCTGTCTGTGTTTCTCAGTCTCTCTCTGTATTTCTGTCAGTGTCTCTGTGTTTTCTGTCTGTGTGTCTCTCTCAGTGTTTCTCAGAGTCTCACTGTATTTTCTGACAGTGTCTCTCTCTCTGTGTTTCTGTCAGTGTCTCTATGTTGTTTGTCAGAGTCTCTCTCTCTGTATTTCTCATTGACTCTATGTGTTTTCTGTCAGTGTCACTGTGTTTTCTGCCAGTGTCTCTCTCTGTGTGTTTCTCACTGTCTCTCTGTGTTCCTGTCAGTGTCTCTGGGTTTTCTTTCAGTGTCTCTCCGTGTTCCGATCAGTGTCTGTCTCTTTGTGTTTTCTGTCAGTGTCTCTCTGTATTTTCTGTCAGTGTCTCTCTCTCTGTGTTTCTGTCAGTGTCTCTGTGTTTTCTGTCAGTCTCTCTCTCTCTGTATTTTCTGTCAGTGTCTCTCTGTATTTTCTGTCCGTTTCTCTCTGTCTGTGTTTCTCAGTCTCTCTCAGTGTTTCTGTCAGTGTCTCTCTCTCTCTGTTTCTCACTGACTCTCTGTGTTTTCTGTCAGGGTCACTGTGTTTTCTGTCAGTGTCTCTATCTCTGTGTGTTTCTCAGTGTCTCTCTTTGTTTCTGTCAGTGTCTCCCTCTCTGTGTTTCTCAGAGTCTCTCTGTATTTTCTGTCAGTGTCTCTCTCTCTGTGTTTCTGTCAGTGTCTCTCTCTCTCTGTTTCTCATTGACTCTCTGTGTTTTCTGTCAGTGTCACTGTGTTTTCTGCCAGTGTCTCTCTCTGTGTGTTTCTCAGTGTCTCTCTGTGTTTTCTGTCAGTGTCTCTGTGTTTTCTTTCAGTGTCTCTCTGTGTTCCTATCAGTGTCTGTCTCTCCGTGTTTTCTGTCAGTGTTTCTCTGTATTTTCTGTCAGTGTCTCTCTGTCTGTGTTTCTCAGCCTCTCTATGTTTCTGTCAGTGTCTCTGTGTTTTCTGTCTGTGTCTCTCTCTCAGTGTTTCTCAGAGTCTCACTGTATTTTCTGACAGTGTCTCTCTCTCTGTGTTTCTGTCAGTTTCTCTGTGTTTTCTGTCAGTCTCTCTCTCTCTGTATTTTCTGTCAGTGTCTCTCTGTCTGTGTTTCTCAGTCTTTCTCTGTGTTTCTGACAGTGTCTCTGTTTTTTCTGTCTGTGTCTCTCTCTCAGTGTTTCTGTCAGTGTGTCTCTCTCTCTGTTTCTCACTGACTCTCTATGTTTCTGTCAGTGTCTCTGTGTTTTCTGTCTGTGTCTCTCTCTCAGTGTTTCTCAGAGTCTCACTGTATTTTCTGACAGTGTCTCTCTCTCTGTGTTTCTGTCAGTTTCTCTGTGTTTTCTGTCAGTCTCTCTCTCTCTGTATTTTCTGTCAGTGTCTCTCTGTCTGTGTTTCTCAGTCTTTCTCTGTGTTTCTGACAGTGTCTCTGTTTTTTCTGTCTGTGTCTCTCTCTCAGTGTTTCTGTCAGTGTGTCTCTCTCTCTGTTTCTCACTGACTCTCTGTGTTTTCTGTCAGGGTCACTGTATTTTCTGTCAGTGTCTCTCTGTATTTTCTGTCCGTTTCTCTCTGTCTGTGTTTCTCGGTCTCTCTCAGTGTTTCTGTCAGTGTCTCTCTCTCTCTGTTTCTCACTGACTCTCAGTGTTTTCTGTCAGGGTCACTGTGTTTTCTGTCAGTGTCTCTATCTCTGTGTGTTTCTCAGTGTCTCTCTTTGTTTCTGTCAGTGTCTCCCTCTCTGTGTTTCTCAGAGTCTCTCTGTATTTTCTGTCAGTGTCTCTCTCTCTGTGTTTCTGTCAGTGTCTCTCTCTCTCTGTTTCTCATTGACTCTCTGTGTTTTCTGTCAGTGTCACTGTGTTTTCTGCCAGTGTCTCTCTCTGTGTGTTTCTCAGTGTCTCTCTGTGTTTTCTGTCAGTGTCTCTGTGTTTTCTTTCAGTGTCTCTCTGTGTTCCTATCAGTGTCTGTCTCTCTGTGTTTTCTGTCAGTGTTTCTCTGTATTTTCTGTCAGTGTCTCTCTGTCTGTGTTTCTCAGCCTCTCTATGTTTCTGTCAGTGTCTCTGTGTTTTCTGTCTGTGTCTCTCTCTCAGTGTTTCTCAGAGTCTCACTGTATTTTCTGACAGTGTTTCTCTCTCTGTGTATCTGTCAGTTTCTCTGTGTTTTCTGTCAGTCTCTCTCTCTCTGTATTTTCTGTCAGTGTCTCTCTGTCTGTGTTTCTCAGTCTTTCTCTGTGTTTCTGACAGTGCCTCTGTTTTTTCTGTCTGTGTCTCTCTCTCAGTGTTTCTGTCAGTGTGTCTCTCTCTCTGTTTCTCACTGACTCTCTGTGTTTTCTGTCAGGGTCACTATGTTTTCTGTCAGTGTCTCTATCTCTGTGTGTTTCTCAGTGTCTCTCTTTGTTTCTGTCAGTGTCTCCCTCTCTGTGTTTCTCAGAGTCTCTCTGTATTTTCTGTCAGTTTCTCTCTCTCTGTGTTTCTGTCAGTGTCTCTCTCTGTATGTTTCTCACTGACTCTCTGTGTTTCTGTCAGTGTCTCTGTGTTTTCTGTCAGTGTTTCTCTGTGTTTCTGTCAGTGTCAGTGTTTCTGTGTTTTCTGTCAGTGTCTCTCTGTATTTTCTATCAGTGTCTCTCCCTCTCTCTGTTTCTCAGTGTCTCTCTGTGTTTCTGTCAGTATCTCTGTGTTTTCTGTCAGTGTCTCTCTCTCTGTGTTTCTGTTAGTGTCTGTCTGTGTTTCTGTCAGAGTCTCTATATGTTTCTGTTACTGTCTGTCTGTGTTTCTGTCAGTGTCTATCTGTGTTTCTATCAGTGTCTGTCTCTCTGTATTTTCTGTCAGTTTCTCTCTCTCTGTGTTTCTGTCAGTGTCTCTCTCTGTCTGTTTCTCACTGACTCTCTGTGTTTCTGTCAGTGTCTCTGTGTTTTCTGTCAGTGTTTCTCTGTGTTTCTGTCAGTGTCAGTGTTTCTGTGTTTTCTGTCAGTGTCTCTCTGTATTTTCTGTCAGTGTCTCTCTCTCAGTGTTTCTGTCAGTTTCTCTGTGTTTTCTGTCAATCTCTCTCTCTCTGTATTTTCTGTCAGTGTCTCTCTGTATTTTCTGTCCGTTTCTCTCTGTCTGTGTTTCTCAGTCTTTCTCTGTGTTTCTGACAGTGTCTCTGTTTTTTCTGTCTGTGTCTCTCTCAGTGTTTCTGTCAGTGTCTCTCTCTCTCTGTTTCTCACTGACTCTCTGTGTTTTCTGTCAGGGTCACTGTGTTTTCTGTCAGTGTCTCTATCTCTGTGTGTTTCTCAGTATCTCTCTTTGTTTCTGTCAGTGTCACTGTGTTTCTGAGAGTCTCTCTGTATTTTCTGTCAGTGTCTCTCTCTCTGTGTTTCTGTCAGTGTCTCTCTCTCTCTGTTTCTCACTGACTCTCTGTGTTTCTGTCAGTGTCTCTGTGTTTTCTGTCAGTGTTTCTCTGTGTTTCTGTCAGTGTCTCTCTGTATTTTCTGTCAGTGTCTCTCTTTCTGTGTTTCTCAGCCTCTTTGTGTTTCTGTCAGTGTCTCTGTGTTTTCTGTCTGTGTCTCTCTCTCAGTGTTTCTCAGAGTCTCACTGTATTTTCTGACAGTGTCTCTCTCTGTTTTTCTGTCAGTGTCTCTATGTTGTTTGTCAGTGTCTCTCTCTCTGTGATTCTCATTGACTCTCTGTGTTTTCTGTCAGTGTCACTGTTTTCTGCCAGTGTCTCTCTCTGTGTGTTTCTCAGTGTCTCTCTGTGTTTTCTGTCAGTGTCTCTGTGTTTTCTTTCAGTGTCTCTCTGTGTTCCTATCAGTGTCTGTCTCTCTGTGTTTTCTGTCAGTGTCTCTCTGTATTTTCTGTCAGTGTCTCTCTGTCTGTGTTTCTCAGCCTCTTTGTGTTTCTGTCAGTGTCTCTGTGTTTTCTGTCTGTGTCTCTCTCTCAGTGTTTCTCAGAGTCTCACTGTATTTTCTGACAGTGTCTCTCTCTCTCTGTGTTTCTGTCAGTGTCTCTATGTTGTTTGTCAGTGTCTCTCTCTCTGTGTTTCTCATTGACTCTCTGTGTTTTCTGTCAGTGTCACTGTGTTTTCGGCCAGTGTCTCTCTCTGTGTGTTTCTCAGTGTCTCTCTGTGTTTTCTGTCAGTGTCTCTCTGTATTTTCTGTCCGTTTCTCTCTGTCTGTGTTTCTCAGTCTTTCTCTGTCTTTCTGACAGTGTCTCTGTTTTTTCTGTCTGTGTCTCTCTCAGTGTTTCTGTCAGTCTCTCTCTCTCTCTGTTTCTCACTGACTCTCTGTGTTTTCTGTCAGGGTCACTGTGTTTTCTGTCAGTGTCTCTATCTCTGTGTGTTTCTCAGTGTCTCTCTTTGTTTCTGTCAGTGTCTCCCTCTCTGTGTTTCTGAGAGTCTCTCTGTATTTTCTGTCAGTGTCTCTCTCTCTGTGTTTCTGTCAGTGTCTCTCTCTCTGTGTTTCTGTCAGTTTCTCTGTGTTTTCTGTCAGTCTCTCTCTCTCTGTATTTTCTGTCAGTGTCTCTCTGTATTTTCTGTCCGTTTCTCTCTGTCTGTGTTTCTCAGTCTCTCTCAGTGTTTCTGTCAGTGTCTCTCTCTCTCTGTTTCTCACTGACTCTCTGTGTTTTCTGTCAGGGTCACTGTGTTTTCTGTCAGTGTCTCTATCTCTGTGTGTTTCTCAGTGTCTCTCTTTGTTTCTGTCAGTGTCTCCCTCTCTGTGTTTCTCAGAGTCTCTCTGTATTTTCTGTCAGTGTCTCTCTCTCTGTGTTTCTGTCAGTGTCTCTCTCTCTCTGTTTCTCATTGACTCTCTGTGTTTTCTGTCAGTGTCACTGTGTTTTCTGCCAGTGTCTCTCTCTGTGTGTTTCTCAGTGTCTCTCTGTGTTTTCTGTCAGTGTCTCTGTGTTTTCTTTCAGTGTCTCTCTGTGTTCCTATCAGTGTCTGTCTCTCTGTGTTTTCTGTCAGTGTTTCTCTGTATTTTCTGTCAGTGTCTCTCTGTCTGTGTTTCTCAGCCTCTCTATGTTTCTGTCAGTGTCTCTGTGTTTTCTGTCTGTGTCTCTCTCTCAGTGTTTCTCAGAGTCTCACTGTATTTTCTGACAGTGTCTCTCTCTCTGTGTTTTCTGTCAGTGTCACTGTGTTTTCTGCCAGTGTCTCTCTCTGTGTGTTTCTCAGTGTCTCTCTGTGTTTTCTGTCAGTGTCTCTGTGTTTTCTTTCAGTGTCTCTCTGTGTTCCTATCAGTGTCTGTCTCTCTGTGTTTTCTGTCAGTGTTTCTCTGTATTTTCTGTCAGTGTCTCTCTGTCTGTGTTTCTCAGCCTCTCTATGTTTCTGTCAGTGTCTCTGTGTTTTCTGTCTGTGTCTCTCTCTCAGTGTTTCTCAGAGTCTCACTGTATTTTCTGACAGTGTCTCTCTCTCTGTGTTTCTGTCAGTTTCTCTGTGTTTTCTGTCAGTCTCTCTCTCTCTGTATTTTCTGTCAGTGTCTCTCTGTCTGTGTTTCTCAGTCTTTCTCTGTGTTTCTGACAGTGTCTCTGTTTTTTCTGTCTGTGTCTCTCTCTCAGTGTTTCTGTCAGTGTGTCTCTCTCTCTGTTTCTCACTGACTCTCTGTGTTTTCTGTCAGGGTCACTGTATTTTCTGTCAGTGTCTCTCTGTATTTTCTGTCCGTTTCTCTCTGTCTGTGTTTCTCGGTCTCTCTCAGTGTTTCTGTCAGTGTCTCTCTCTCTCTGTTTCTCACTGACTCTCTGTGTTTTCTGTCAGGGTCACTGTGTTTTCTGTCAGTGTCTCTATCTCTGTGTGTTTCTCAGTGTCTCTCTTTGTTTCTGTCAGTGTCTCCCTCTCTGTGTTTCTCAGAGTCTCTCTGTATTTTCTGTCAGTGTCTCTCTCTCTGTGTTTCTGTCAGTGTCTCTCTCTCTCTGTTTCTCATTGACTCTCTGTGTTTTCTGTCAGTGTCACTGTGTTTTCTGCCAGTGTCTCTCTCTGTGTGTTTCTCAGTGTCTCTCTGTGTTTTCTGTCAGTGTCTCTGTGTTTTCTTTCAGTGTCTCTCTGTGTTCCTATCAGTGTCTGTCTCTCTGTGTTTTCTGTCAGTGTTTCTCTGTATTTTCTGTCAGTGTCTCTCTGTCTGTGTTTCTCAGCCTCTCTATGTTTCTGTCAGTGTCTCTGTGTTTTCTGTCTGTGTCTCTCTCTCAGTGTTTCTCAGAGTCTCACTGTATTTTCTGACAGTGTTTCTCTCTCTGTGTTTCTGTCAGTTTCTCTGTGTTTTCTGTCAGTCTCTCTCTCTCTGTATTTTCTGTCAGTGTCTCTCTGTCTGTGTTTCTCAGTCTTTCTCTGTGTTTCTGACAGTGTCTCTGTTTTTTCTGTCTGTGTCTCTCTCTCAGTGTTTCTGTCAGTGTGTCTCTCTCTCTGTTTCTCACTGACTCTCTGTGTTTTCTGTCAGGGTCACTATGTTTTCTGTCAGTGTCTCTATCTCTGTGTGTTTCTCAGTGTCTCTCTTTGTTTCTGTCAGTGTCTCCCTCTCTGTGTTTCTCAGAGTCTCTCTGTATTTTCTGTCAGTTTCTCTCTCTCTGTGTTTCTGTCAGTGTCTCTCTCTGTATGTTTCTCACTGACTCTCTGTGTTTCTGTCAGTGTCTCTGTGTTTTCTGTCAGTGTTTCTCTGTGTTTCTGTCAGTGTCAGTGTTTCTGTGTTTTCTGTCAGTGTCTCTCTGTATTTTCTATCAGTGTCTCTCCCTCTCTCTGTTTCTCAGTGTCTCTCTGTGTTTCTGTCAGTATCTCTGTGTTTTCTGTCAGTGTCTCTCTCTCTGTGTTTCTGTTAGTGTCTGTCTGTGTTTCTGTCAGAGTCTCTATATGTTTCTGTTACTGTCTGTCTGTGTTTCTGTCAGTGTCTATCTGTGTTTCTATCAGTGTCTGTCTCTCTGTATTTTCTGTCAGTTTCTCTCTCTCTGTGTTTCTGTCAGTGTCTCTCTCTGTCTGTTTCTCACTGACTCTCTGTGTTTCTGTCAGTGTCTCTGTGTTTTCTGTCAGTGTCACTGTTTTCTGCCAGTGTCTCTCTCTGTGTGTTTCTCAGTGTCTCTCTGTGTTTTCTGTCAGTGTCTCTGTGTTTTCTTTCAGTGTCTCTCTGTGTTCCTATCAGTGTCTGTCTCTCTGTGTTTTCTGTCAGTGTCTCTCTGTATTTTCTGTCAGTGTCTCTCTGTCTGTGTTTCTCAGCCTCTTTGTGTTTCTGTCAGTGTCTCTGTGTTTTCTGTCTGTGTCTCTCTCTCAGTGTTTCTCAGAGTCTCACTGTATTTTCTGACAGTGTCTCTCTCTCTCTGTGTTTCTGTCAGTGTCTCTATGTTGTTTGTCAGTGTCTCTCTCTCTGTGTTTCTCATTGACTCTCTGTGTTTTCTGTCAGTGTCACTGTGTTTTCGGCCAGTGTCTCTCTCTGTGTGTTTCTCAGTGTCTCTCTGTGTTTTCTGTCAGTGTCTCTCTGTATTTTCTGTCCGTTTCTCTCTGTCTGTGTTTCTCAGTCTTTCTCTGTCTTTCTGACAGTGTCTCTGTTTTTTCTGTCTGTGTCTCTCTCAGTGTTTCTGTCAGTCTCTCTCTCTCTCTGTTTCTCACTGACTCTCTGTGTTTTCTGTCAGGGTCACTGTGTTTTCTGTCAGTGTCTCTATCTCTGTGTGTTTCTCAGTGTCTCTCTTTGTTTCTGTCAGTGTCTCCCTCTCTGTGTTTCTGAGAGTCTCTCTGTATTTTCTGTCAGTGTCTCTCTCTCTGTGTTTCTGTCAGTCTCTCTCTCTCTGTGTTTCTGTCAGTTTCTCTGTGTTTTCTGTCAGTCTCTCTCTCTCTGTATTTTCTGTCAGTGTCTCTCTGTATTTTCTGTCCGTTTCTCTCTGTCTGTGTTTCTCGGTCTCTCTCAGTGTTTCTGTCAGTGTCTCTCTCTCTCTGTTTCTCACTGACTCTCTGTGTTTTCTGTCAGGGTCACTGTGTTTTCTGTCAGTGTCTCTATCTCTGTGTGTTTCTCAGTGTCTCTCTTTGTTTCTGTCAGTGTCTCCCTCTCTGTGTTTCTCAGAGTCTCTCTGTATTTTCTGTCAGTGTCTCTCTCTCTGTGTTTCTGTCAGTGTCTCTCTCTCTCTGTTTCTCATTGACTCTCTGTGTTTTCTGTCAGTGTCACTGTGTTTTCTGCCAGTGTCTCTCTCTGTGTGTTTCTCAGTGTCTCTCTGTGTTTTCTGTCAGTGTCTCTGTGTTTTCTTTCAGTGTCTCTCTGTGTTCCTATCAGTGTCTGTCTCTCTGTGTTTTCTGTCAGTGTTTCTCTGTATTTTCTGTCAGTGTCTCTCTGTCTGTGTTTCTCAGCCTCTCTATGTTTCTGTCAGTGTCTCTGTGTTTTCTGTCTGTGTCTCTCTCTCAGTGTTTCTCAGAGTCTCACTGTATTTTCCGACAGTGTTTCTCTCTCTGTGTTTCTGTCAGTTTCTCTGTGTTTTCTGTCAGTCTCTCTCTCTCTGTATTTTCTGTCAGTGTCTCTCTGTCTGTGTTTCTCAGTCTTTCTCTGTGTTTCTGACAGTGTCTCTGTTTTTTCTGTCTGTGTCTCTCTCTCAGTGTTTCTGTCAGTGTGTCTCTCTCTCTGTTTCTCACTGACTCTCTGTGTTTTCTGTCAGGGTCACTATGTTTTCTGTCAGTGTCTCTATCTCTGTGTGTTTCTCAGTGTCTCTCTTTGTTTCTGTCAGTGTCTCCCTCTCTGTGTTACTCAGAGTCTCTCTGTATTTTCTGTCAGTTTCTCTCTCTCTGTGTTTCTGTCAGTGTCTCTCTCTGTATGTTTCTCACTGACTCTCTGTGTTTTTGTCAGTGTCTCTGTGTTTTCTGTCAGTGTTTCTCTGTGTTTCTGTCAGTGTCAGTGTTTCTGTGTTTTCTGTCAGTGTCTCTCTGTATTTTCTATCAGTGTCTCTCCCTCTCTCTGTTTCTCAGTGTCTCTCTGTGTTTCTGTCAGTATCTCTGTGTTTTCTGTCAGTGTCTCTCTCTCTGTGTTTCTGTTAGTGTCTGTCTGTGTTTCTGTCAGAGTCTCTATATGTTTCTGTTACTGTCTGTCTGTGTTTCTGTCAGTGTCTATCTGTGTTTCTATCAGTGTCTGTCTCTCTGTATTTTCTGTCAGTTTCTCTCTCTCTGTGTTTCTGTCAGTGTCTCTCTCTGTCTGTTTCTCACTGACTCTCTGTGTTTCTGTCAGTGTCTCTGTGTTTTCTGTCAGTGTTTCTCTGTGTTTCTGTCAGTGTCAGTGTTTCTGTGTTTTCTGTCAGTGTCTCTCTGTATTTTCTGTCAGTGTCTCTCTCTCAGTGTTTCTGTCAGTTTCTCTGTGTTTTCTGTCAATCTCTCTCTCTCTGTATTTTCTGTCAGTGTCTCTCTGTATTTTCTGTCCGTTTCTCTCTGTCTGTGTTTCTCAGTCTTTCTCTGTGTTTCTGACAGTGTCTCTGTTTTTTCTGTCTGTGTCTCTCTCAGTGTTTCTGTCAGTGTCTCTCTCTCTCTGTTTCTCACTGACTCTCTGTGTTTTCTGTCAGGGTCACTGTGTTTTCTGTCAGTGTCTCTATCTCTGTGTGTTTCTCAGTATCTCTCTTTGTTTCTGTCAGTGTCTCCCTCTCTGTGTTTCTGAGAGTCTCTCTGTATTTTCTGTCAGTGTCTCTCTCTCTGTGTTTCTGTCAGTGTCTCTCTCTCTCTGTTTCTCACTGACTCTCTGTGTTTCTGTCAGTGTCTCTGTGTTTTCTGTCAGTGTTTCTCTGTGTTTCTGTCAGTGTCTCTCTGTATTTTCTGTCAGTGTCTCTCTTTCTGTGTTTCTCAGCCTCTTTGTGTTTCTGTCAGTGTCTCTGTGTTTTCTGTCTGTGTCTCTCTCTCAGTGTTTCTCAGAGTCTCACTGTATTTTCTGACAGTGTCTCTCTCTGTTTTTCTGTCAGTGTCTCTATGTTGTTTGTCAGTGTCTCTCTCTCTGTGATTCTCATTGACTCTCTGTGTTTTCTGTCAGTGTCACTGTTTTCTGCCAGTGTCTCTCTCTGTGTGTTTCTCAGTGTCTCTCTGTGTTTTCTGTCAGTGTCTCTGTGTTTTCTTTCAGTGTCTCTCTGTGTTCCTATCAGTGTCTGTCTCTCTGTGTTTTCTGTCAGTGTCTCTCTGTATTTTCTGTCAGTGTCTCTCTGTCTGTGTTTCTCAGCCTCTTTGTGTTTCTGTCAGTGTCTCTGTGTTTTCTGTCTGTGTCTCTCTCTCAGTGTTTCTCAGAGTCTCACTGTATTTTCTGACAGTGTCTCTCTCTCTCTGTGTTTCTGTCAGTGTCTCTATGTTGTTTGTCAGTGTCTCTCTCTCTGTGTTTCTCATTGACTCTCTGTGTTTTCTGTCAGTGTCACTGTGTTTTCGGCCAGTGTCTCTCTCTGTGTGTTTCTCAGTGTCTCTCTGTGTTTTCTGTCAGTGTCTCTCTGTATTTTCTGTCCGTTTCTCTCTGTCTGTGTTTCTCAGTCTTTCTCTGTCTTTCTGACAGTGTCTCTGTTTTTTCTGTCTGTGTCTCTCTCAGTGTTTCTGTCAGTCTCTCTCTCTCTCTGTTTCTCACTGACTCTCTGTGTTTTCTGTCAGGGTCACTGTGTTTTCTGTCAGTGTCTCTATCTCTGTGTGTTTCTCAGTGTCTCTCTTTGTTTCTGTCAGTGTCTCCCTCTCTGTGTTTCTGAGAGTCTCTCTGTATTTTCTGTCAGTGTCTCTCTCTCTGGGTTTCTGTCAGTGTCTCTCTCTCTCTGTTTCTCACTGACTCTCTGTGTTTCTGTCAGTGTCTCTGTGTTTTCTGTCAGTGTTTCTCTGTGTTTTCTGTCAGTGTCAGTGTTTCTGTGTTTTCTGTCAGTGTCTCTCTGTATTTTCTATCAGTGTCTCTCTGTCTGTGTTTCTTAGCCTCTTTGTGTTTCTGTCAGTGTCTCTGTGTTTTCTGTCTGTGTCTCTCTCTCAGTGTTTCTCAGAGTCTCACTGTATTTTCTGACAGTGTCTCTCTCTGTTTTTCTGTCAGTGTCTCTATGTTGTTTGTCAGTGTCTCTCTCTCTGTGATTCTCATTGACTCTCTGTGTTTTCTGTCAGTGTCACTGTGTTTTCTGCCAGTGTCTCTCTCTGTGTGTTTCTCAGTGTCTCTCTGTGTTTTCTGTCAGTGTCTCTGTGTTTTCTTTCAGTGTCTCTCTGTGTTCCTATCAGTGTCTGTCTCTCTGTGTTTTCTGTCAGTGTCTCTCTGTATTTTCTGTCAGTGTCTCTGTGTGTTTCTATCCGTGTCGGTCACTTTGTGTTTTCTGTCAGTGTCTCTCTGTATTTTCTGTCCGTTTCTCTCTGTCTGTGTTTCTCAGTCTTTCTCTGTCTTTCTGACAGTGTCTCTGTTTTATCTGTCTGTGTCTCTCTGTCTGTGTTTCTCAGCCTCTTTGTGTTTCTGTCAGTGTCTCTGTGTTTTCTGTCTGTGTGTCTCTCACAGTGTTTCTCAGAGTCTCACTGTATTTTCTGACAGTGTCTCTCTCTCTGTGTTTCTGTCAGTGTCTCTATGTTGTTTGTCAGTGTCTCTCTCTCTGTGTTTCTCATTGACTCTCTGTGTTTTCTGTCAGTGTCACTGTGTTTTCGGCCAGTGTCTCTCTCTGTGTGTTTCTCAGTGTCTCTCTGTGTTTTCTGTCAGTGTCACTGTGTTTTCGGCCAGTGTCTCTCTCTGTGTGTTTCTCAGTGTCTCTCTGTGTTTTCTGTCAGTGTCACTGTGTTTTCTGCCAGTGTCTCTCTCTGTGTGTATCTCAGTGTTCTCTGTGTTTTCTGTCAGTGTCTCTGTGTTTTCTTTCAGTGTCTCTCTGTGTTCCTATCAGTGTCTGTCTCTCTGTGTTTTCTGTCAGTGTCTCTCTGTATTTTCTGTCAGTGTCTCTGTGTGTTTCTATCCGTGTCGGTCACTTTGTGTTTTCTGTCAGTGTCTCTCTGTATTTTCTGTCCGTTTCTCTCTGTCTGTGTTTCTCAGTCTTTCTCTGTCTTTCTGACAGTGTCTCTGTTTTATCTGTCTGTGTCTCTCTGTCTGTGTTTCTCAGCCTCTTTGTGTTTCTGTCAGTGTCTCTGTGTTTTCTGTCTGTGTGTCTCTCACAGTGTTTCTCAGAGTCTCACTGTATTTTCTGACAGTGTCTCTCTCTCTGTGTTTCTGTCAGTGTCTCTATGTTGTTTGTCAGTGTCTCTCTCTCTGTGTTTCTCATTGTCTCTCTATGTTTTCTGTCAGTGTCACTGTGTTTTCTGCCAGTGTCTCTCTCTGTGTGGTTCTCAGTGTCTCTGTGTTTTCTGTCAGTGTCTCTGTGTTTTCTTTCAGTGTCTCTCTGTGTTTCTATCAGTGTCTGTCTCTCTGTGTTTTCTGTCAGTTTCTCTCTGTATTTTCTGTCAGTGTCTCTGTGTGTTTCTATCCCTGTCGGTCACTTTGTGTTTTCTGTCAGTATTTCTCTGTATTTTCTGTCCGTTTCTCTCTGTCTGTGTTTCTCAGTCTTTCTCTGTCTTTCTGACAGTGTCTCTGTTTTTTCTGTCTGTGTGTCTCTCACAGTGTTTCTCAGAGTCTCACTGTATTATCTGACAGTTTCTCTCTCTCTGTGTTTCTGTCAGTGTCTCTATGTTGTTTGTCAGTGTCTCTCTCTGTGTGTTTCTCATTGACTCTCAGCATTATCTGTCAGTGTCTCTCTGTCTGTGTTTCTCAGCCTCTTTGTGTTTCTGTCAGTGTCTCTGTGTTTTCTGTCTGTGTCTCTCTCTCAGTGTTTCTCAGAGTCTCACTGTATTTTCTGACAGTGTCTCTCTCTCTGTGTTTCTGTCAGTGTCTCTATGTTGTTTGTCAGTGTCTCTCTCTCTGTGTTTCTCATTGATTCTCTGTGTTTTCTGTCAGTGTCACTGTGTTTTCGGCCAGTGTCTCTCTCTGTGTGTTTCTCAGTGTCTCTCTGTGTTTTCTGTCAGTGTCACTGTGTTTTCTGCCAGTGTCTCTCTCTGTGTGTATCTCAGTGTCTCTCGGTGTTTTCTGTCAGTGTCTCTGTGTTATCTTTCAGTGTCTCTCTGTGTTCCTATCAGTGTCTGTCTCTCTGTGTTTTCTGTCAGTTTCTCTCTGTATTTTCTGTCAGTGTCTCTATGTTGTTTGTCAGTGTCTCTCTCTTTGTGTTTCTCATTGACTCTCTGCATTATCTGTCAGTGTCTCTGTGTTTTCTGTCAGTGTCTCTCTCTCTCTTTCTGTTTTTCAGTGTCTCTGTGTGTTTCTGTCAGTGTCTCTGTGTTTTCTATCAGTGTCTCTCCCTCTCTCTGTTTCTCAGTGTCTCTCTGTGTTTCTGTCAGTATCTCTGTGTTTTCTGTCAGTGTCTCTCTCTCTGTGTTTCTGTTAGTGTCTGTCTGTGTTCCTGTCAGTGTCTCTATATGTTTCTGTTACTGTCTGTCTGTGTTTCTGTCAGTGTCTATCTGTGTTTCTATCAGTGTCTGTCTCTCTGTATTTTCTGTCAGTGTCTCTCTCTCTGTGTTTCTGTCAGTGACTCTCTGTGTTTTCTGTCAGTGTCTCTCTGTCTGTGTTTCTCAGTCTCTCTCTGTGTTTCTGTCAGTGTCTCTGTGTTTTCTGTCTGTGTGTCTCTGTCTCTGTTTCTCAGATTCTCACTGTGTTTTCTGTCAGTGTCTCTTTCTCAGTGTTTCTCAGAGTCTCACTGTATTTTCTGAAAGTGTCTCTCTGTGTTTCAGTCAGTGTCTCTATATTATTGTCAGTGTCTCTCTCTATGTGTTTCTCATTGACTCTCTGCATTATCTGTCAGTGTCTCTGTGTTTTCTGTCAGTGTCTCTCTCTCTCTTTCCGTTTTTCAGTGTCTCTGTGTGTTTATGTCAGTGTCTCTGTGTTTTCTATCAGTGTCTCTCCCTCTCTCTGTTTCTCAGTGTCTCTCTGTGTTTCTGTCAGTATCTCTGTGTTTTCTGTCAGAGTCTCTCTGTCTCTGTTTCTGTCAGTGTCTCTGTGTTTTCTGGCAGTGTTTCTCTCTGTTTCTGTCAGTGTCAGTGTTTCTCTGTTTTCTGTCAGTGTCTCTCAGTATTTTCTGTCAGTGTCTCTCTGCCTGTGTTTCTCAGCCTCTTTATGTTTCTGTCAGTGTCTCTGTGTTTTCTGTCTGTGTCTCTCTGTCTGTGTTTCTCAGTCTTTCTCTGTGTTTCTGACAGTGTCAGTGTTTCTCTGTTTTCTGTCAGTGTCTCTCAGTATTTTCTGTCAGTGTCTCTCTGCCTGTGTTTCTCAGCCTCTTTATGTTTCTGTCAGTGTCTCTGTGTTTTCTGTCTGTGTCTCTCTCTCAGTGTTTCTGTCAGTGTGTCTCTCTCTCTGTTTCTCACTGACTCTCTGTGTTTTCTGTCAGGGTCACTGTGTTTTCTGTCAGTGTCTCTATCTCTGTGTGTTTCTCAGTGTCTCTCTTTGTTTCTGTCAGTGTCTCCCTCTCTGTGTTTCTCAGAGTCTCTCTGTATTTTCTGTCAGTTTCTCTCTCTCTGTGTTTCTGTCAGTGTCTCTCTCTGTCTGTTTCTCACTGACTCTCTGTGTTTCTGTCAGTGTCTCTGTGTTTTCTGTCAGTGTTTCTCTGTGTTTCTGTCAGTGTCAGTGTTTCTGTGTTTTCTGTCAGTGTCTCTCTGTATTTTCTATCAGTGTCTCTCTGTCTGTGTTTCTCAGCCTCTTTGTGTTTCTGTCAGTGTCTCTGTGTTTTCTGTCTGTGTCTCTCTCTCAGTTTTTCTCAGAGTCTCACTGTATTTTCTGACAGTGTCTCTCTCTCTGTGTTTCTGTCAGTGTCTCTATGTTGTTTGTCAGTGTCTCTCTCTCTGTGATTCTCATTGACTCTCTGTGTTTTCTGTCAGTGTCACTGTGTATTCTGCCAGGGTCTCTCTCTCTGTGTTTCTCAGTGTCTCTCTGTGTTTTCTGTCAGTGTCTCTGTGTTTTCTTACAGTGTCTCTCTGTGTTCCTATCAGTGTCTGTCTCTCTGTGTTTTCTGTCAGTGTCACTGTGTTTTCTGCCAGTGTCTCTCTCTCTGTGTTTCTCAGTGTCTCTCTGTGTTTTCTGTCAGTGTCTCTGTGTTTTCTTTCAGTGTCTCTCTGTATTTCTATCAGTGTCTGTCTCTTTGTGTTTTCTGTCAGTGTCTCTCTGTATTTTCTGTCAGTGTCTCTCTCTCAGTGTTTCTCAGAGTCTCACTGTATTTTCTGACAGTGTCTCTCTCTGTTTTTCTGTCAGTGTCTCTATGTTGTTTGTCAGTGTCTCTCTCTCTGTGTTTCTCATTGACTCTCTGTGTTTTCTGTTAGTGTCACTGTGTTTTCCGCCAGTGTCTCTCTCTGTGTGTTTCTCAGTGTCTCTCTGTGTTTTCTGTCAGTGTCTCTGTGTTTTCTTTCAGTGTCCCTCTGTGTTGCTATCAGTGTCTGTCTCTCTGTGTTTTCTGTCAGTGTCTCTGTGTTTTCTTTCAGTGTCTCTCTGTGTTCCTATCAGTGTCTTTCTCTCTGTGTTTTCTGTCTGTGTCTCTCTGTATTTTCTGTCAGTGTCACTGTGTGTTTCTATCCGTGTCGGTCACTTTGTGTTTTCTGTCAGTGTCTCTCTGTATTTTCTGTCCGTTTCTCTCTGTCTGTGTTTCTCAGTCTTTCTCTGTCATTCTGACAGTGTCTCTGTTTTTTCTGTCTGTCTCTCTCTCTCAGTGTTTCTCAGAGCCTCACTGTATTTTCTGACAGTTTCTCTCTCTCTGCGTTTCTGTCAGTGTCTCTATGTTGTTTGTCAGTGTCTCTCTCTATGTGTTTCTCATTGACTCTCTGCATTATCTGTCAGTGTCTCTGTGTTTTCTGTCAGTGTCTCTCTCTCTCTTTCTGTTTTTCAGTGTCTCTCGGTGTTTCTGTCAGTGTCTCTGTGTTTTCTATCAGTGTCTCTCCCTCTCTCTGTTTCTCAGTGTCTCTCTGTGTTTCTGTCAGTATCTCTGTGTTTTCTGTCAGTGTCTCTCTCTGTGTTTCTGTTAGTGTCTGTCTGTGTTTCTGTCAGTGTCTATCTGTGTTTCTATCAGTGTCTGTCTCTCTGTATTTTCTGTCAGTGTCTCTCTCTCTGTGTTGCTGTCAGTGACTCTCTGTGTTTTCTGTCAGTGTCTCTCTGTCTGTGTTTCTCAGTCTCTCTCTGTGTTTCTGTCAGTGTCTCTGTGTTTTCTGCCTGTGTGTCTCTCTCTGTTTCTCAGATTCTCTCTGTGTTTTCTGTCAGTGTCTCTTTCTCAGTGTTTTTCAGAGTCTCACTGTATTTTCTGAAAGTGTCTCTCTGTGTTTCAGTCAGTGTCTCTATGTTGTTTGTCAGTGTCTCTCTCTATGTGTTTCTCATTGACTCTCTGCATTATCTGTCAGTGTCTCTGTGTTTTCTGTCAGTGTCTCTCTCTCTCTTTCTGTTTTTCAGTGTCTCTGTGTGTTTCTGTCAGTGTCTCTATGTTTTCTATCAGTGTCTCTCCCTCTCCCGGTTTCTCAGTGTCTCTCTGTGTTTCTGTCAGTATCTCTGTGTTTTCTGTCAGAGTCTCTCTCTCTGTGTATCTGTCAGTGTCTCTGTGTTTTCTGGCAGTGTTTCTCTCTGTTTCTGTCAGTGTCAGTGTTTCTGTGTTTTCTGTCAGTGTCTCTCTGTATTTTCTGTCAGTGTCTCTCTGTCTGTGTTTCTCAGCCTCTCTATGTTTCTGTCAGTGTCTCTGTGTTTTCTGTCTGTGTCTCTCTCTCAGTGTTTCTCAGCGTCTCACTGTATTTTCTGACAGTGTCTCTCTCTCTGTGTTTCTGTCAGTGTCTCTATGTTGTTTGTCAGTGTCTCTCTCTCTGTATTTCTCATTGACTCTCTGTGTTTTCTGTCAGTGTCACTGTGTTTTCTGCCATTGTCTCCCTCTGTGTGTTTCTCAGTGTCTCTCTGTGTTCCTGTCAGTGTATCTGTGTTTTCTTTCAGTGTCTCTCTTTGTTCCGATCAGTGTCTGTCTCTCTGTGTTTTCTGTCAGTGTCTCTGTGTATTTCTGACAGTGTCTCTCTCTCTGTGTTTCTGTCAGTGTCTCTATGTTGTTTGTCAATGTCTCTCTCTCTGTGTTTCTCATTGACTCTCTGTGTTTTCTGTTAGTGTCACTGTGTTTTCTGCCAGTGTCTCTCTCTGTGTGTTTCTCAGTGTCTCTCTGTGTTTTCAGTCAGTGTCTCTGTGTTTTCTTTCAGTGTCTCTCTGTGTTGCTATCAGTGTCTGTCTCTCTGTGTTTTCTGTCAGTGTCTCTGTGTATTTCTATCAGTGTCTCTCTCTCTGTGTTTCTGTTAGTTTCTCTGTGTTTTCTGTCAGTCTCTCTCTCTCTCTGTATTTTCTGTCCATTTCTCTCTGTCTGTGTTTCTCAGTCTTTCTCTGTGTTTCTGACAGTGTCTCTATCTCTGTGTGTTTCTCAGTGGCTCTCTTTGTTTCTGTCAGTGTCTCCCTCTCTGTGTTTCTCAGAGTCTCTCTGCATTATCTGTCAGTGTCTCTGTGTTTTCTGTCAGTGTCTCTCTCTCTCCTTCTGTTTTTCAGTGTCTCTGTGTGTTTCTGTCAGTGTCTCTGTGTTTTCTATCAGTGTCTCTCCCTCTCTCTGTTTCTTAGTGTCTCTCTTTGTTTCTGTCAGTATCTCTGTGTTTTCTGTCAGTGTTTCTGTCAGTGTCTCTCTCTCTCTGTTTCTCACTGACTCTCTGTGTTTTCTGTCAGGGTCAGTGTTTTCTGTCGGTGTCTCTATCTCTGTGTGTTTCTCAGTGTCTCTCTTTGTTTCTGTCAGTGTCTCTCTCTCTGTGTTTCTGTCAGTGTCTCTCTCTCTCTGTTTCTCACTGACTCTCTGTGTTTCTGTCAGTGTCTCTGTGTTTTCTGTCAGTGTTTCTCTGTGTTTCTGTCAGTGTCAGTGTTTCTGTGTTTTCTGTCAGTGTCTCTCTGTATTTTCTGTCAGTGACTCTCTCTGTGTGTTTCTCAGTGTCTCTCTGTGTTTTCTGTCAGTGTCTCTGTGTTTTCTTTCAGTGTCTCTTTGTGTTCCGGTCAGTGTCTGTCACTCTGTGTTTTCTGTCAGTGTCTCTCTTTCTCTGTTTCTCACTGACTCTCTATGTTTCTCTCAGTGTCTCTGTGTTTTCTGTCAGTGTCTCTCTGTATTTTCTGTCAGTGTCTCTCTGTCTGTGTTTCTCAGCCTCCTTGTGTTTCTGTCAGTGTCTCTGTGTTTTCTGTCTGTGTCTCTCCCTCAGTGTTTCTCAGAGTCTCACTGTATTTTCTGACAGTGTCTATCTCTCTGTGTTTCTGTCAGTGTCTCTATGTTGTTTGTCAGTGTCTCTCTCTCTGTGTTTCTCATTGACTCTCTGTGTTTTCTGTCAGTGTCACTGTGTTTTCTGCCAGTGTCTCTCTCTGTGTGTTTCTCAGTGTCTCTCTGTGTTTTCTGTCAGTGTCTCTGTGTTTTCTTTCAGTGTCTCTCTGTGTTCCGGTCAGTGTCTGTCTCTCTGTGTTTTCTATCAGTGACTCTCTGTATTTTCTGTCAGTGTCTCTCTGTCTGTGTTTCTCAGCCTCTTGGTGTTTCTGTCAGTGTCTCTGTGTTTTCTGTCTGTGTCTCTCTCTCAGTGTTTCTCAGAGTCTCACTGTATTTTCTGACAGTGTCGCTCTCTCTGTGTTTCTGTCAGTGTCTCTATGTTGTTTGTCAGTGTCTCTCTCTCTGTGTTTCTCATTGACTCTCTGTGTTTTCTGTCAGTGTCACTGTGTTTTCTGCCAGTGTCTCTCTCTGTGTGTTTCTCAGTGTCTCTCTGTATTTTCTGTCAGTGTCTCTGTGTGTTTCTATCCGTGTCGGACACTTTGTGTTTTTTGTCAATGTCTCTCTGTATTTTCTGTCCGTTTCTCTCTGTCTGTGTTTCTCAGTCTTTCTCTGTCTTTCTGACAGTGTCTCTGTTTTTTCTGTCTGTGTCTCTCTGTCTGTGTTTCTGAGCCTCTTTGTGTTTCTGTCAGTGTCTCTGTGTTTTCTGTCTGTGTGTCTCTCTCAGTGTTTCTCAGAGTCTCACTGTATTTTCTGTCAGTGACTCTGTGTTTTATTTCAGTGTCTCTCTGTGTTCCTGTCAGTGTCTGTCTCTCTGTGTTTTCTGTCAGTGTCTCTCTGTATTTTCTGTCAGTGTCTCTGTGTGTTTCTATCCGTGTCGGTCACTTTGTGTTTTCTGTCAGTGTCTCTCTGTATTTTCTTTCTGTTTCTCTCTGTCTATGTTTCTCAGTCTTTCTCTGTCTTTCTGACAGTGTCTCTGTTTTTTCTGTCTGTTTTCTCCCTCAGTGTTTCTCAGAGTCTCACTGTATTTTCTGACAGTTTCTCTCTCTCTGTGTTTCTGTCAGTGTCTCTCTCTATGTGTTTCTCATTGACTCTGCATTATCTGTCAGTGTCTCTGTGTTTTCTGTCAGTGTCTCTCTCTCTCTTTCAGTTTCTCAGTGTCTCTCTTTGTTTCTGTCAGTATCTCTGTGTTTCTGTCAGTGTCTCTCTCTCAGTGTTTCTCAGAGTCTCACTGTATTTTCTGACAGTGTCGCTCTCTCTGTGTTTCTGTCAGTGTCTCTCTGTTGTTGGTCAGTGTCTCCCTCTCTCTGTTTCTCACTGACTCTCTGTGTTTTCTGTCAGTGTGTCTATATCTCTGTGTGTTTCTCAGTGTCTCTCTTTGTTTCTGTCAGTGTCTCTCTCTGTGTGTTTCTGTCAGTGTCTCCCTCTCTCTGTTTCTCACTGACTCTCTGTGTTTTCTGTCAGGGTCACTGTGTTTTCTGTCGGTCTCTCTATCTCTGTGTGTTTCTCAGTGTCACTCTTTGTTTCTGTCAGTGTCTCCCTCTCTGTGTTTCTCAGAGTCTATCTGTATTTTCTGTCAGTGTCTCTCTCTCTGTGTTTCTGTCAGTGTCTCCCTCTCTCTGTTTCTCACTGACTCTCTGTGTTTCTGTCAGTGTCTCTGTGTTTTCTGTCAGTGTTTCTCTGTGTTTCTGTCAGTGTCAGTGTTTCTGTGTTTTCTGTCAGTGTCTCACTGTATTTTCTGTCAGTGTCTCTCTGTCTGTGTTTCTCAGCCTCTTTGTGTTTCTGTCAGTGTCTCTGTGTTTTCTGTCAGTGTCTCTCGCTCAGTGTTTCTCAGAGTCTCACTGTATTTTCTGACAGTGTCTCTCTCTCGGTGTTTCTGTCAGTGTCTCTATGTTGTTTCTCAGTGTCCCTCACTCTGTGGTTCTCATTGACTCTCTGTGTTTTCTGTCAGTGTGTCTCTGTATTTTCTGTCAGTGTCTCTGTGTTTTTCTATCCGTGTCGGTCACATTGTGTTTTCTGTCAGTGTCCCTCTGTATTTTATGTCCGCTTCTCTCTGTCTGTGTTTCTCAGTCTTTCTCTGTCTTTCTGACAGTGTCTCTGTTTTTTCTGTCTGTCACTCTCTCTCAGTGTTTCTCAGAGTCTCACTGTATTATCTGACAGTTTCTCTCTCTCTGCGTTTCTGTCAGTGTCTCTGTGTTTTCTGTCAGTGTCTCTCTCTCTCTTTCTGTTTTTCAGTGTCTCTCGGTGTTTCTGTCAGTGTCTCTGTGTTTTCTATCAGTGTCTGTCCCTCTCTCTGTTTCTCAGTGTCTCTCTGTGTTTCTGTCAGTATCTCTGTGTTTTCTGTCAGTGTCTCTCTCTCTCTGTTTCTCAGTCTCTCTCTGTGTTTCTGTCAGTGTCTCTGTGTTTTCTGTCTGTGTATCTCTCTCTCTGTTTCTCAGATTCTCTCTGTGTTTCAGTCAGTGTCTCTATGTTGTTTGTCAGTGTCTCTCTCTATGTGTTTC
Organism: Heterodontus francisci; assembly: GCF_036365525.1. NCBI lineage: Eukaryota > Metazoa > Chordata > Chondrichthyes > Heterodontiformes > Heterodontidae > Heterodontus > Heterodontus francisci. Next base: position 114,998,826 of record NC_090378.1, read on the forward strand.
TCATTGACTCTCTGCATTATCTGTCAATGTCTCTGTGTTTTCTATCAGAGTCTCTCTCTCTCTTTCTGTTTTTCAGTGTCTCTGTGTGTTTCTGTCAGTGTCTCTGTGTTTTCTATCAGTGTCTCTCCCTCTCTCTGTTTCTCAGTGTCTCCCTGTGTTTCTGTCAGTATCTCTGTTTTTTCTGTCAGTGTCTCTCTCTGTGTGTTTCTGTCAGTGTCTCTTTGTTTTCTGTCAGTGTTTCTCTCTGTTTCTGTCAGTGTCAGTGTTTCTGTGTTTTCTGTCAGTGTCTCTCAGTATTTTCTGTCAGTGTCTCTCTGTCTGTGTTTCTCAGCGTCTCTATGTTTCTGTCAGTGTCACTGTGTTTTCTGTCTGTGTCTCTCTCTCAGTGTTTCTCAGAGTCTCACTGTATTTTCTGACAGTGTCTCTCTCTCTGTGTTTCTGTCAGTGTCTCTATGTTGTTTGTCAGTGTCTCTCTCTCTGTATTTCTCATTGACTCTCTGTGTTTTCTGTCAGTGTCACTGTGTTTTCTGCCAGTGTCTCTCTCTGTGTGTTTCTCAGTGTCTCTCTGTGTTCCTGTCAGTGTCTCTGTGTTTCTTTTCAGTGTCTCTCTGTGTTCCGATCAGTGTCTGTCTCTCTGCGTTTCTGTCAGTGTCTCTATGTTGTTTGTCAGTGTCTCTCTCTATGTGTTTCTCATTGACTCTCTGCATTATCTGTCAGTGTCTCTGTGTTTTCTGTCAGTGTCTCTCTCTCTCTTTCTGTTTCTCAGTGTCTCTCTTTGTTTCTGTCAGTATCTCTGTGTTTCTGTCAGTGTCTCCCTCTCTCTGTTTCTCACTGACTCTCTGTGTTTTCTGTCAGTGTGTCTATATCTCTGTGTGTTTCTCAGTGTCTGTCTGTGTTCCGATCAGTGTCTGTCTCTCTGTGTTTCTGTCAGTTTCTCTGTGTTTTCTGTCAGTCTCTCTCTCTCTGTATTTTCTGTCAGTGTCTCTATGGATTTTCTGTCCCTTTCTCTCTGCCTGTGTTTCTCAGTCTATCTCTGTGTTTCTGACAGTGTCTCTGTTTTTTCTGTCTGTGTGTCTCTCTCAGAGACACTGACAGAAACACAGAGAGAGAGCAACTGTCAGAAATTACAGTGAGACTCTGAGAAACACTATGTTGTTAGTCAGTGTCTCTCTCTATGTGTTTCTCATTGACTCTCTGCATTATCTGTCAGTGTCTCTGTGTTTTCTGTCAGTGTCTCTCTCTCTCTTTCTGTTTCTCAGTGTCTCTCTTTGTTTCTGTCAGTATCTCTGTGTTTCTGTCAGTGTCTCCCTCTCTCTGTTTCTCACTGACTCTCTGTGTTTTCTGTCAGTGTGTCTATATCTCTGTGTGTTTCTCAGTGTCTCTCTTTGTTTCTGTCAGTGTTTCTCTCTCCGTGTTTCTGTCAGTGTCACTCTCTCTCTGTTTCTCACTGACTCTCTGTGTTTCCGTCAGTGTCTCTGTGTTTTCTGTCAGTGTTTCTCTGTGTTTCTGTCAGTGTCAGTGTTTCTGTGTTTTCTGTCAGTGTCTCTCTGTCTGTGTTTCTCAGCCTCTTTGTGTTTCTGTCAGTGTCTCTATGTTGTTTGTCAGTGTCTCTCTCTCTGTATTTCTCATTGACTCTCTGTGTTTTCTGTCTGTGTCACTGTGTTTTCTGACAGTGTCTCTCTCTGTGTATTTCTCAGTGTCTCTCTGTGTTCCTGTCAGTGTCTCTGTGTTTTCTTTCAGTGTCTCTCTGTGTTCCGATCAGTGTCTGTCTCTCTGTGTTTCTGTCAGTTTCTCTGTGTTTTCTGTCAGTCTCTCTCTCTCTGTATTTTCTGTCAGTGTCTCTATGGATTTTCTGTCCATTTCTCTCTGCCTGTGTTTCTCAGTCTATCTCTGTGTTTCTGACAGTGTCTCTGTTTTTTCTGTCTGTGTCTCTCTCAGTGTTTCTGTCAGTGTCTCTCTCTCTCTGTTTCTCACTGACTCTCTGTGTTTTCTGTCAGGGTCACTGTGTTTTCTGTCAGTGTCTCTATCTCTGTGTGTTTCTCAGTGTCTCTCTTTGTTTCTGTCAGTGTCTCCCTCTCTGTGTTTCTCAGAGTCTATCTGTATTTTCTGTCAGTGTCTCTCTCTCTGTGTTTCTGTCAGTGTCTCTCTCTCTCTGTTTCTCACTGACTCTCTGTGTTTCTGTCAGTGTCTCTGTGTTTTCTGTCAGTGTTTCTCTGTGTTTCTGTCAGTGTCAGTGTTTCTGTGTTTTCTGTCAGTGTCTCTCTGTATTTTCTGTCAGTGTCTCTCTGTCTGTGTTTCTCAGCCTCTTTGTGTTTCTGTCAGTGTCTCTGTGTTTTCTGTCTGTGTCTCTCTCTCAGTGTTTCTCAGAGTCTCACTGTATTTTCTGACAGTGTCTCTCTCTCTGTGTTTCTGTCAGAGTCTCTATGTTGTTTGTCAGTGTCTCTCTCTCTGTATTTCTCTTTGACTCTCTGTGTTTTCTGTCAGTGTCACTGTGTTTTCTGCCAGTGTCTCTCTCGGTGTGTTTCTCAGTGTCTCTCTGTGTTACTGTCAGTGTCTCTGTGTTTTCTTTCAGTGTGTCTCCTTGTTTCTATCCGTGTCGGTCACTTTGTGTTTTCTGTCAGTGTCTCTCTGTATTTTCTGTCCGTTTCTCTCTGTCTGTGTTTCTCAGTCTTTCTCTGTCTTTCTGACAGTGTCTCTGTTTTTTCTGTCTGTCACTCTCTCTCAGTGTTTCTCAGAGTCTCACTGTATTTTCTGACAGTTTCTCTCTCTCTGTGTTTATGTCAGTGTCTCTATGTTGTTTGTCAGTGTCTCTCTCTATGTGTTTCTCATTGACTCTCTGCATTATCTGTCAGTGTCTCTGTGTTTTCTGTCAGTGTCTCTCTCTCTCTTTCTGTTTTTCAGTGTCTCTGTGTGTTTCTGTCAGTGTCTCTGTGTTTTCTATCAGTGTCTCTCCCTCTCTCTGTTTCTCAGTGTCTCTCTGTGTTTCTGTCAGTATCTCTGTGTTTTCTGTCAGTGTCTCTCTCTCTGTGTTTCTGTTAGTGTCTGTCTGTGTTTCTGTCAGTGTCTCGATATGTTTCTGTTAGTGTCTGTCTGTGTTTCTGTCAGTGTCTATCTGTGTTTCTATCAGTGTCTGTCTCTCTGTATTTTCTGTCAGTGTCTCTCTCTCTGTGTTGCTGTCAGTGACTCTCTGTGTTTTCTGTCAGTGTCTCTCTGTCTGTGTTTCTCAGTCTCTCTCTGTTTCTGTCAGTGTCTCGCTCTGTTTCTGTCAGTGTCTCTCTCTCTCTGTTTCTGTCAGTGTCTCTGTGTTTCTGTCCGTGTCTCTCTGTGTTTCTGTCAGTGTCTCTCTCTCTCTGTCTGTTTCTCAGTGTCTCTCTGTGTTTCTGTCAGTGTCTCTCTGTGTTTCTGTCAGTGTCTCTCTCTCTCTCTGTCTGTTTCTCAGTGTCTCTCTGTGTTTCTGTCAGTGTCTATGTGTTTCTGTCAGTGTCTCTGTGTTTCTGTCAGTGTCTCTCTCTCTCTGTCTGTTTCTCAGTGTCTGTCTGTGTTTCTGTCAGTCTCTCTCTGTGTTTCTGTCAGTGTCTCTCTCTCTTTGTCTGTTTCTCAGTGTCTCTCTCTGTTTCTGGCAGTTTCTCTCTCTCTCTCGGTTTCTCAGTGTCTCTCTGTGTTTCTGTCAGTGTCTCTCTGTATTTCTGTCAGTGTCCTTCTGTGTTTCTGTCAGTGTCTCTCTCTCTCTGTCTGTTTCTCAGTGTCTCTCTGTGTTTCTGTCAGTGTCTCTCTCTCTCTCTCTCTGTTTCTCAGTGTCTCTCTGTGTTTCTGTCAGTGTCTCTCTGTATTTCTGTCAGTGTCTCTGTGTTTCTGTCAGTGTCTCTTTGTATTTCTGTCAGTGTCTCTGTGTTTCTGTCAGTGTCTCTCTGTGTTTCTGTCAGTGTCTCTCTCTCTCTGACTTTTTCTCAGTGTGTCTCTGTGTTTCTGTCAGTGTCTCTGTGTTTCTGTCAGTGTCTCTCTCTGTGTGTCTGTTTCTCAGTGTCTCTCTGTGTTGCTGTCAGTGTCTCTGTGTTTCTGTCAGTGTCTCTCTCTGTTTCTGTCAGTGTCTTTCTGTGTTTCTGTCAGTGTCTCTCTCTCTCTGTCTGTTTCTCCGTGTCTCTCTATGTTTTCTGTCAGTGTCTCTCTGTTTTCTGTCAGTGTCTCTCTCTCTCTCTGTTTCTCAGTGTCTCTCTGTGTTTCTGTCAGTGTCTCTGTGTTTCTGTCAGTGCCTCTCTGTGTTTCTGTCAGTGTCTGTCTCTCTCTGTTTCTGTTAGTGTCTCTCTCTGTTTCTGTCAGTGTCTCTCTCTCTCTGTTTCTGTCAGTGTCTCTCTGTGTTTCTGTCAGTGTCTCTCTCTCTGTTTCTGTCAGTGTCTCTCTGTGTTTCTGTCAGTGTCTCTCTCTCTCTGTTTCTGTCAGTGTCTCACTCTGTTTCTGTCAGTGTCTCTCTCTCTCTGTTTCTGTCAGTGTCTCTGTGTTTCTGTCCGTGTCTCTCTGTGTTTCTGTCAGTGTCTCTCTCTCTCTGTCTGTTTCTCAGTGTCTCTCTGTGTTTCTGTCAGTGTCTCTCTGTGTTTCTGTCAGTGTCTCTCTCTCTCTCTGTCTGTTTCTCAGTGTCTCTCTGTGTTTCTGTCAGTGTCTCTGTGTTTCTGTCAGTGTCTCTCTGTGTTTCTGTCAGTGTCTCTCTCTGTCTGTTTCTCAGTGTCTGTCTGTGTTTCTGTCAGTCTCTCTCTGTGTTTCTGTCAGTGTCTCTCTCTCTTTGTCTGTTTCTCAGTGTCTCTCTCTGTTTCTGGCTGTTTCTCTCTCTCTCTCGGTTTCTCAGTGTCTCTGTGTTTCTGTCCGTGTCTCTCTGTGTTTCTGTCAGTGTCTCTCTCTCTCTGTCTGTTTCTCAGTGTCTCTCTGTGTTTCTGTCAGTGTCTCTCTGTGTTTCTGTCAGTGTCTCTCTCTCTCTCTGTCTGTTTCTCAGTGTCTCTCTGTGTTTCTGTCAGTGTCTCTGTGTTTCTGTCAGTGTCTCTGTGTTTCTGTCAGTGTCTCTCTCTCTGTGTCTGTTTCTCAGTGTCTGTCTGTGTTTCTGTCAGTCTCTCTCTGTGTTTCTGTCAGTGTCTCTCTCTCTTTGTCTGTTTCTCAGTGTCTCTCTCTGTTTCTGGCAGTTTCTCTCTCTCTCTCGGTTTCTCAGTGTCTCTCTGTGTTTCTGTCAGTGTCTCTCTGTATTTCTGTCAGTGTCTTTCTGTGTTTCTGTCAGTGTCTCTCTCTCTCTGTCTGTTTCTCAGTGTCTCTCTGTGTTTCTGTCAGTGTCTCTCTCTCTCTCTCTCTGTTTCTCAGTGTCTCTCTGTGTTTCTGTCAGTGTCTCTCTGTATTTCTGTCAGTGTCTCTGTGTTTCTGTCAGTGTCTCTTTGTATTTCTGTCAGTGTCTCTGTGTTTCTGACAGTGTCTCTCTGTGTTTCTGTCAGTGTCTCTCTCTCTCTGACTTTTTCTCAGTGTGTCTCTGTGTTTCTGTCAGTGTCTCTGTGTTTCTGTCAGTGTCTCTCTCTGTGTGTCTGTTTCTCAGTGTCTCTCTGTGTTGCTGTCAGTGTCTCTGTGTTTCTGTCAGTGTCTCTCTCTGTTTCTGTCAGTGTCTCTCTGTTTTCTGTCAGTGTCTCTCTCTCTCTCTGTTTCTCAGTGTCTCTCTGTGTTTCTGTCAGTGTCTCTGTGTTTCTGTCAGTGCCTGTCTCTCTCTGTTTCTGTTAGTGTCTCTCTCTGTTTCTGTCAGTGTCTCTCTCTCTCTGTTTCTGTCAGTGTCTCTCTGTGTTTCTGTCAGTGTCTCTCTCTCTGTTTCTGTCAGTGTCTCTCTGTGTTTCTGTCAGTGTCTCTCTCTCTCTGTTTCTGTCAGTGTCTCACTCTGTTTCTGTCAGTGTCTCTCTCTCTCTGTTTCTTTCAGTGTCTCTGTGTTTCTGTCCGTGTCTCTCTGTGTTTCTGTCAGTGTCTCTCTCTCTCTGTCTGTTTCTCAGTGTCTCTCTGTGTTTCTGTCAGTGTCTCTCTGTGTTTCTGTCAGTGTCTCTCTCTCTCTCTGTCTGTTTCTCAGTGTCTCTCTGTGTTTCTGTCAGTGTCTCTGTGTTTCTGTCAGTGTCTCTCTGTGTTTCTGTCAGTGTCTCTCTCTCTCTGTCTGTTTCTCAGTGTCTGTCTGTGTTTCTGTCAGTCTCTCTCTGTGTTTCTGTCAGTGTCTCTCTCTCTTTGTCTGTTTCTCAGTGTCTCTCTCTGTTTCTGGCAGTTTCTCTCTCTCTCTCGGTTTCTCAGTGTCTCTCTGTGTTTCTGTCAGTGTCTCTCTGTATTTCTGTCAGTGTCTTTCTGTGTTTCTGTCAGTGTCTCTCTCTCTCTGTCTGTTTCTCAGTGTCTCTCTGTGTTTCTGTCAGTGTCTCTCTCTCTCTCTCTCTGTTTCTCAGTGTCTCACTGTGTTTCTGTCAGTGTCTCTCTGTATTTCTGTCAGTGTCTCTGTGTTTCTGTCAGTGTCTCTTTGTATTTCTGTCAGTGTCTCTGTGTTTCTGTCAGTGTCTCTCTGTGTTTCTGTCAGTGTCTCTGTGTTTCTGTCAGTGCCTCTCTGTGTTTCTGTCAGTGTCTCTCTCTCTCTGTTTCTGTTAGTGTCTCTCTCTGTTTCTGTAAGTGTCTCTCTCTCTCTGTTTCTGTCAGTGTCTCTCTGTGTTTCTGTCAGTGTCTCTCTCTCTGTTTCTGTCAGTGTCTCTCTGTGTTTCTGTCAGTGTCTCTCTCTCTCTGTTTCTGTCAGTGTCTCGCTCTGTTTCTGTCAGTGTCTCTCTCTCTCTGTTTCTGTCAGTGTCTCTGTGTTTCTGTCCGTGTCTCTCTGTGTTTCTGTCAGTGTCTCTCTCTCTCTGTCTGTTTCTCAGTGTCTCTCTGTGTTTCTGTCAGTGTCTCTCTGTGTTTCTGTCAGTGTCTCTCTCTCTCTCTGTCTGTTTCTCAGTGTCTCTCTGTGTTTCTGTCAGTGTCTCTGTGTTTCTGTCAGTGTCTCTCTGTGTTTCTGTCAGTGTCTCTCTCTCTCTGTCTGTTTCTCAGTGTCTGTCTGTGTTTCTGTCAGTCTCTCTCTGTGTTTCTGTCAGTGTCTCTCTCTCTTTGTCTGTTTCTCAGTGTCTCTCTCTGTTTCTGGCAGTTTCTCTCTCTCTCTCGGTTTCTCAGTGTCTCTCTGTGTTTCTGTCAGTGTCTCTCTGTATTTCTGTCAGTGTCTTTCTGTGTTTCTGTCAGTGTCTCTCTCTCTCTGTCTGTTTCTCAGTGTCTCTCTGTGTTTCTGTCAGTGTCTCTCTCTCTCTCTGTCTGTTTCTCAGTGTCTCTCTGTGTTTCTGTCAGTGTCTCTCTGTATTTCTGTCAGTGTCTCTGTGTTTCTGTCAGTGTCTCTTTGTATTTCTGTCAGTGTCTCTGTGTTTCTGTCAGTGTCTCTCTGTGTTTCTGTCAGTGTCTCTCTCTCTCTGACTTTTTCTCAGTGTGTCTCTGTGTTTCTGTCAGTGTCTCTGTGTTTCTGTCAGTGTCTCTCTCTGTGTGTCTGTTTCTCAGTGTCTGTCTGTGTTTCTGTCAGTGTCTTTCTGTGTTTCTGTCAGTGTCTCTCTCTCTCTGTCTGTTTCTCAGTGTCTCTCTGTGTTTCGGTCAGTGTCTCTCTCTCTCTCTGTCTGTTTCTCAGTGTCTCTCTGTGTTTCTGTCAGTGTCTCTCTGTTTCTGTCAGTGTCTCTCTCTCACTGTTTCTCAATGTCTCTGTGTTTCTGTCAGTCTCTCTGTGTTTCTGTCAGTGTCTCTCTCTGTGTGTTTCTGTCTGTGTTTCTCTGTTCTCTGTCAGTGTCTCTCTCTTTTTCTCAGTGTCTCCCTGTTTCTGTCAGTGTCTCTCTCTCTCTGTTTCTCAGTGTCTCTCTGTGTTTCTGTCAGTGTCTCTCCCTCTCTGTGTTTCTGTCAGTGTCTCTCTGTGTTTCTGTCAGTGTCTCTCTCTCTCTGTCTGTTTCTCCGTGTCTCTCTATGTTTTCTGTCAGTGTCTCTCTGTTTTCTGTCAGTGTCTCTCTCTCTCTCTGTTTCTCAGTGTCTCTCTGTGTTTCTGTCAGTGTCTCTGTGTTTCTGTCAGTGCCTCTCTGTGTTTCTGTCAGGGTCTGTCTCTCTCTGTTTCTGTTAGTGTCTCTCTGTGTTTCTGTCAGTGTCTCTCTCTCTCTGTTTCTGTCAGTGTCTCTCTGTGTTTCTGTCAGTGTCTCTCTCTCTGTTTCTGTCAGTGTCTCTCTGTGTTTCTGTCAGTGTCTCTCTCTCTCTGTTTCTGTCAGTGTCCCGCTCTGATTCTGTCAGTGTCTCTCTCTCTCTGTTTCTGTCAGTGTCTCTGTGTTTCTGTCCGTGTCTCTCTGTGTTTCTGTCAGTGTCTCTCTCTCTCTGTCTGTTTCTCAGTGTCTCTCTGTATTTCTGTCAGTGTCTCTGTGTTTCTGTCAGTGTCTCTTTGTATTTCTGTCAGTGTCTCTGTGTTTCTGTCAGTGCCTCTCTGTGTTTCTGTCAGTGTCTCTCTCTCTCTGTTTCTGTTAGTGTCTCTCTCTGTTTCTGTAAGTGTCTCTCTCTCTCTGTTTCTGTCAGTGTCTCTCTGTGTTTCTGTCAGTGTCTCTCTCTCTGTTTCTGTCAGTGTCTCTCTGTGTTTCTGTCAGTGTCTCTCTCTCTCTGTTTCTGTCAGTGTCTCGCTCTGTTTCTGTCAGTGTCTCTCTCTCTCTGTTTCTGTCAGTGTCTCTGTGTTTCTGTCCGTGTCTCTCTGTGTTTCTGTCAGTGTCTCTCTCTCTCTGTCTGTTTCTCAGTGTCTCTCTGTGTTTCTGTCAGTGTCTGTCTGTGTTTCTGTCAGTGTCTCTCTCTCTGTCTGTTTCTCAGTGTCTCTCTGTGTTTCTGTCAGTGTCTCTGTGTTTCTGTCAGTGTCTCTCTGTGTTTCTGTCAGTGTCTCTCTCTCTCTGTCTGTTTCTCAGTGTCTGTCTGTGTTTCTGTCAGTCTCTCTCTGTGTTTCTGTCAGTGTCTCTCTCTCTTTGTCTGTTTCTCAGTGTCTCTCTCTGTTTCTGGCAGTTTCTCTCTCTCTCTCGGTTTCTCAGTGTCTCTCTGTGTTTCTGTCAGTGTCTCTCTGTATTTCTGTCAGTGTCTTTCTGTGTTTCTGTCAGTGTCTCTCTCTCTCTGTCTGTTTCTCAGTGTCTCTCTGTGTTTCTGTCAGTGTCTCTCTCTCTCTCTGTCTGTTTCTCAGTGTCTCTCTGTGTTTCTGTCAGTGTCTCTCTGTATTTCTGTCAGTGTCTCTGTGTTTCTGTCAGTGTCTCTTTGTATTTCTGTCAGTGTCTCTGTGTTTCTGTCAGTGTCTCTCTGTGTTTCTGTCAGTGTCTCTCTCTCTCTGACTTTTTCTCAGTGTGTCTCTGTGTTTCTGTCAGTGTCTCTGTGTTTCTGTCAGTGTCTCTCTCTGTGTGTCTGTTTCTCAGTGTCTCTCTGTGTTGCTGTCAGTGTCTCTGTGTTTCTGTCAGTGTCTCTCTCTGTTTCTGTCAGTGTCTTTCTGTGTTTCTGTCAGAGTCTCTCTCTCTCTGTCTGTTTCTCAGTGTCTCTCTGTGTTTCTGTCAGTGTCTCTCTCTCTCTCTGTCTGTTTCTCAGTGTCTCTCTGTGTTTCTGTCAGTGTCTCTCTGTGTTTCTGTCAGTGTCTCTCTGTGTTGCTGTCTGTGTCTCTGTGTTTCTGTCAGTGTCTCTCTCTGTTTCTGTCAGTGTCTCTCTGTGTTTCTGTCAGTGTCTCTCTCTCTCTGTCTGTTTCTCAGTGTCTCTCTGTGTTTCTGTCAGTGTCTCTCTCTCTCTCTGTCTGTTTCTCAGTGTCTCTCTGTGTTTCTGTCAGTGTCTCTGTGTTTCTGTCATTGTCTCTCTGTGTTTCTGTCTGTGTGTCTCTCTCTCTGTTTCTGTCATTGTCTCTGTGTTTCTGTCAGTGTCTCTCTATGTTTCTGTCGGTGTCTCTCTCTATCTGTCTGTTTCTCAGTGTCTCTCTGTGTTTTCTGTCAGTGTCTCTCTGTTTTCTGTCAGTGTCTCTCTCTCTCTCTGTTTCTCAATGTCTCTCTGTTTCTGTTAGTGTCTCTCTGTGTTTCTGTCAGTGTCTCTCTCTCTCTGTCTGTTTCTCAGTGTCTGTCTGTGTTTCTGTCAGTCTCTCTCTGTGTTTCTGTCAGTGTCTCTCTCTCTTTGTCTGTTTCTCAGTGTCTCTCTGTGTTTCTGTCAGTGTCTCTCTGTATTTCTGTCAGTGTCTCTGTGTTTCTGTCAGTGTCTCTTTGTATTTCTGTCAGTGTCTCTGTGTTTCTGTCAGTGTCTCTCTGTGTTTCTGTCAGTGTCTCTCTCTCTCTGACTTTTTCTCAGTGTGTCTCTGTGTTTCTGTCAGTGTCTCTGTGTTTCTGTCAGTGTCTCTCTCTGTGTGTCTGTTTCTCAGTGTCTCTCTGTGTTGCTGTCAGTGTCTCTATGTTTCTGTCAGTGTCTCTCTCTGTTTCTGTCAGTGTCTTTCTGTGTTTCTGTCAGTGTCTCTCTCTCTCTGTCTGTTTCTCAGTGTCTCTCTGTGTTTCGGTCAGTGTCTCTCTCTCTCTCTGTCTGTTTCTCAGTGTCTCTCTGTGTTTCTGTCAGTGTCTCTCTGTTTCTGTCAGTGTCTCTCTCTCACTGTTTCTCAATGTCTCTGTGTTTCTGTCAGTCTCTCTGTGTTTCTGTCAGTGTCTCTCTCTGTGTGTTTCTGTCTGTGTTTCTCTGTTCTCTGTCAGTGTCTCTCTCTTTTTCTCAGTGTCTCCCTGTTTCTGTCAGTGTCTCTCTCTCTCTGTTTCTCAGTGTCTCTCTGTGTTTCTGTCAGTGTCTCTCCCTCTCTGTGTTTCTGTCAGTGTCTCTCTGTGTTTCTGTCAGTGTCTCTCTCTCTCTGTCTGTTTCTCCGTGTCTCTCTATGTTTTCTGTCAGTGTCTCTCTGTTTTCTGTCAGTGTCTCTCTCTCTCTCTGTTTCTCAGTGTCTCTCTGTGTTTCTGTCAGTGTCTCTGTGTTTCTGTCAGTGCCTCTCTGTGTTTCTGTCAGGGTCTGTCTCTCTCTGTTTCTGTTAGTGTCTCTCTGTGTTTCTGTCAGTGTCTCTCTCTCTCTGTTTCTGTCAGTGTCTCTCTGTGTTTCTGTCAGTGTCTCTCTCTCTGTTTCTGTCAGTGTCTCTCTGTGTTTCTGTCAGTGTCTCTCTCTCTCTGTTTCTGTCAGTGTCTCGCTCTGATTCTGTCAGTGTCTCTCTCTCTCTGTTTCTGTCAGTGTCTCTGTGTTTCTGTCCGTGTCTCTCTGTGTTTCTGTCAGTGTCTCTCTCTCTCTGTCTGTTTCTCAGTGTCTCTCTGTATTTCTGTCAGTGTCTCTGTGTTTCTGTCAGTGTCTCTTTGTATTTCTGTCAATGTCTCTGTGTTTCTGTCAGTGTCTCTCTGTGTTTCTGTCAGTGTCTCTGTGTTTCTGTCAGTGCCTCTCTGTGTTTCTGTCAGTGTCTCTCTCTCTCTGTTTCTGTTAGTGTCTCTCTCTGTTTCTGTAAGTGTCTCTCTCTCTCTGTTTCTGTCAGTGTCTCTCTGTGTTTCTGTCAGTGTCTCTCTCTCTGTTTCTGTCAGTGTCTCTCTGTGTTTCTGTCAGTGTCTCTCTCTCTCTGTTTCTGTCAGTGTCTCGCTCTGTTTCTGTCAGTGTCTCTCTCTCTCTGTTTCTGTCAGTGTCTCTGTGTTTCTGTCCGTGTCTCTCTGTGTTTCTGTCAGTGTCTCTCTCTCTCTGTCTGTTTCTCAGTGTCTCTCTGTGTTTCTGTCAGTGTCTGTCTGTGTTTCTGTCAGTGTCTCTCTCTCTGTCTGTTTCTCAGTGTCTCTCTGTGTTTCTGTCAGTGTCTCTGTGTTTCTGTCAGTGTCTCTCTGTGTTTCTGTCAGTGTCTCTCTCTCTCTGTCTGTTTCTCAGTGTCTGTCTGTGTTTCTGTCAGTCTCTCTCTGTGTTTCTGTCAGTGATTCTCTCTCTTTGTCTGTTTCTCAGTGTCTCTCTCTGTTTCTGGCAGTTTCTCTCTCTCTCTCGGTTTCTCAGTGTCTCTCTGTGTTTCTGTCAGTGTCTCTCTGTATTTCTGTCAGTGTCTTTCTGTGTTTCTGTCAGTGTCTCTCTCTCTCTGTCTGTTTCTCAGTGTCTCTCTGTGTTTCTGTCAGTGTCTCTCTCTCTCTCTGTCTGTTTCTCAGTGTCTCTCTGTGTTTCTGTCAGTGTCTCTCTGTATTTCTGTCAGTGTCTCTGTGTTTCTGTCAGTGTCTCTTTGTATTTCTGTCAGTGTCTCTGTGTTTCTGTCAGTGTCTCTCTGTGTTTCTGTCAGTGTCTCTCTCTCTCTGACTTTTTCTCAGTGTGTCTCTGTGTTTCTGTCAGTGTCTCTGTGTTTCTGTCAGTGTCTCTCTCTGTGTGTCTGTTTCTCAGTGTCTCTCTGTGTTGCTGTCAGTGTCTCTGTGTTTCTGTCAGTGTCTCTCTCTGTTTCTGTCAGTGTCTTTCTGTGTTTCTGTCAGAGTCTCTCTCTCTCTGTCTGTTTCTCAGTGTCTCTCTGTGTTTCTGTCAGTGTCTCTCTCTCTCTCTGTCTGTTTCTCAGTGTCTCTCTGTGTTTCTGTCAGTGTCTCTCTGTATTTCTGTCAGTGTCTCTGTGTTTCTGTCAGTGTCTCTTTGTATTTCTGTCAGTGTCTCTGTGTTTCTGTCAGTGTCTCTCTGTGTTTCTGTCAGTGTCTCTCTCTCTCTGACTTTTTCTCAGTGTGTCTCTGAGTTTCTGTCAGTGTCTCTGTGTTTCTGTCAGTGTCTCTCTCTGTGTGTCTGTTTCTCAGTGTCTCTCTGTGTTTCTGTCAGTGTCTTTCTGTGTTTCTGTCAGAGTCTCTCTCTCTCTGTCTGTTTCTCAGTGTCTCTCTGTGTTTCTGTCAGTGTCTCTCTCTCTCTCTGTCTGTTTCTCAGTGTCTCTCTGTGTTTCTGTCAGTGTCTCTCTGTGTTTCTGTCAGTGTCTCTCTGTGTTGCTGTCTGTGTCTCTGTGTTTCTGTCAGTGTCTCTCTCTGTTTCTGTCAGTGTCTCTCTGTGTTTCTGTCAGTGTCTCTCTCTCTCTGTCTGTTTCTCAGTGTCTCTCTGTGTTTCTGTCAGTGTCTCTCTCTCTCTCTGTCTGTTTCTCAGTGTCTCTCTGTGTTTCTGTCAGTGTCTCTGTGTTTCTGTCATTGTCTCTCTGTGTTTCTGTCTGTGTGTCTCTCTCTCTGTTTCTGTCATTGTCTCTGTGTTTCTGTCAGTGTCTCTCTATGTTTCTGTCGGTGTCTCTCTCTATCTGTCTGTTTCTCAGTGTCTCTCTGTGTTTTCTGTCAGTGTCTCTCTGTTTTCTGTCAGTGTCTCTCTCTCTCTCTGTTTCTCAATGTCTCTCTGTTTCTGTTAGTGTCTCTCTGTGTTTCTGTCAGTGTCTCTCTCTCTCTGTCTGTTTCTCAGTGTCTGTCTGTGTTTCTGTCAGTCTCTCTCTGTGTTTCTGTCAGTGTCTCTCTCTCTTTGTCTGTTTCTCAGTGTCTCTCTCTGTTTCTGGCAGTTTCTCTCTCTCTCTCGGTTTCTCAGTGTCTCTCTGTGTTTCTGTCAGTGTCTCTCTGTATTTCTGTCAGTGTCTTTCTGTGTTTCTGTCAGTGTCTCTCTCTCTCTCTCTGTTTCTCAGTGTCTCTCTGTGTTTCTGTCAGTGTCTCTCTCTCTCTCTCTCTGTTTCTCAGTGTCTCTCTGTGTTTCTGTCAGTGTCTCTCTGTATTTCTGTCAGTGTCTCTGTGTTTCTGTCAGTGTCTCTTTGTATTTCTGTCAGTGTCTCTGTGTTTCTGTCAGTGTCTCTCTGTGTTTCTGTCAGTGTCTCTGTGTTTCTGTCAGTGCCTCTCTGTGTTTCTGTCAGTGTCTCTCTCTCTCTGTTTCTGTTAGTGTCTCTCTCTGTTTCTGTAAGTGTCTCTCTCTCTCTGTTTCTGTCAGTGTCTCTTTGTATTTCTGTCAGTGTCTCTGCGTTTCTGTCAGTGTCTCTGTGTTTCTGTCAGTGTCTCTCTCTCTCTGTTTCTGTTAGTGTCTCTCTCTGTTTCTGTAAGTGTCTCTCTCTCTCTGTTTCTGTCAGTGTCTCTCTGTGTTTCTGTCAGTGTCTCTCTCTCACTGTCTGTTTCTCAGTGTCTCTCTGTGTTTCTGTCAGTGTCTCTCTCTCTCTCTGTCTGTTTCTCAGTGTCTCTCTGTGTTTCTGTCAGTGTCTCTGTGTTTCTGTCAGTGTCTCTCTGTGTTTCTGTCTGTGTGTCTCTCTCTCTGTTTCTGTCATTGTCTCTGTGTTTCTGTCAGTGTCTCTCTATGTTTCTGTCGGTGTCTCTCTCTATCTGTCTGTTTCTCAGTGTCTCTCTGTGTTTTCTGTCAGTGTCTCTCTGTTTTCTGTCAGTGTCTCTCTCTCTCTCTGTTTCTCAATGTCTCTCTGTTTCTGTTAGTGTCTCTCTGTGTTTCTGTCAGTGTCTCTCTCTCTCTGTCTGTTTCTCAGTGTCTGTCTGTGTTTCTGTCAGTCTCTCTCTGTGTTTCTGTCAGTGTCTCTCTCTCTTTGTCTGTTTCTCAGTGTCTCTCTCTGTTTCTGGCAGTTTCTCTCTCTCTCTCGGTTTCTCAGTGTCTCTCTGTGTTTCTGTCAGTGTCTCTCTGTATTTCTGTCAGTGTCTTTCTGTGTTTCTGTCAGTGTCTCTCTCTCTCTCTCTGTTTCTCAGTGTCTCTCTGTGTTTCTGTCAGTGTCTCTCTCTCTCTCTCTCTGTTTCTCAGTGTCTCTCTGTGTTTCTGTCAGTGTCTCTCTGTATTTCTGTCAGTGTCTCTGTGTTTCTGTCAGTGTCTCTTTGTATTTCTGTCAGTGTCTCTGTGTTTCTGTCAGTGTCTCTCTGTGTTTCTGTCAGTGTCTCTGTGTTTCTGTCAGTGCCTCTCTGTGTTTCTGTCAGTGTCTCTCTCTCTCTGTTTCTGTTAGTGTCTCTCTCTGTTTCTGTAAGTGTCTCTCTCTCTCTGTTTCTGTCAGTGTCTCTTTGTATTTCTGTCAGTGTCTCTGTGTTTCTGTCAGTGTCTCTCTGTGTTTCTGTCAGTGTCTCTGTGTTTCTGTCAGTGCCTCTCTGTGTTTCTGTCAGTGTCTCTCTCTCTCTGTTTCTGTTAGTGTCTCTCTCTGTTTCTGTAAGTGTCTCTCTCTCTCTGTTTCTGTCAGTGTCTCTCTGTGTTTCTGTCAGTGTCTCTCTCTCTCTGTCTGTTTCTCAGTGTCTCTCTGTGTTTCTGTCAGTGTCTCTCTCTCTCTCTGTCTGTTTCTCAGTGTCTCTCTGTGTTTCTGTCAGTGTCTCTGTGTTTCTGTCAGTGTCTCTCTGTGTTTCTGTCTGTGTGTCTCTCTCTCTGTTTCTGTCATTGTCTCTGTGTTTCTGTCAGTGTCTCTCTATGTTTCTGTCGGTGTCTCTCTCTATCTGTCTGTTTCTCAGTGTCTCTCTGTGTTTTCTGTCAGTGTCTCTCTGTTTTCTGTCAGTGTCTCTCTCTCTCTCTGTTTCTCAATGTCTCTGTGCTTCTGTCAGTCTCTCTGTGTTTCTGTCAGTGTCTCCCTCTGTCTGTCTGTTTCTCAGTGTCTGTCTGTGTTTCTGTCAGTCTCTCTCTGTGTTTCTGTCAGTGTCTCTCTCTCTTTGTCTGTTTCTCAGTGTCTCTCTCTGTTTCTGGCAGTTTCTCTCTCTCTCTCGGTTTCTCAGTGTCTCTCTGTGTTTCTGTCAGTGTCTCTCTGTATTTCTGTCAGTGTCTTTCTGTGTTTCTGTCAGTGTCTCTCTCTCTCTGTCTGTTTCTCAGTGTCTCTCTGTGTTTCTGTCAGTGTCTCTCTCTCTCTCTGTCTGTTTCTCAGTGTCTCTCTGTGTTTCTGTCAGTGTCTCTCTGTATTTCTGTCAGTGTCTCTGTGTTTCTGTCAGTGTCTCTTTGTATTTCTGTCAGTGTCTCTGTGTTTCTGTCAGTGTCTCTCTGTGTTTCTGTCAGTGTCTCTCTCTCTCTGACTTTTTCTCAGTGTGTCTCTGTGTTTCTGTCAGTGTCTCTGTGTTTCTGTCAGTGTCTCTCTCTGTGTGTCTGTTTCTCAGTGTCTCTCTGTGTTGCTGTCAGTGTCTCTGTGTTTCTGTCAGTGTCTCTCTCTGTTTCTGTCAGTGTCTTTCTGTGTTTCTGTCAGTGTCTCTGTCTCTCTGTCTGTTTCTCAGTGTCTCTCTGTGTTTCGGTCAGTGTCTCTCTCTCTCTCTGTCTGTTTCTCAGTGTCTCTCTGTGTTTCTGTCAGTGTCTCTCTCTCTCTGTTTCTGTCAGTGTCTCGCTCTGTTTCTGTCAGTGTCTCTCTCTCTCTGTTTCTGTCAGTGTCTCTGTGTTTCTGTCCGTGTCTCTCTGTGTTTCTGTCAGTGTCTCTCTCTCTCTGTCTGTTTCTCAGTGTCTCTCTGTGTTTCTGTCAGTGTCTCTCTCTCTCTCTGTCTGTTTCTCAGTGTCTCTCTGTGTTTCTGTCAGTGTCTCTGTGTTTCTGTCAGTGTCTCTCTGTGTTTCTGTCAGTGTCTCTCTCTCTCTGTCTGTTTCTCAGTGTCTGTCTGTGTTTCTGTCAGTCTCTCTCTGTGTTTCTGTCAGTGTCTCTCTCTCTTTGTCTGTTTCTCAGTGTCTCTCTCTGTTTCTGGCAGTTTCTCTCTCTCTCTCGGTTTCTCAGTGTCTCTCTGTGTTTCTGTCAGTGTCTCTCTGTATTTCTGTCAGTGTCTTTCTGTGTTTCTGTCAGTGTCTCTCTCTCTCTGTCTGTTTCTCAGTGTCTCTCTGTGTTTCTGTCAGTGTCTCTCTCTCTCTCTGTCTGTTTCTCAGTGTCTCTCTGTGTTTCTGTCAGTGTCTCTCTGTATTTCTGTCAGTGTCTCTGTGTTTCTGTCAGTGTCTCTTTGTATTTCTGTCAGTGTCTCTGTGTTTCTGTCAGTGTCTCTCTGTGTTTCTGTCAGTGTCTCTCTCTCTCTGACTTTTTCTCAGTGTGTCTCTGTGTTTCTGTCAGTGTCTCTGTGTTTCTGTCAGTGTCTCTCTCTGTGTGTCTGTTTCTCAGTGTCTCTCTGTGTTGCTGTCAGTGTCTCTGTGTTTCTGTCAGTGTCTCTCTCTGTTTCTGTCAGTGTCTTTCTGTGTTTCTGTCAGTGTCTCTATCTCTCTGTCTGTTTCTCAGTGTCTCTCTGTGTTTCGGTCAGTGTCTCTCTCTCTCTCTGTCTGTTTCTCAGTGTCTCTCTGTGTTTCTGTCAGTGTCTCTCTGTTTCTGTCAGTGTCTCTCTCTCACTGTTTCTCAATGTCTCTGTGTTTCTGTCAGTCTCTCTGTGTTTCTGTCAGTGTCTCTCTCTGTGTGTTTCTGTCTGTGTTTCTCTGTTCTCTGTCAGTGTCTCTCTCTTTTTCACAGTGTCTCTCTGTTTCTGTCAGTGTCTCTCTCTCTCTGTTTCTCAGTGTCTCTCTGTTTTTGTCAGTGTCTCTCCCTCTCTGTGTTTCTGTCAGTGTCTCTCTGTGTTTCTGTCAGTGTCTCTCTCTCTCTGTCTGTTTCTCCGTGTCTCTCTATGTTTTCTGTCAGTGTCTCTCTGTTTTCTGTCAGTGTCTCTCTCTCTCTCTGTTTCTCAGTGTCTCTCTGTGTTTCTGTCAGTGTCTCTGTGTTTCTGTCAGTGCCTCTCTGTGTTTCTGTCAGTGTCTGTCTCTCTCTGTTTCTGTTAGTGTCACTCTCTGTTTCTGTCAGTGTCTCTCTCTCTCTGTTTCTGTCAGTGTCTCTCTGTGTTTCTGTCAGTGTCTCTCTCTCTGTTTCTGTCAGTGTCTCTCTGTGTTTCTGTCAGTGTCTCTCTCTCTCTGTTTCTGTCAGTGTCTCGCTCTGTTTCTGTCAGTGTCTCTCTCTCTCTGTTTCTGTCAGTGTCTCTGTGTTTCTGTCCGTGTCTCTCTGTGTTTCTGTCAGTGTCTCTCTCTCTCTGTCTGTTTCTCAGTGTCTCTCTGTGTTTCTGTCAGTGTCTGTCTGTGTTTCTGTCAGTGTCTCTCTCTCTCTCTGTCTGTTTCTCAGTGTCTCTCTGTGTTTCTGTCAGTGTCTCTGTGTTTCTGTCAGTGTCTCTCTGTGTTTCTGTCAGTGTCTCTCTCTCTCTGTCTGTTTCTCAGTGTCTGTCTGTGTTTCTGTCAGTCTCTCTCTGTGTTTCTGTCAGTGTCTCTCTCTCTTTGTCTGTTTCTCAGTGTCTCTCTCTGTTTCTGGCAGTTTCTCTCTCTCTCTCGGTTTCTCAGTGTCTCTCTGTGTTTCTGTCAGTGTCTCTCTGTATTTCTGTCAGTGGCTCTGTGTTTCTGTCAGTGTCTCTTTGTATTTCTGTCAGTGTCTCTGTGTTTCTGTCAGTGTCTCTCTGTGTTTCTGTCAGGGTCTCTCTCTCTCTCTGACTTTTTCTCAGTGTGTCTCTGTGTTTCTGTCAGTGTCTCTGTGTTTCTGTCAGTGTCTCTCTCTGTGTGTCTGTTTCTCAGTGTCTCTCTGTGTTGCTGTCAGTTTCTCTGTGTTTCTGTCAGTGTCTCTCTCTGTTTCTGTCAGTGTCTTTCTGTGTTTCTGTCAGTGTCTCTCTCTCTGTGTCTGTTTCTCAGTGTCTCTCTGTGTTTCTGTCAGTGTCTCTCTCTCTCTCTGTCTGTTTCTCAGTGTCTCTCTGTGTTTCTGTCAGTGTCTCTCTGTGTTTCTGTCAGTGTCTCTCTCTCTCTGACTTTTTCTCAGTTTCTCTCTGTGTTGCTGTCTGTGTCTCTGTGTTTCTGTCAGTGTCTCTCTCTGTTTCTGTAAGTGTCTCTGTGTTTCTGTCCGTGTCTCTCTGTGTTTCTGTCAGTGTCTCTTTCTCTCTGTCTGTTTCTCAGTGTCTCTCTGTGTTTCTGTCAGTGTCTCTCTGTGTTTCTGTCAGTGTCTCTCTCTCTCTCTGTCTGTTTCTCAGTGTCTCTCTGTGTTTCTGTCAGTGTCTCTGTGTTTCTGTCAGTGTCTCTCTGTGTTTCTGTCAGTGTCTCTGTCTGTTTCTCAGTGTCTGTCTGTGTTTCTGTCAGTCTCTCTCTGTGTTTCTGTCAGTGTCTCTCTCTCTTTGTCTGTTTCTCAGTGTCTCTCTCTGTTTCTGGCAGTTTCTCTCTCTCTGTCGGTTTCTCAGTGTCTCTCTGTGTTTCTGTCAGTGTCTCTCTGTATTTCTGTCAGTGTCTTTCTGTGTTTCTGTCAGTGTCTCTCTCTCTCTGTCTGTTTCTCAGTGTCTCTCTGTGTTTCTGTCAGTGTCTCTCTCTCTCTCTCTCTGTTTCTCAGTGTCTCTCTGTGTTTCTGTCAGTGTCTCTCTGTATTTCTGTCAGTGTCTCTGTGTTTCTGTCAGTGTCTCTTTGTATTTCTGTCAGTGTCTCTGTGTTTCTGTCAGTGTCTCTCTGTGTTTCTGTCAGTGTCTCTCTCTCTCTGACTTTTTCTCAGTGTGTCTCTGTGTTTCTGTCAGTGTCTCTGTGTTTCTGTCAGTGTCTCTCTCTGTGTGTCTGTTTCTCAGTGTCTCTCTGTGTTGCTGTCAGTGACTCTGTGTTTCTGTCAGTGTCTCTCTCTGTTTCTGTCAGTGTCTTTCTGTGTTTCTGTCAGTGTCTCTCTCTCTGTGTCTGTTTCTCAGTGTCTCTCTGTGTTTCTGTCAGTGTCTCTCTCTCTCTCTGTCTGTTTCTCAGTGTCTCTCTGTGTTTCTGTCAGTGTCTCTCTGTGTTTCTGTCAGTGTCTCTCTCTCTCTGACTTTTTCTCAGTGTCTCTCTGTGTTGCTGTCTGTGTCTCTGTGTTTCTGTCAGTGTCTCTCTCTCTCTGTTTCTGTCAGTGTCTCTCTGTGTTTCTGTCAGTGTCTCTCTCTCTCTCTGTCTGTTTCTCAGTGTCTCTCTGTGTTTCTGTCAGTGTCTCTCTCTCTCTCTGTCTGTTTCTCAGTGTCTCTCTGTGTTTCTGTCAGTGTCTCTCTGTTTCTGTCAGTGTCTCTCTCTCTCTGACTTTTTCTCAGTGTCTCTCTGTGTTGCTGTCTGTGTCTCTGTGTTTCTGTCAGTGTCTCTCTCTCTCTGTTTCTGTCAGTGTCTCTCTGTGTTTCTGTCAGTGTCTCTCTCTCTCTCTGTCTGTTTCTGTCAATGTCTCTCTCTGTTTCTGTCAGTGTCTCTCTGTGTTTCTGTCAGTGTCTCTCTCTCTCTGTTTCTGTCAGTGTATCTCTCTCTCTGTGTATCTCGGAGTCTCTGTGTTTCTGTCAGTGTCTCTCTCTCTCTGTTTCTATCAGTGTCTCTCTGTGTTTCTGTCAGTGTCTCTGTGTTTCTGTCAGTGTCTCTCTGTTTCTGTCTGTGTCTCTCTGTGTTTCTGTCAGTGTCTCTCTCTCTCTGTTTCTGTCAGTGTCTCTGTGTTTCTGTCAGTGCCTCTCTGTGTTTCTGTCAGTGTCTCTCTCTCTCTGTTTCTGTTAGTGTCTCTCTGTGTTTCTGTCAGTGTGTCTCTCTCTGTGTTTCTGTCACTGTCTCTCTGTGTTTCTGTCAGTGTCTCTCTCTCTGTTTCTGTCAGTGTCTCTCTGTGTTTCTGTCAGTGTCACTCTCTCTCTGTTTCTGTCAGTGTCTCTCTGTGTTTCTGTCAGTGTCTCTCTCTCTCTGTGTCTGTCAGTGTCTCTCTCTGCTTCTGTCTGTGTCTCTCTGTGTTTCGGTCAGTGTCTCTCTCTCTCTCTGTTTCTGTCAGAGTCTCTCTGTGTTTCTGTCAGTGTCTCTTTATCTCTTTTTCTGTCAGTGTCTCTCTGTGTTTCTGTCAGTGTCTCTCTCTGTTTCTGTCAGTGTCTCTCTGTGTTTCTGTAAGTGTCACTCTCTCTCTGTTTCTGTAAGTGTCTCTCTGTGTTTCTGTCAGTGTCTCTCTCTCTCGCTGTCTGTCAGTGTCTCTGTGTTTCTGTCAGTGTCTCCCTGTGTTTCTGTCTGTGTGTCTCTCTCTCTGTTTCTGTCATTGTCTCTGTGTTTCTGTCAGTGTCTCTCTATGTTTCTGTCAGTGTCTCTCTCTATCTGTCTGTTTCTCAGTGTCTCTCTGTATTTTCTGTCAGTGTCTCTGTGTGTTTCTGTCAGTGTCTCTCTCTCTCTGTCTGTTTCTCAGTGTCTCTCTCTGTTTCTGGCAGTTTCTCTCTGTGTTTCTGTCAGTCTCTCTCTCTCTCTGTCTGTTTCTCAGTGTCTCTCTGTGTTTCTGTCAGTGTCTCTCTGTATTTCTGTCAGTGTCTTTCTGTGTTTCTGTCAGTGTCTCTCTCTCTCTGTCTGTTTCTCAGTGTCTGTCTGTGTTTCTGTCAGTCTCTCTCTGTGTTTCTGTCAGTGTCTCTCTCTCTTTGTCTGTTTCTCAGTGTCTCTCTCTGTTTCTGGCAGTTTCTCTCTCTCTCTCGGTTTCTCAGTGTCTCTCTGTGTTTCTGTCAGTGTCTCTGTATTTCTGTCAGTGTCTTTCTGTGTTTCTGTCAGTGTCTCTCTCTCTCTTTCTGTTTCTCAGTGTCTCTCTGTGTTTCTGTCAGTGTCTCTCTCTCTGTCTGTTTCTCAGTGTCTCTCTGTGTTTCTGTCAGTGTCTCTCTGTAATTCTGTCAGTGTCTCTGTGTTTCTGTCAATGTCTCTTTGTATTTCTGTCAGTGTCTCTGTGTTTCTGTCAGTGTCTCTCTGTGTTTCTGTCAGTGTCTCTCTATCTCTGACTTTTTCTCAGTGTGTCTCTGTGTTTCTGTCAGTGTCTCTGTGTTTCTGTCAGTGTCTCTCTCTGTGTGTCTGTTTCTCAGTGTCTCTCTGTGTTGCTGTCAGTGTCTCTGTGTTTCTGTCAGTGTCTCTCTCTGTTTCTGTCAGTGTCTTTCTGTGTTTCTGTCAGTGTCTCTCTCTCTCTGTCTGTTTCTCAGTGTCTCTCTGTGTTTCGGTCAGTGTCTCTCTCTCTCTCTGTCTGTTTCTCAGTGTCTCTCTGTGTTTCTGTCAGTGTCTCTCTGTTTCTGTCAGTGTCTCTCTCTCACTGTTTCTCAATGTCTCTGTGTTTCTGTCAGTCTCTCTGTGTTTCTGTCAGTGTCTCTCTCTCTGTGTTTCTGTCTGTGTTTCTCTGTTCTCTGTCAGTGTCTCTCTCTTTTTCTCAGTGTCTCTCTGTTTCTGTCAGTGTCTCTCTCTCTCTGTTTCTCAGTGTCTCTCTGTTTCTGTCAGTGTCTCTCCCTCTCTGTGTTTCTGTCAGTGTCTCTCTGTGTTTCTGTCAGTGTCTCTCTCTCTCTGTCTGTTTCTCCGTGTCTCTGTATGTTTTCTGTCAGTGTCTCTCTGTTTTCTGTCAGTGTCTCTCTCTCTCTCTGTTTCTCAGTGTCTCTCTGTGTTTCTGTCAGTGTCTCTGTGTTTCTGTCAGTGCCTCTCTGTGTTTCTGTCAGTGTCTGTCTATCTCTGTTTCTGTTAGTGTCTCTCTCTGTTTCTGTCAGTGTCTCTCTCTCTCTGTTTCTGTCAGTGTCTCTCTGTGTTTCTGTCAGTGTCTCTCTCTCTGTTTCTGTCAGTGTCTCTCTGTGTTTCTGTCAGTGTCTCTCTCTCTCTGTTTCTGTCAGTGTCTCGCTCTGTTTCTGTCAGTGTCTCTCTCTCTCTGTTTCTGTCAGTGTCTCTGTGTTTCTGTCCGTGTCTCTCTGTGTTTCTGTCAGTGTCTCTCTCTCTCTGTCTGTTTCTCAGTGTCTCTCTGTATTTCTGTCAGTGTCTCTGTGTTTCTGTCAGTGTCTCTTTGTATTTCTGTCAGTGTCTCTGTGTTTCTGTCAGTGTCTCTCTGTGTTTCTGTCAGTGTCTCTGTGTTTCTGTCAGTGCCTCTCTGTGTTTCTGTCAGTGTCTCTCTCTCTCTGTTTCTGTTAGTGTCTCTCTCTGTTTCGGTAAGTGTCTCTCTCTCTCTGTTTCTGTCAGTGTCTCTCTGTGTTTCTGTCAGTGTCTCTCTCTCTGTTTCTGTCAGTGTCTCTCTGTGTTTCTGTCAGTGTCTCTCTCTCTCTGTTTCTGTCAGTGTCTCGCTCTGTTTCTGTCAGTGTCTCTCTCTCTCTGTTTCTGTCAGTGTCTCTGTGTTTCTGTCAGTGTCTCTCTCTCTCTGTCTGTTTCTCAGTGTCTCTCTGTGTTTCTGTCAGTGTCTCTCTCTCTCTCTGTCTGTTTCTCAGTGTCTCTCTGTGTTTCTGTCAGTGTCTCTGTGTTTCTGTCAGTGTCTCTCTGTGTTTCTGTCAGTGTCTCTCTCTCTCTGTCTGTTTCTCAGTGTCTGTCTGTGTTTCTGTCAGTCTCTCTCTGTGTTTCTGTCAGTGTCTCTCTCTCTCTGTTTCTGTCAGTGTCTCTGTGTTTCTGTCAGTGTCTCTCTCTCTCTGTTTCTGTCAGTGTCTCTGTGTTTCTGTCAGTGTCTCTCTCTCTCTGTCTGTTTCTCAGTGTCTCTCTGTGTTTCTGTCAGTGTCTCTCTCTCTCTCTGTCTGTTTCTCAGTGTCTCTCTGTGTTTCTGTCAGTGTCTCTGTGTTTCTGTCAGTGTCTCTCTGTGTTTCTGTCAGTGTCTCTCTCTCTCTGTCTGTTTCTCAGTGTCTCTCTGTGTTTCTGTCAGTGTCTCTCTGTATTTCTGTCAGTGTCTTTCTGTGTTTCTGTCAGTGTCTCTCTCTCTCTGTCTGTTTCTCAGTGTCTCTCTGTGTTTCTGTCAGTGTCTCTCTCTCTCTCTGTCTGTTTCTCAGTGTCTCTCTGTGTTTCTGTCAGTGTCTCTCTGTATTTCTGTCAGTGTCTCTGTGTTTCTGTCAGTGTCTCTTTGTATTTCTGTCAGTGTCTCTGTGTTTCTGTCAGTGTCTCTCTGTGTTTCTGTCAGTGTCTCTCTCTCTCTGACTTTTTCTCAGTGTGTCTCTGTGTTTCTGTCAGTGTCTCTGTGTTTCTGTCAGTGTCTCTCTCTGTGTGTCTGTTTCTCAGTGTCTCTCTGTGTTGCTGTCAGTGTCTCTGTGTTTCTGTCAGTGTCTCTCTCTGTTTCTGTCAGTGTCTTTCTGTGTTTCTGTCTGTGTCTCTATCTCTCTGTCTGTTTCTCAGTGTCTCTCTGTGTTTCGGTCAGTGTCTCTCTCTCTCTCTGTCTGTTTCTCAGTGTCTCTCTGTGTTTCTGTCAGTGTCTCTCTGTTTCTGTCAGTGTCTCTCTCTCACTGTTTCTCAATGTCTCTGTGTTTCTGTCAGTCTCTCTGTGTTTCTGTCAGTGTCTCTCTCTGTGTGTTTCTGTCTGTGTTTCTCTGTTCTCTGTCAGTGTCTCTCCCTTTTTCTCAGTGTCTCTCTGTTTCTGTCAGTGTCTCTCTCTCTCTGTTTCTCAGTGTCTCTCTGTTTTTGTCAGTGTCTCTCCCTCTCTGTGTTTCTGTCAGTGTCTCTCTGTGTTTCTGTCAGTGTCTCTCTGTATTTCTGTCAGTGTCTTTCTGTGTTTCTGTCAGTGTCTCTCTCTCTCTGTCTGTTTCTCAGTGTCTCTCTGTGTTTCTGTCAGTGTCTCTCTCTCTCTCTGTCTGTTTCTCAGTGTCTCTCTGTGTTTCTGTCAGTGTCTCTCTGTATTTCTGTCAGTGTCTCTGTGTTTCTGTCAGTGTCTCTTTGTATTTCTGTCAGTGTCTCTGTGTTTCTGTCAGTGTCTCTCTGTGTTTCTGTCAGTGTCTCTCTCTCTCTGACTTTTTCTCAGTGTGTCTCTGTGTTTCTGTCAGTGTCTCTGTGTTTCTGTCAGTGTCTCTCTCTGTGTGTCTGTTTCTCAGTGTCTCTCTGTGTTGCTGTCAGTGTCTCTGTGTTTCTGTCAGTGTCTCTCTCTGTTTCTGTCAGTGTCTTTCTGTGTTTCTGTCAGTGTCTCTATCTCTCTGTCTGTTTCTCAGTGTCTCTCTGTGTTTCGGTCAGTGTCTCTCTCTCTCTCTGTCTGTTTCTCAGTGTCTCTCTCTGTTTCTGTCAGTGTCTCTCTGTTTCTGTCAGTGTCTCTCTCTCACTGTTTCTCAATGTCTCTGTGTTTCTGTCAGTCTCTCTGTGTTTCTGTCAGTGTCTCTCTCTGTGTGTTTCTGTCTGTGTTTCTCTGTTCTCTGTCAGTGTCTCTCTCTTTTTCTCAGTGTCTCTCTGTTTCTGTCAGTGTCTCTCTCTCTCTGTTTCTCAGTGTCTCTCTGTTTTTGTCAGTGTCTCTCCCTCTCTGTGTTTCTGTCAGTGTCTCTCTGTGTTTCTGTCAGTGTCTCTCTCTCTCTGTCTGTTTCTCCGTGTCTCTCTATGTTTTCTGTCAGTGTCTCTCTGTTTTCTGTCAGTGTCTCTCTCTCTCTCTGTTTCTCAGTGTCTCTCTGTGTTTCTGTCAGTGTCTCTGTGTTTCTGTCAGTGCCTCTCTGTGTTTCTGTCAGTGTCTGTCTCTCTCTGTTTCTGTTAGTGTCTCTCTCTGTTTCTGTCAGTGTCTCTCTCTCTCTGTTTCTGTCAGTGTCTCTCTGTGTTTCTGTCAGTGTCTCTCTCTCTGTTTCTGTCATGTCTCTCTGTGTTTCTGTCAGTGTCTCTCTCTCTCTGTTTCTGTCAGTGTCTCGCTCTGTTTCTGTCAGTGTCTCTCTCTCTCTGTTTCTGTCAGTGTCTCTGTGTTTCTGTCCGTGTCTCTCTGTGTTTCTGTCAGTGTCTCTCTCTCTCTGTCTGTTTCTCAGTGTCTCTCTGTGTTTCTGTCAGTGTCTCTCTGTGTTTCTGTCAGTGTCTCTCTCTCTCTCTGTCTGTTTCTCAGTGTCTCTCTGTGTTTCTGTCAGTGTCTCTGTGTTTCTGTCAGTGTCTCTCTGTGTTTCTGTCAGTGTCTCTCTCTCTCTGTCTGTTTCTCAGTGTCTGTCTGTGTTTCTGTCAGTCTCTCTCTGTGTTTCTGTCAGTGTCTCTCTCTCTTTGTCTGTTTCTCAGTGTCTCTCTCTGTTTCTGGCAGTTTCTCTCTCTCTCTCGGTTTCTCAGTGTCTCTCTGTGTTTCTGTCAGTGTCTCTCTGTATTTCTGTCAGTGGCTCTGTGTTTCTGTCAGTGTCTCTTTGTATTTCTGTCAGTGTCTCTGTGTTTCTGTCAGTGTCTCTCTGTGTTTCTGTCAGGGTCTCTCTCTCTCTCTGACTTTTTCTCAGTGTGTCTCTGTGTTTCTGTCAGTGTCTCTGTGTTTCTGTCAGTGTCTCTCTCTGTGTGTCTGTTTCTCAGTGTCTCTCTGTGTTGCTGTCAGTTTCTCTGTGTTTCTGTCAGTGTCTCTCTCTGTTTCTGTCAGTGTCTTTCTGTGTTTCTGTCAGTGTCTCTCTCTCTGTGTCTGTTTCTCAGTGTCTCTCTGTGTTTCTGTCAGTGTCTCTCTCTCTCTCTGTCTGTTTCTCAGTGTCTCTCTGTGTTTCTGTCAGTGTCTCTCTCTCTCTGACTTTTTCTCAGTGTCTCTCTGTGTTGCTGTCTGTGTCTCTGTGTTTCTGTCAGTGTCTCTCTCTGTTTCTGTAAGTGTCTCTGTGTTTCTGTCCGTGTCTCTCTGTGTTTCTGTCAGTGTCTCTTTCTCTCTGTCTGTTTCTCAGTGTCTCTCTGTGTTTCTGTCAGTGTCTCTCTGTGTTTCTGTCAGTGTCTCTCTCTCTCTCTGTCTGTTTCTCAGTGTCTCTCTGTGTTTCTGTCAGTGTCTCTGTGTTTCTGTCAGTGTCTCTCTGTGTTTCTGTCAGTGTCTCTCTCTGTCTGTTTCTCAGTGTCTGTCTGTGTTTCTGTCAGTGTCTCTCTGTGTTTCTGTCAGTGTCTCTCTCTCTTTGTCTGTTTCTCAGTGTCTCTCTCTGTTTCTGGCAGTTTCTCTCTCTCTCTCGGTTTCTCAGTGACTCTCTGTGTTTCTGTCAGTGTCTCTCTGTATTTCTGTCAGTGTCTTTCTGTGTTTCTGTCAGTGTCTCTCTCTCTCTGTCTGTTTCTCAGTGTCTCTCTGTGTTTCTGTCAGTGTCTCTCTCTCTCTCTCTCTCTGTTTCTCAGTGTCTCTCTGTGTTTCTGTCAGTGTCTCTCTGTATTTCTGTCAGTGTCTCTGTGTTTCTGTCAGTGTCTCTTTGTATTTCTGTCAGTGTCTCTGTGTTTCTGTCAGTGTCTCTCTGTGTTTCTGTCAGTGTCTCTCTCTCTCTGACTTTTTCTCAGTGTGTCTCTGTGTTTCTGTCAGTGTCTCTGTGTTTCTGTCAGTGTCTCTCTCTGTGTGTCTGTTTCTCAGTGTCTCTCTGTGTTGCTGTCAGTGACTCTGTGTTTCTGTCAGTGTCTCTCTCTGTTTCTGTCAGTGTCTTTCTGTGTTTCTGTCAGTGTCTCTCTCTCTGTGTCTGTTTCTCAGTGTCTCTCTGTGTTTCTGTCAGTGTCTCTCTCTCTCTCTGTCTGTTTCTCAGTGTCTCTCTGTGTTTCTGTCAGTGTCTCTCTGTGTTTCTGTCAGTGTCTCTCTCTCTCTGTCTGTTTCTCCGTGTCTCTCTATGTTTTCTGTCAGTGTCTCTCTGTTTTCTATCATTGTCTCTCTCTCTCTCTGTTTCTCAGTGTCTCTCTGTGTTTCTGTCATTTTCTCTCTGTTTCTGCCAGTGTCTCTCTCTCTGTGATTCTGTCAGTCTCTCTCTGTTTCTGTCAGTGTCTCTCTCTCTCTGTTTCTCATTCTCTGTGTTTCTGTCAGTGTCTCTCTGTTTCTGTCAGTGTCTCTCTCTCTCTTTGTTTCTCATTCTCTGTGTTTCTGTCAGTGTCTCTCTGTTTCTGTCAGTGTCTCTCTCTCACTGTTTCTCAATGTCTCTGTGTTTCTGTCAGTCTCTCTGTGTTTCTGTCAGTGTCTCTCTCTGTGTGTTTCTGTCTGTGTTTCTCTGTTCTCTGTCAGTGTCTCTCTCTTTTTCTCAGTGTCTCTCTGTTTCTGTCAGTGTCTCTCTCTCTCTGTTTCTCAGTGTCTCTCTGTTTTTGTCAGTGTCTCTCCCTCTCTGTGTTTCTGTCAGTGTCTCTCTGTGTTTCTGTCAGTGTCTCTCTCTCTCTGTCTGTTTCTCCGTGTCTCTCTATGTTTTCTGTCAGTGTCTCTCTGTTTTCTGTCAGTGTCTCTCTCTCTCTCTGTTTCTCAGTGTCTCTCTGTGTTTCTGTCAGTGTCTCTGTGTTTCTGTCAGTGCCTCTCTGTGTTTCTGTCAGTGTCTGTCTCTCTCTGTTTCTGTTAGTGTCTCTCTCTTTCTGTCAGTGTCTCTCTCTCTCTGTTTCTGTCAGTGTCTCTCTGTGTTTCTGTCAGTGTCTCTCTCTCTGTTTCTGTCAGTGTCTCTCTGTGTTTCTGTCAGTGTCTCTCTCTCTCTGTTTCTGTCAGTGTCTCGCTCTGTTTCTGTCAGTGTCTCTCTCTCTCTGTTTCTGTCAGTGTCTCTGTGTTTCTGTCCGCGTCTCTCTGTGTTTCTGTCAGTGTCTCTCTCTCTCTGTCTGTTTCTCAGTGTCTCTCTGTGTTTCTGTCAGTGTCTGTCTGTGTTTCTGTCAGTGTCTCTGTCTCTCTCTGTCTGTTTCTCAGTGTCTCTCTGTGTTTCTGTCAGTGTCTCTGTGTTTCTGTCAGTGTCTCTCTGTGTTTCTGTCAGTGTCTCTCTCTCTCTGTCTGTTTCTCAGTGTCTGTCTGTGTTTCTGTCAGTCTCTCTCTGTGTTTCTGTCAGTGTCTCTCTCTCTTTGTCTGTTTCTCAGTGTCTCTCTCTGTTTCTGGCAGTTTCTCTCTCTCTCTCGGTTTCTCAGTGTCTCTCTGTGTTTCTGTCAGTGTCTCTCTGTATTTCTGTCAGTGGCTCTGTGTTTCTGTCAGTGTCTCTTTGTATTTCTGTCAGTGTCTCTGTGTTTCTGTCAGTGTCTCTCTGTGTTTCTGTCAGGGTCTCTCTCTCTCTCTGACTTTTTCTCAGTGTGTCTCTGTGTTTCTGTCAGTGTCTCTGTGTTTCTGTCAGTGTCTCTCTCTGTGTGTCTGTTTCTCAGTGTCTCTCTGTGTTGCTGTCAGTTTCTCTGTGTTTCTGTCAGTGTCTCTCTCTGTTTCTGTCAGTGTCTTTCTGTGTTTCTGTCAGTGTCTCTCTCTCTGTGTCTGTTTCTCAGTGTCTCTCTGTGTTTCTGTCAGTGTCTCTCTCTCTCTCTGTCTGTTTCTCAGTGTCTCTCTGTGTTTCTGTCAGTGTCTCTCTCTCTCTGACTTTTTCTCAGTGTCTCTCTGTGTTGCTGTCTGTGTCTCTGTGTTTCTGTCAGTGTCTCTCTCTGTTTCTGTAAGTGTCTCTGTGTTTCTGTCCGTGTCTCTCTGTGTTTCTGTCAGTGTCTCTTTCTCTCTGTCTGTTTCTCAGTGTCTCTCTGTGTTTCTGTCAGTGTCTCTCTGTGTTTCTGTCAGTGTCTCTCTCTCTCTCTGTCTGTTTCTCAGTGTCTCTCTGTGTTTCTGTCAGTGTCTCTGTGTTTCTGTCAGTGTCTCTCTGTGTTTCTGTCAGTGTCTCTCTCTGTCTGTTTCTCAGTGTCTGTCTGTGTTTCTGTCAGTCTCTCTCTGTGTTTCTGTCAGTGTCTCTCTCTCTTTGTCTGTTTCTCAGTGTCTCTCTCTGTTTCTGGCAGTTTCTCTCTCTCTCTCGGTTTCTCAGTGACTCTCTGTGTTTCTGTCAGTGTCTCTCTGTATTTCTGTCAGTGTCTTTCTGTGTTTCTGTCAGTGTCTCTCTCTCTCTGTCTGTTTCTCAGTGTCTCTCTGTGTTTCTGTCAGTGTCTCTCTCTCTCTCTCTCTCTGTTTCTCAGTGTCTCTCTGTGTTTCTGTCAGTGTCTCTCTGTATTTCTGTCAGTGTCTCTGTGTTTCTGTCAGTGTCTCTTTGTATTTCTGTCAGTGTCTCTGTGTTTCTGTCAGTGTCTCTCTGTGTTTCTGTCAGTGTCTCTCTCTCTCTGACTTTTTCTCAGTGTGTCTCTGTGTTTCTGTCAGTGTCTCTGTGTTTCTGTCAGTGTCTCTCTCTGTGTGTCTGTTTCTCAGTGTCTCTCTGTGTTGCTGTCAGTGACTCTGTGTTTCTGTCAGTGTCTCTCTCTGTTTCTGTCAGTGTCTTTCTGTGTTTCTGTCAGTGTCTCTCTCTCTGTGTCTGTTTCTCAGTGTCTCTCTGTGTTTCTGTCAGTGTCTCTCTCTCTCTCTGTCTGTTTCTCAGTGTCTCTCTGTGTTTCTGTCAGTGTCTCTCTGTGTTTCTGTCAGTGTCTCTCTCTCTCTGACTTTTTCTCAGTGTCTCTCTGTGTTGCTGTCTGTGTCTCTGTGTTTCTGTCAGTGTCTCTCTCTCTCTGTTTCTGTCAGTGTCTCTCTGTGTTTCTGTCAGTGTCTCTCTCTCTCTCTCTGTCTGTTTCTCAGTGTCTCTCTGTGTTTCTGTCAGTGTCTCTCTCTCTCTCTGTCTGTTTCTCAGTGTCTCTCTGTGTTGCTGTCAGTGTCTCTGTGTTTCCGTCAGTGTCTCTCTCTGTTTCTGTCAGTGTCTTTCTGTGTTTCTGTCAGTGTCTCTCTCTCTCTGTCTGTTTCTCAGTGTCTCTCTGTGTTTCGGTCAGTGTCTCTCTCTCTCTCTGTCTGTTTCTCAGTGTCTCTCTGTGTTTCTGTCAGTGTCTCTCTGTTTCTGTCAGTGTCTCTCTCTCTCTGACTTTTTCTCAGTGTCTCTCTGTGTTGCTGTCTGTGTCTCTGTGTTTCTGTCAGTGTCTCTCTCTCTCTGTTTCTGTCAGTGTCTCTCTGTGTTTCTGTCAGTGTCTCTCTCTCTCTCTGTCTGTTTCTGTCAGTGTCTCTCTCTGTTTCTGTCAGTGTCTCTCTGTGTTTCTGTCAGTGTCTCTCTCTCTCTGTTTCTGTCAGTGTATCTCTCTCTCTGTGTATCTCGGAGTCTCTGTGTTTCTGTCAGTGTCTCTCTCTCTCTGTTTCTATCAGTGTCTCTCTGTGTTTCTGTCAGTGTCTCTGTGTTTCTGTCAGTGTCTCTCTGTTTCTGTCTGTGTCTCTCTGTGTTTCTGTCAGTGTCTCTCTCTCTCTGTTTCTGTCAGTGTCTCTGTGTTTCTGTCAGTGCCTCTCTGTGTTTCTGTCAGTGTCTCTCTCTCTCTGTTTCTGTTAGTGTCTCTCTGTGTTTCTGTCAGTGTGTCTCTCTCTGTGTTTCTGTCACTGTCTCTCTGTGTTTCTGTCAGTGTCTCTCTCTCTGTTTCTGTCAGTGTCTCTCTGTGTTTCTGTCAGTGTCACTCTCTCTCTGTTTCTGTCAGTGTCTCTCTGTGTTTCTGTCAGTGTCTCTCTCTCTCTGTGTCTGTCAGTGTCTCTCTCTGCTTCTGTCTGTGTCTCTCTGTGTTTCGGTCAGTGTCTCTCTCTCTCTCTGTTTCTGTCAGAGTCTCTCTGTGTTTCTGTCAGTGTCTCTTTATCTCTTTTTCTGTCAGTGTCTCTCTGTGTTTCTGTCAGTGTCTCTCTCTGTTTCTGTCAGTGTCTCTCTGTGTTTCTGTAAGTGTCACTCTCTCTCTGTTTCTGTAAGTGTCTCTCTGTGTTTCTGTCAGTGTCTCTCTCTCTCGCTGTCTGTCAGTGTCTCTGTGTTTCTGTCAGTGTCTCCCTGTGTTTCTGTCTGTGTGTCTCTCTCTCTGTTTCTGTCATTGTCTCTGTGTTTCTGTCAGTGTCTCTCTATGTTTCTGTCAGTGTCTCTCTCTATCTGTCTGTTTCTCAGTGTCTCTCTGTATTTTCTGTCAGTGTCTCTGTGTGTTTCTGTCAGTGTCTCTCTCTCTCTCTGTTTCTCAATGTCTCTGTGCTTCTGTCAGTCTCTCTGTGTTTCTGTCAGTGTCTCTCTCTCTGTTTTTCTGTCAGTGTTTCTCTGTTTTCTGTCAGTGTCTCTCTCTCTCTGTTTCTCAGTGTCTCTCTGTTTCTGTCAGTGTCTCTCTCTCTCTGTGTTTCTGTCAGTGTCTCTCTGTGTTTCTGTCAGTGTCTCTCTCTCTCTGTCTGTTTCTCCGTGTCTCTCTATGTTTTCTGTCAGTGTCTCTCTGTTTTCTGTCAGTGTCTCTCTCTCTCTCTGTTTCTCAGTGTCTCTCTGTGTTTCTGTCAGTGTCTCTGTGTTTCTGTCAGTGTCTCTCTGTGTTTCTGTCAGTGTCTCTCTCTCTCTGTCTGTTTCTCAGTGTCTGTCTGTGTTTCTGTCAGTCTCTCTCTGTGTTTCTGTCAGTGTCTCTCTCTCTTTGTCTGTTTCTCAGTGTCTCTCTCTGTTTCTGGCAGTTTCTCTCTCTCTCTCGGTTTCTCAGTGTCTCTCTGTGTTTCTGTCAGTGTCTTTCTGTGTTTCTGTCAGTGTCTCTCTCTCTCTGTCTGTTTCTCAGTGTCTCTCTGTGTTTCGGTCAGTGTCTCTCTCTCTCTCTGTCTGTTTCTCAGTGTCTCTCTGTGTTTCTGTCAGTGTCTCTCTGTTTCTGTCAGTGTCTCTCTCTCACTGTTTCTCAATGTCTCTGTGTTTCTGTCAGTCTCTCTGTGTTTCTGTCAGTGTCTCTCTCTGTGTGTTTCTGTCTGTGTTTCTCTGTTTTCTGTCAGTGTCTCTCTCTTTTTCTCAGTGTCTCTCTGTTTCTGTCAGTGTCTCTCTCTCTCTGTTTCTCAGTGTCTCTCTGTTTCTGTAAGTGTCTCTCTCTCTCTCTGTTTCTGTCAGTGTCTCTCTGTGTTTCTGTCAGTGTCTCTCTCTCTCTGTCTGTTTCTCCGTGTCTCTCTATGTTTTCTGTCAGTGTCTCTCTGTTTTCTGTCAGTGTCTCTCTCTCTCTCTGTTTCTCAGTGTCTCTCTGTGTTTCTGTCAGTGTCTCTGTGTTTCTGTCAGTGCCTCACTGTGTTTCTGTCAGTGTCTCTCTCTCTCTGTTTCTGTTAGTGTCTCTCTCTGTTTCTGTCAGTGTCTCTCTCTCTCTGTTTCTGTCAGTGTCTCTCTGTGTTTCTGTCAGTGTCTCTCTCTCTGTTTCTGTCAGTGTCTCTCTGTGTTTCTGTCAGTGTCTCTCTCTCTGTTTCTGTCAGTGTCTCTCTGTGTTTCTGTCAGTGTCTCTCTCTCTCTGTTTCTGTCAGTGTCTTGCTCTGTTTCTGTCAGTGTCTCTCTCTCTCTGTTTCTGTAAGTGTCTCTGTGTTTCTGTCCGTGTCTCTCTGTGTTTCTGTCAGTGTCTCTTTCTCTCTGTCTGTTTCTCAGTGTCTCTCTGTGTTTCTGTCAGTGTCTCTCTGTGTTTCTGTCAGTGTCTCTCTCTCTCTCTGTCTGTTTCTCAGTGTCTCTCTGTGTTTCTGTCAGTGTCTCTGTGTTTCTGTCAGTGTCTCTCTGTGTTTCTGTCAGTGTCTCTCTCTGTCTGTTTCTCAGTGTCTGTCTGTGTTTCTGTCAGTCTCTCTCTGTGTTTCTGTCAGTGTCTCTCTCTCTTTGTCTGTTTCTCAGTGTCTCTCTCTGTTTCTGGCAGTTTCTCTCTCTCTCTCGGTTTCTCAGTGTCTCTCTGTGTTTCTGTCAGTGTCTCTCTGTATTTCTGTCAGTGTCTTTCTGTGTTTCTGTCAGTGTCTCTGTGTTTCTGTCAGTGTCTCTTTGTATTTCTGTCTGTTTCTCAGTGTCTCTCTGTGTTTCTGTCAGTGTCTCTCTGTATTTCTGTCAGTGTCTTTCTGTGTTTCTGTCAGTGTCTCTGTGTTTCTGTCAGTGTCTCTTTGTATTTCTGTCTGTTTCTCAGTGTCTCTCTCTGTTTCTGGCAGTTTCTCTCTCTCTCTCGGTTTCTCAGTGTCTCTCTGTGTTTCTGTCAGTGTCTCTCTGTATTTCTGTCAGTGTCTTTCTGTGTTTCTGTCAGTGTCTCTGTGTTTCTGTCAGTGTCTCTCTCTCTCTCTGTCTGTTTCTCAGTGTCTCTCTGTGTTTCTGTCAGTGTCTCTCTGTATTTCTGTCAGTGTCTCTGTGTTTCTGTCAGTGTCTCTTTGTATTTCTGTCAGTGTCTCTGTGTTTCTGTCAGTGTCTCTCTGTGTTTCTGTCAGTGTCTCTCTCTCTCTGACTTTTTCTCAGTGTGTCTCTGTGTTTCTGTCAGTGTCTCTGTGTTTCTGTCAGTGTCTCTCTCTGTGTGTCTGTTTCTCAGTGTCTCTCTGTGTTGCTGTCAGTGACTCTGTGTTTCTGTCAGTGTCTCTCTCTGTTTCTGTCAGTGTCTTTCTGTGTTTCTGTCAGTGTCTCTCTCTCTCTGTCTGTTTCTCAGTGTCTCTCTGTGTTTCTGTCAGTGTCTCTCTCTCTCTCTGTCTGTTTCTCATTGTCTCTCTGTGTTTCTGTCAGTGTCTCTCTGTTTCTGTCAGTGTCTCTCTCTCACTGTTTCTCAATGTCTCTGTGTTTCTGTCAGTCTCTCTGTGTTTCTGTCAGTGTCTCTCTCTGTGTGTTTCTGTCTGTGTTTCTCTGTTTTCTGTCAGTTTCTCTCTCTTTCTGTTTCTCAGTGTCTCTCTGTTTCTGTCAGTGTCTCTCTCTCTCTCTGTTTCTGTCAGTGTCTCTCTGTGTTTCTGTCAGTGTCTCTCTCTCTCTGTCTGTTTCTCCGTGTCTCTCTATGTTTTCTGTCAGTGTCTCTCTGTTTTCTGTCAGTGTCTCTCTCTCTCTCTCTGTTTCTCAGTGTCTCTCTGTGTTTCTGTCAATGTCTCTGTGTTTCTGTCAGTGCCTCTCTGTGTTTCTGTCAGTGTCTCTCTCTCTCTGTTTCTGTTAGTGTCTCTCTCTGTTTCTGTCAGTGTCTCTCTCTCTCTGTTTCTGTCAGTGTCTCTCTGTGTTTCTGTCAGTGTCTCTCTCTCTGTTTCTGTCAGTGTCTCTCTGTGTTTCTGTCAGTGTCTCTCTCTCTCTGTTTCTGTCAGTGTCTCTCTGTGTTTCTGTCAGTGTCTCTCTCTCTCTGTTTCTGTCAGTGTCTCTGTGTTTCTGTCCGTGTCTCTCTGTGTTTCTGTCAGTGTCTCTCTCTCTCTGTCTGTTTCTCAGTGTCTCTCTGTGTTTCTGTCAGTGTCTCTGTGTTTCTGTCAGTGTCTCTCTGTGTTTCTGTCAGTGTCTCTCTCTCTCTGTCTGTTTCTCAGTGTCTGTCTGTGTTTCTGTCAGTCTCTCTCTGTGTTTCTGTCAGTGTCTCTCTCTCTTTGTCTGTTTCTCAGTGTCTCTCTCTGTTTCTGGCAGTTTCTCTCTCTCTCTCGGTTTCTCAGTGTCTCTCTGTGTTTCTGTCAGTGTCTCTCTGTATTTCTGTCAGTGTCTTTCTGTGTTTCTGTCAGTGTCTCTCTCTCTCTCTCTGTCTGTTTCTCAGTGTCTCTCTGTGTTTCTGTCAGTGTCTCTGTGTTTCTGTCAGTGTCTCTCTGTGTTTCTGTCAGTGTCTCTCTCTCTCTGTCTGTTTCTCAGTGTCTGTCTGTGTTTCTGTCAGTCTCTCTCTGTGTTTCTGTCAGTGTCTCTCTCTCTTTGTCTGTTTCTCAGTGTCTCTCTCTGTTTCTGGCAGTTTCTCTCTCTCTCTCGGTTTCTCAGTGTCTCTCTGTGTTTCTGTCAGTGTCTCTCTGTATTTCTGTCAGTGTCTTTCTGTGTTTCTGTCAGTGTCTCTCTCTCTCTGTCTGTTTCTCAGTGTCTCTCTGTGTTTCTGTCAGTGTCTCTCTCTCTCTCTCTCTGTTTCTCAGTGTCTCTCTGTGTTTCTGTCAGTGTCTCTCTGTATTTCTGTCAGTGTCTCTGTGTTTCTGTCAGTGTCTCTTTGTATTTCTGTCAGTGTCTCTGTGTTTCTGTCAGTGTCTCTCTGTGTTTCTGTCAGTGTCTCTCTCTCTCTGACTTTTTCTCAGTGTGTCTCTGTGTTTCTGTCAGTGTCTCTCTCTGTGTGTCTGTTTCTCAGTGTCTCTCTCTGTTTCTGTCAGTGTCTTTCTGTGTTTCTGTCAGTGTCTCTCTCTCTCTGTCTGTTTCTCAGTGTCTCTCTGTGTTTCTGTCAGTGTCTCTCTCTCTCTCTGTCTGTTTCTCAGTGTCTCTCTGTGTTTCTGTCAGTGTCTCTCTGTGTTTCTGTCAGTGTCTCTCTCTCTCTGACTTTTTCTCAGTGTCTCTCTGTGTTGCTGTCTGTGTCTCTGTGTTTCTGTCAGTGTCTCTCTCTGTTTCTGTCAGTGTCTCTCTGTGTTTCTGTCAGTGTCTCTCTCTCTCTGTCTGTTTCTCAGTGTCTCTCTGTATTTTCTGTCAGTGTCTCTGTGTTTTCTGTCAGTGTCTCTCTCTCTCTCTGTTTCTCAATGTCTCTGTGTTTCTGCCAGTCTCTCTGTGTTTCTGTCAGTGTCTCTCTCTCTGTTTTTCTGTCAGTGTTTCTCTGTTTTCTGTCAGTGTCTCTCTCTCTCTGTTTCTCAGTGTCTCTCTGTTTCTGTCAGTGTCTCTCTCTCTCTGTGTTTCTGTCAGTGTCTCTCTGTGTTTTTGTCAGTGTCTCTCTCTCTCTGTCTGTTTCTCCTTGTCTCTCTATGTTTTCTGTCAGTGTCTCTCTGTTTTCTATCATTGTCTCTCTCTCTCTCTGTTTCTCAGTGTCTCTCTGTGTTTCTGTCAGTGTCTCTCTGTTTCTGTCAGTGTCTCTCTCTCTGTGTTTCGGTCAGTCTCTCTCTGTTTCTGTCAGTGTCTCTCTCTCTGTGATTCTGTCAGTCTCTCTCTGTTTCTGTCAGTGTCTCTCTCTCTGTTTCTCATTCTCTGTGTTTCTGTCAGTGTCTCTCTGTTTCTGTCAGTGTCTCTCTCTCTCTCTGTTTCTCAATGTCTCTGTGTTTCTGCCAGTCTCTCTGTGTTTCTGTCAGTGTCTCTCTCTCTGTTTTTCTGTCAGTGTTTCTCTGTTTTCTGTCAGTGTCTCTCTCTCTCTGTTTCTCAGTGTCTCTCTGTTTCTGTCAGTGTCTCTCTCTCTCTGTGTTTCTGTCAGTGTCTCTCTGTGTTTTTGTCAGTGTCTCTCTCTCTCTGTCTGTTTCTCCTTGTCTCTCTATGTTTTCTGTCAGTGTCTCTCTGTTTTCTATCATTGTCTCTCTCTCTCTCTGTTTCTCAGTGTCTCTCTGTGTTTCTGTCAGTGTCTCTCTGTTTCTGTCAGTGTCTCTCTCTCTGTGTTTCGGTCAGTCTCTCTCTGTTTCTGTCAGTGTCTCTCTCTCTGTGATTCTGTCAGTCTCTCTCTGTTTCTGTCAGTGTCTCTCTCTCTGTTTCTCATTCTCTGTGTTTCTGTCAGTGTCTCTCTGTTTCTGTCAGTGTCTCTCTCTCTGTTTCTCATTCTCTGTGTTTCTGTCAGTGTCTCTCTGTTTCTGTCAGTGTCTCTCTCTCACTGTTTCTCAATGTCTCTGTGTTTCTGTCAGTCTCTCTGTGTTTCTGTCAGTGTCTCTCTCTGTGTGTTTCTGTCTGTGTTTCTCTGTTTTCTGTCAGTGTCTCTCTCTGTTTCTCAGTGTCTCTCTGTTTCTGTCAGTGTCTCTCTCTCTCTGTTTCTCAGTGTCTCTCTGTTTCTGTTAGTGTCTCTCTCTCTCTGTGTTTCTGTCAGTGTCTCTCTCTCTCTCTGTTTCTCAATGTCTCTGTGTTTCTGTCAGTCTCTCTGTGTTTCTGTCAGTGTCTCTCTCTCTGTTTTTCTGTCAGTGTTTCTCTGTTTTCTGTCAGTGTCTCTCTCTCTCTGTTTCTCAGTGTCTCTCTGTTTCTGTCAGTGTCTCTCTCTCTCTGTGTTTCTGTCAGTGTCTCTCTGTGTTTCTGTCAGTGTCTCTCTCTCTCTGTCTGTTTCTCCGTGTCTCTCTATGTTTTCTGTCAGTGTCTCTCTGTTTTCTATCATTGTCTCTCTCTCTCTCTGTTTCTCAGTGTCTCTCTGTGTTTCTGTCATTTTCTCTCTGTTTCTGCCAGTGTCTCTCTCTCTGTGATTCTGTCAGTCTCTCTCTGTTTCTGTCAGTGTCTCTCTCTCTCTGTTTCTCATTCTCTGTGTTTCTGTCAGTGTCTCTCTGTTTCTGTCAGTGTCTCTCTCTCTCTTTGTTTCTCATTCTCTGTGTTTCTGTCAGTGTCTCTCTGTTTCTGTCAGTGTCTCTCTCTCACTGTTTCTCAATGTCTCTGTGTTTCTGTCAGTCTCTCTGTGTTTCTGTCAGTGTCTCTCTCTGTGTGTTTCTGTCTGTGTTTCTCTGTTTTCTGTCAGTGTCTCTCTGTGTTTCTCAGTGTCTCTCTGTTTCTGTCAGTGTCTCTCTCTCTCTGTTTCTCAGTGTCTCTCTGTTTCTGTCAGTGTCTCTCTCTCTCTGTGTTTCTGTCAGTGTCTCTCTGTGTTTCTGTCAGTGTCTCTCTCTCTCTGTCTGTTTCTCCGTGTCTCTCTATGTTTTCTGTCAGTGTCTCTCTGTTTTCTGTCAGTCTCTCTCTCTCTCTCTGTTTCTCAGTGTCTCTCTGTGTTTCTGTCAGTGTCTCTGTGTTTCTGTCAGTGCCTCTCTGTGTTTCTGTCAGTGTCTCTCTCTCTCTGTTTCTGTTAGTGTCTCTCTCTGTTTCTGTCAGTGTCTCTCTCTCTCTGTTTCTGTCAGTGTATCTCTGTGTTTCTGTCAGTGTCTCTCTCTCTGTTTCGGTCAGTGTCTCTCTGTGCTTCTGTCAGTGTCTCTCTCTCTCTGTTTCTGTCAGTGTCTCTCTCTCTCTCTGTTTCTCAATGTCTCTGTGTTTCTGTCAGTCTCTCTGTGTTTCTGTCAGTGTCTCTCTCTGTTTTTCTGTCAGTGTTTCTCTGTTTTCTGTCAGTGTCTCTCTCTCTTTGTCTGTTTCTCAGTGTCTCTCTCTGTTTCTGGCAGTTTCTCTCTCTCTCTCGGTTTCTCAGTGTCTCTCTGTATTTCTGTCAGTGTCTCTCTGTATTTCTGTTAGTGTCTTTCTGTGTTTCTGTCAGTGTCTCTCTCTCTCTGTCTGTTTCTCAGTGTCTCTCTGTGTTTCTGTCAGTGTCTCTCTCTCTCTCTCTCTGTTTCTCAGTGTC
This sequence comes from Heterodontus francisci, assembly GCF_036365525.1. NCBI lineage: Eukaryota > Metazoa > Chordata > Chondrichthyes > Heterodontiformes > Heterodontidae > Heterodontus > Heterodontus francisci. Next base: position 115,037,487 of record NC_090378.1, read on the forward strand.
TCTCTGTGTTTCTGTCAGTGTCTCTCTGTGTTTCTGTCAGTGTCTCTCTCTCTCTCTGTCTGTTTCTCAGTGTCTCTCTGTGTTTCTGTCAGTGTCTCTGTGTTTCTGTCAGTGTCTCTCTGTGTTTCTGTCAGTGTCTCTCTGTATTTCTGTCAGTGTCTCTGTGTTTCTGTCAGTGTCTCTTTGTATTTCTGTCTTTGTCTCTGTGTTTCTGTCAGTGTCTCTCTGTGTTTCTGTCAGTGTCTCTCTCTCTGACTTTTTCTCAGTGTGTCTCTGTGTTTCTGTCAGTGTCTCTGTGTTTCTGTCAGTGTCTCTCTCTGTGTGTCTGTTTCTCAGTGTCTCTCTGTGTTGCTGTCAGTGTCTCTGTGTTTCTGTCAGTGTCTCTCTCTGTTTCTGTCAGTGTCTTTCTGTGTTTCTGTCATTGTCTCTCTCTCTCTGTCTGTTTCTCAGTGTCTCTCTGTGTTTCTGTCAGTCTCTCTCTCTCTCTCTGTCTGTTTCTCAGTGTCTCTCTGTGTTTCTGTCTGTGTCTCTCTGTTTCTGTCAGTGTCTCTCTCTCACTGTTTCTCAATGTCTCTGTGTTTCTGTCAGTCTCTCTGTGTTTCTGTCAGTGTCTCTCTCTGTGTGTTTCTGTCTGTGTTTCTCTGTTTTCTGTCAGTGTCTCTCTCTCTCTGTTTCTCAGTGTCTCTCTGTTTCTGTCAGTGTCTCTCTCTCTCTCTGTTTCTGTCAGTGTCTCTCTGTGTTTCTGTCAGTGTCTCTCTCTCTCTGTCTGTTTCTCCGTGTCTCTCTATGTTTTCAGTCAGTGTCTCTCTGTTTTCTGTCAGTGTCTCTCTCTCTCTCTGTTTCTCAGTGTCTCTCTGTGTTTCTGTCAGTGTCTCTGTGTTTCTGTCAGTGCCTCTCTGTGTTTCTGTCAGTGTCTCTCTCTCTCTGTTTCTGTTAGTGTCTCTCTCTGTTTCTGTCAGTGTCTCTCTCTCTCTGTTTCTGTCAGTGTCTCTCTGTGTTTCTGTCAGTGTCTCTCTCTCTGTTTCTGTCAGTGTCTCTCTGTGTTTCTGTCAGGGTCTCTCTCTCTCTCTGTTTCTGTCAGTGTCTCTCTCTCTCTGTTTCTGTCAGTGTCTCTCTCTCTCTGTTTCTGTCAGTGTCTCTGTGTTTCTGTCCGTGTCTCTCTGTGTTTCTGTCAGTGTCTCTTTCTCTCTGTCTGTTTCTCAGTGTCTCTCTGTGTTTCTGTCAGTGTCTCTCTCTCTCTCTGTCTGTTTCTCAGTGTCTCTCTGTGTTTCTGTCAGTGTCTCTGTGTTTCTGTCAGTGTCTCTCTGTGTTTCTGTCAGTGTCTCTCTCTCTCTGTCTGTTTCTCAGTGTCTGTCTGTGTTTCTGTCAGTCTCTCTCTTTGTTTCTGTCAGTGTCTCTCTCTCTTAGTCTGTTTCTCAGTGTCTCTCTCTGTTTCTGGCAGTTTCTCTATCTCTCTCGGTTTCTCAGTGTCTCTCTGTGTTTCTGTCAGTGTCTCTCTGTATTTCTGTCAGTGTCTTTCTGTGTTTCTGTCAGTGTCTCTCTCTCTCTGTCTGTTTCTCAGTGTCTCTCTGTGTTTCTGTCAGTGTCTCTCTCTCTCTCTCTCTGTTTCTCAGTGTCTCTCTGTGTTTCTGTCAGTGTCTCTCTGTATTTCTGTCAGTGTCTCTGTGTTTCTGTCAGTGTCTCTTTGTATTTCTGTCAGTGTCTCTGTGTTGCTGTCTGTGTCTCTCTGTGTTTCTGTCAGTGTCTCTCTCTCTCTGACTTTTTCTCAGTGTGTCTCTGTGTTTCTGTCAGTGTCTCTGTGTTTCTGTCAGTGTCTCTCTCTGTATGTCTGTTTCTCAGTGTCTCTCTGTGTTTCTGTCAGTGTCTCTCTCTCTCTCTGTCTGTTTCTCAGTGTCTCTCTGTGTTTCTGTCAGTGTCTCTCTGTGTTTCTGTCAGTGTCTCTCTCTCTCTGTCTGTTTCTCAGTGTCTCTCTGTGTTTCTGTCAGTGTCTCTCTCTCTCTCTGTTTCTCAGTGTCTCTCTGTGTTTCTGTCAGTGTCTCTCTGTATTTCTGTCAGTGTCTCTGTGTTTCTGTCAGTGTCTCTTTGTATTTCTGTCAGTGTCTCTGTGTTTCTGTCTGTGTCTCTCTGTGTTTCTGTCAGTGTCTCTCTCTCTCTGACTTTTTCTCAGTGTGTCTCTGTGTTTCTGTCAGTGTCTCTGTGTTTCTGTCAGTGTCTCTCTCTGTATGTCTGTTTCTCAGTGTCTCTCTGTGTTTCTGTCAGTGTCTCTCTCTCTCTCTGTCTGTTTCTCAGTGTCTCTCTGTGTTTCTGTCAGTGTCTCTCTGTGTTTCTGTCAGTGTCTCTCTCTCTCTGACTTTTTCTCAGTGTCTCTCTGTGTTGCTGTCTGTGTCTCTGTGTTTCTGTCAGTGTCTCTCTCTGTTTCTGTCAGTGTCTCTCTGTGTTTCTGTCCGTGTCTCTCTCTCTCTGTCTGTTTCTCAGTGTCTCTCTGTGTTTCTGTCAGTGTCTCTCTCTCTCTCTGTCTGTTTCTCAGTGTCTCTCTGTGTTTCTGTCAGTGTCTCTCTGTTTTTCTGTCAGTGTTTCTCTGTTTTCTGTCAGTGTCTCTCTCTCTCTGTTTCTCAGTGTCTCTCTGTTTCTGTCAGTGTCTCTCTCTCTCTGTGTTTCTGTCAGTGTCTCTCTGTGTTTCTGTCAGTGTCTCTCTCTCTCTGTCTGTTTCTCCGTGTCTCTCTAAGTTTTCTGTCAGTGTCTCTCTGTTTTCTATCAGTGTCTCTCTCTCTCTCTGTTTCTCAGTGTCTCTCTGTGTTTCTGTCAGTGTCTCTCTGTTTCTGTCAGTGTCTCTCTCTCTGTGTTTCGGTCAGTCTTTCTCTGTTTCTGTCAGTGTCTCTCTCTCTGTGATTCTGTCAGTCTCTCTCTGTTTCTGTCAGTGTCTCTCTCTCTCTGTTTCTCATTCTCTGTGTTTCTGTCAGTGTCTCTCTGTTTCTGTTAGTGTCTCTCTCTCTCTTTGTTTCACATTCTCTGTGTTTCTGTCAGTGTCTCTCACTGTTTCTGTCAGTGTCTCTCACTGTTTCTGAATGTCTCTGTGTTTCTGTCAGTCTCTCTGTGTTTCTGTCAGTGTCTCTCTCTCTGTTTCTGTCAGTGTCTCTCTGTGTTTCTGTCAGTGTCTCTCTCTCTCTGTTTCTGTCAGTGTCTCTCTCTCTCTCTGTTTCTCAATGTCTCTGTGTTCCTGTCAGTCTCTCTGTGTTTCTGTCAGTGTCTCTCTCTCTGTTTTTCTGTCAGTGTTTCTCTGTTTTCTGTCAGTGTCTCTCTCTCTCTGTTTCTCAGTGTCTCTCTGTTTCTGTCAGTGTCTCTCTCTCTCTGTGTTTCTGTCAGTGTCTCTCTGTGTTTCTGTCAGTGTCTCTCTCTCTCTGTCTGTTTCTCCGTGTCTCTCTATGTTTTCTGTCAGTGTCTCTCTGTTTTCTGTCTCTCTCTCTCTCTCTCTCTTTTTCTCAGTGTCTCTCTCTCTGTTTCTGTCAGTGTCTCTCTGTTTCTGTCAGTGTCTCTCTCTCTGTGTTTCTTTCAGTCTCTCTCTGTTTCTGTCAGTGTCTCTCTCTCTGTGATTCTGTCAGTCTCTCTCTGTTTCTGTCAGTGTCTCTCTCTGTCTGTTTCTCATTCTCTGTGTTTCTGTCAGTGTCTCTCTCTCTCTTTGTTTCTCATTCTTGTTGTTTCTGTCAGTGTCTCTCTGTTTCTGTCAGTGTCTCTCTCTCACTGTTTCTCAATGTCTCTGTGTTTCTGTCAGTCTCTCTGTGTTTCTGTCAGTGTCTCTCTCTGTGTGTTTCTGTCTGTGTTTCTCTGTTTTCTGTCAGTGTCTCTCTCTGTTTCTCAGTGTCTCTCTGTTTCTGTCAGTGTCTCTCTCTCTCTGTGTTTCTGTCAGTGTCTCTCTGTGTTTCTGTCTGTGTGTCTCTCTCTCTGTCTGTTTCTCCGTGTCTCTCTATGTTTTCTGTCAGTGTCTCTCTGTTTCTGTCAGTGTCTCTCTCTCTCTGTTTCTCAGTGTCTCTCTGTGTTTCTGTCAGTGTCTCTGTGTTTCTGTCAGCGCCTCTCTGTGTTTCTGTCAGTGTCTCTCTCTCTCTGTTTCTGTTAGTGTCTCTCTCTTTTTCTTTCAGTGTCTCTCTCTCTCTGTTTCTGTCAGTGTCTCTCTGTGTTTCTGTCAGTGTCTCTCTCTCTGTTTCTGTCAGTGTCTCTCTGTGTTTCTGTCAGTGTCTCTCTCTCTCTGTTTCTGTCAGTGTCTCGCTCTGTTTCTGTCAGTGTCTCTCTCTGTTTCTGTCAGTGTATCTCTCTCTCTGTGTATCTCGGAGTCTCTGTGTTTCTGTCAGTGTGTCTCTCTCTCTGTTTCTGTCAGTGTCTCTCTGTGTTTCTGTCAGTGTCTCTGTGTTTCTGTCAGTGTCTCTCTGTGTTTCTGTCAGTGTGTCTCTCTCTGCTTCTGTCAATTTCTCTCTGTGTTTCTGTCAGTGTCTCTCTGTCTGTGTTTCTGTCAGTGTCTCTCTCTGTTTCTGTCAGTGTCTCTCTCTCTGTTTCTGTCAGTGTCTCTCTCTCTCTGTTTCTGTCAGTGTATCTCTCTCTCTGTGTATCTCGGAGTCTCTGTGTTTCTGTCAGTGTCTCTCTCTCTCTGTTTCTGTCAGTGTCTCTCTGTGTTTCTGTCAGAGTCTCTGTGTTTCTGTCAGTGTCTCTCTGTGTTTCTGTCAGTGTCTCTCCCTCTGTTTCTGTCAGTGTCTCTCTGTGTTTCTGTCAGTGTCTCTCTCTCTCTGTTTCTGTCAGTGTCTCTCTCTCTCTGTTTCTGTCAGTGTCTCTGTGTTTCTGTCAGTGCCTCTCTGTGTTTCTGTCAGTGTCTCTCTCTGTTTCTGTTAGTGTCTCTCGGTGTTTCTGTCAGTGTCTCTCTCTCTCTGTTTCTGTCAGTGTCTCTCTGTGTTTCTGTCAGTGTCTCTCTCTGTTTCTGTCAGTGTCTCTCTGTGTTTCTGTAAGTGTCACTCTCTCTCTGTTTCTGTCAGTGTCTCTCTGTGTTTCTGTCAGTGTCTCTCTCTCTCGCTGTCTGTCAGTGTCTCTCTCTGTTTCTGTCTGTGTCTCTCTGTGTTTCTGTCAGTGTCTCTCTCTCTCTCTGTTTCTGTCAGTGTCTCTCTGTGTTCCTGTCAGTGTCTCTTTATCTCTTTTTCTGTCAGTGTCTCTCTGTGTTTCTGTCAGTGTCTCTCTCTGTTTCTGTCAGTGTCTCTCTGTGTTTCTGTAAGTGTCACTCTCTCTCTGTTTCTGTTAGTGTCTCTCTCTGTTTCTGTCAGTGTCTCTCTCTCTCTGTTTCTGTCAGTGTCTCTCTGTGTTTCTGTCAGTGTCTCTCTCTCTCTGTTTCTGTTAGTGTCTCTCTCTGTTTCTGTCAGTGTCTCTCTCTCTCTGTTTCTGTCAGTGTCTCTCTGTGTTTCTGTCAGTGTCTCTCTCTCTGTTTCTGTCAGTGTCTCTCTGTGTTTCTGTCAGGGTCTCTCTCTCTCTCTGTTTCTGTCAGTGTCTCTCTCTCTCTGTTTCTGTCAGTGTCTCTCTCTCTCTGTTTCTGTCAGTGTCTCTGTGTTTCTGTCCGTGTCTCTCTGTGTTTCTGTCAGTGTCTCTTTCTCTCTGTCTGTTTCTCAGTGTCTCTCTGTGTTTCTGTCAGTGTCTCTCTCTCTCTCTGTCTGTTTCTCAGTGTCTCTCTGTGTTTCTGTCAGTGTCTCTGTGTTTCTGTCAGTGTCTCTCTGTGTTTCTGTCAGTGTCTCTCTCTCTCTGTCTGTTTCTCAGTGTCTGTCTGTGTTTCTGTCAGTCTCTCTCTTTGTTTCTGTCAGTGTCTCTCTCTCTTAGTCTGTTTCTCAGTGTCTCTCTCTGTTTCTGGCAGTTTCTCTATCTCTCTCGGTTTCTCAGTGTCTCTCTGTGTTTCTGTCAGTGTCTCTCTGTATTTCTGTCAGTGTCTTTCTGTGTTTCTGTCAGTGTCTCTCTCTCTCTGTCTGTTTCTCAGTGTCTCTCTGTGTTTCTGTCAGTGTCTCTCTCTCTCTCTCTCTGTTTCTCAGTGTCTCTCTGTGTTTCTGTCAGTGTCTCTCTGTATTTCTGTCAGTGTCTCTGTGTTTCTGTCAGTGTCTCTTTGTATTTCTGTCAGTGTCTCTGTGTTGCTGTCTGTGTCTCTCTGTGTTTCTGTCAGTGTCTCTCTCTCTCTGACTTTTTCTCAGTGTGTCTCTGTGTTTCTGTCAGTGTCTCTGTGTTTCTGTCAGTGTCTCTCTCTGTATGTCTGTTTCTCAGTGTCTCTCTGTGTTTCTGTCAGTGTCTCTCTCTCTCTCTGTCTGTTTCTCAGTGTCTCTCTGTGTTTCTGTCAGTGTCTCTCTGTGTTTCTGTCAGTGTCTCTCTCTCTCTGTCTGTTTCTCAGTGTCTCTCTGTGTTTCTGTCAGTGTCTCTCTCTCTCTCTCTCTGTTTCTCAGTGTCTCTCTGTGTTTCTGTCAGTGTCTCTCTGTATTTCTGTCAGTGTCTCTGTGTTTCTGTCAGTGTCTCTTTGTATTTCTGTCAGTGTCTCTGTGTTTCTGACTGTGTCTCTCTGTGTTTCTGTCAGTGTCTCTCTCTCTCTGACTTTTTCTCAGTGTGTCTCTGTGTTTCTGTCAGTGTCTCTGTGTTTCTGTCAGTGTCTCTCTCTGTATGTCTGTTTCTCAGTGTCTCTCTGTGTTTCTGTCAGTGTCTCTCTCTCTCTCTGTCTGTTTCTCAGTGTCTCTCTGTGTTTCTGTCAGTGTCTCTCTGTGTTTCTGTCAGTGTCTCTCTCTCTCTGACTTTTTCTCAGTGTCTCTCTGTGTTGCTGTCTGTGTCTCTGTGTTTCTGTCAGTGTCTCTCTCTGTTTCTGTCAGTGTCTCTCTGTGTTTCTGTCCGTGTCTCTCTCTCTCTGTCTGTTTCTCAGTGTCTCTCTGTGTTTCTGTCAGTGTCTCTCTCTCTCTCTGTCTGTTTCTCAGTGTCTCTCTGTGTTTCTGTCATTGTCTCTGTGTTTCAGTTAGTGTCTCTCTATGTTTCTGTCGGTGTCTCTCTCTATCTGTCTGTTTCTCAGTGTCTCTCTGTGTTTTCTGTCAGTGTCTCTCTGTTTTCTGTCAGTGTCTCTCTCTCTCTCTGTTTCTCAATGTCCCTGTGTTTCTGTCAGTCTCTCTGTGTTTCTGTCAGTGTCTCTCTGTTTTTCTGTCAGTGTTTCTCTGTTTTCTGTCAGTGTCTCTCTCTCTCTGTTTCTCAGTGTCTCTCTGTTTCTGTCAGTGTCTCTCTCTCTCTGTGTTTCTGTCAGTGTCTCTCTGTGTTTCTGTCAGTGTCTCTCTCTCTCTGTCTGTTTCTCCGTGTCTCTCTAAGTTTTCTGTCAGTGTCTCTCTGTTTTCTATCAGTGTCTCTCTCTCTCTCTGTTTCTCAGTGTCTCTCTGTGTTTCTGTCAGTGTCTCTCTGTTTCTGTCAGTGTCTCTCTCTCTGTGTTTCGGTCAGTCTTTCTCTGTTTCTGTCAGTGTCTCTCTCTCTGTGATTCTGTCAGTCTCTCTCTGTTTCTGTCAGTGTCTCTCTCTCTCTGTTTCTCATTCTCTGTGTTTCTGTCAGTGTCTCTCTGTTTCTGTTAGTGTCTCTCTCTCTCTTTGTTTCACATTCTCTGTGTTTCTGTCAGTGTCTCTCACTGTTTCTGTCAGTGTCTCTCACTGTTTCTGAATGTCTCTGTGTTTCTGTCAGTCTCTCTGTGTTTCTGTCAGTGTCTCTCTCTCTGTTTCTGTCAGTGTCTCTCTGTGTTTCTGTCAGTGTCTCTCTCTCTCTGTTTCTGTCAGTGTCTCTCTCTCTCTCTGTTTCTCAATGTCTCTGTGTTCCTGTCAGTCTCTCTGTGTTTCTGTCAGTGTCTCTCTCTCTGTTTTTCTGTCAGTGTTTCTCTGTTTTCTGTCAGTGTCTCTCTCTCTCTGTTTCTCAGTGTCTCTCTGTTTCTGTCAGTGTCTCTCTCTCTCTGTGTTTCTGTCAGTGTCTCTCTGTGTTTCTGTCAGTGTCTCTCTCTCTCTGTCTGTTTCTCCGTGTCTCTCTATGTTTTCTGTCAGTGTCTCTCTGTTTTCTGTCTCTCTCTCTCTCTCTCTCTTTTTCTCAGTGTCTCTCTCTCTGTTTCTGTCAGTGTCTCTCTGTTTCTGTCAGTGTCTCTCTCTCTGTGTTTCTTTCAGTCTCTCTCTGTTTCTGTCAGTGTCTCTCTCTCTGTGATTCTGTCAGTCTCTCTCTGTTTCTGTCAGTGTCTCTCTCTGTCTGTTTCTCATTCTCTGTGTTTCTGTCAGTGTCTCTCTCTCCCTTTGTTTCTCATTCTTGTTGTTTCTGTCAGTGTCTCTCTGTTCCTGTCAGTGTCTCTCTCTCACTGTTTCTCAATGTCTCTGTGTTTCTGTCAGTCTCTCTGTGTTTCTGTCAGTGTCTCTCTCTGTGTGTTTCTGTCTGTGTTTCTCTGTTTTCTGTCAGTGTCTCTCTCTGTTTCTCAGTGTCTCTCTGTTTCTGTCAGTGTCTCTCTCTCTCTGTGTTTCTGTCAGTGTCTCTCTGTGTTTCTGTCTGTGTGTCTCTCTCTCTGTCTGTTTCTCCGTGTCTCTCTATGTTTTCTGTCAGTGTCTCTCTGTTTCTGTCAGTGTCTCTCTCTCTCTGTTTCTCAGTGTCTCTCTGTGTTTCTGTCAGTGTCTCTGTGTTTCTGTCAGCGCCTCTCTGTGTTTCTGTCAGTGTCTCTCTCTCTCTGTTTCTGTTAGTGTCTCTCTCTTTTTCTTTCAGTGTCTCTCTCTCTCTGTTTCTGTCAGTGTCTCTCTGTGTTTCTGTCAGTGTCTCTCTCTCTGTTTCTGTCAGTGTCTCTCTGTGTTTCTGTCAGTGTCTCTCTCTCTCTGTTTCTGTCAGTGTCTCGCTCTGTTTCTGTCAGTGTCTCTCTCTGTTTCTGTCAGTGTATCTCTCTCTCTGTGTATCTCGGAGTCTCTGTGTTTCTGTCAGTGTGTCTCTCTCTCTGTTTCTGTCAGTGTCTCTCTGTGTTTCTGTCAGTGTCTCTGTGTTTCTGTCAGTGTCTCTCTGTGTTTCTGTCAGTGTGTCTCTCTCTGCTTCTGTCAATTTCTCTCTGTGTTTCTGTCAGTGTCTCTCTGTCTGTGTTTCTGTCAGTGTCTCTCTCTGTTTCTGTCAGTGTCTCTCTCTCTGTTTCTGTCAGTGTCTCTCTCTCTCTGTTTCTGTCAGTGTATCTCTCTCTCTGTGTATCTCGGAGTCTCTGTGTTTCTGTCAGTGTCTCTCTCTCTCTGTTTCTGTCAGTGTCTCTCTGTGTTTCTGTCAGAGTCTCTGTGTTTCTGTCAGTGTCTCTCTGTGTTTCTGTCAGTGTCTCTCCCTCTGTTTCTGTCAGTGTCTCTCTGTGTTTCTGTCAGTGTCTCTCTCTCTCTGTTTCTGTCAGTGTCTCTCTCTCTCTGTTTCTGTCAGTGTCTCTGTGTTTCTGTCAGTGCCTCTCTGTGTTTCTGTCAGTGTCTCTCTCTGTTTCTGTTAGTGTCTCTCGGTGTTTCTGTCAGTGTCTCTCTCTCTCTGTTTCTGTCAGTGTCTCTCTGTGTTTCTGTCAGTGTCTCTCTCTGTTTCTGTCAGTGTCTCTCTGTGTTTCTGTAAGTGTCACTCTCTCTCTGTTTCTGTCAGTGTCTCTCTGTGTTTCTGTCAGTGTCTCTCTCTCTCGCTGTCTGTCAGTGTCTCTCTCTGTTTCTGTCTGTGTCTCTCTGTGTTTCTGTCAGTGTCTCTCTCTCTCTCTGTTTCTGTCAGTGTCTCTCTGTGTTCCTGTCAGTGTCTCTTTATCTCTTTTTCTGTCAGTGTCTCTCTGTGTTTCTGTCAGTGTCTCTCTCTGTGTTTCTGTCAGTGTCTCTCTGTGTTTCTGTCAGTGTCTCTCTCTCTGTTTCTGTCAGCGTCCCTCTGTGTTCCTGTCAGTGTCTCTGTGTTTCTGTCCGTGTCTCTCTCTGTTTCTGTCAGTGTCTCTGTGTTTCTGTCAGTGTCTCTCTGTGTTTCTGTCAGTGTCTCTCTCTCTCTGTTTCTGTCAGTGTCTCTGTGTTTCTGTCGGTGCCCCTCTGTGTTTCTGTCAGGGTCTCTCTCTCTCTGTTTCCGTCAGTGTCTCTGTGTTTCTGTCAGTGTCTCTCTGTGTTTCTGTCAGTGTCTCTCTCTCTCTCTGTTTCTGTCAGTGTCTCTCTGTGTTTCTGTCAGTGTCTCTTTATCTCTTTTTCTGTCAGTGTCTCTCTGTGTTTCTGTCAGTGTCTCTCTGTGTGTTCCTGTCAGTGTCTCTGTGTTTCTGTCCCTGTCTCTCTCTGTTTCTGTCAGTGTCTCTCTGTTTCTGTCAGTGTCTCTCTGTGTTTCTGTCAGTGTCTCTGTGTTTCTGTCAGTGTCTCTCTGTGTTTCTGTCAGTGTCTCTGTGTTTCTGTCAGTGTCTCTCTCTGTCTGTCTGTTTCTCAGTGTCACTCTGTGTTTCTGTCAGTGTCTCTCTCTCTCTCTCTGTTTCTGTCAGTGTCTCTCATTGTTTCTGTCAGTGTGTCTGTGTTTCTGTCAGTGTCTCTCTGTGTTTCTGTCAGTGTCTCTCTCGCTCTGTCTGTTTCTCAGTGTCTCTCTGTGTTTCTGTCAGTGTCTCTCTGTGTTTCTGTCAGTGTCTCTCTCTCTCTCTGTCTGTTTCTCAGTGTCTCTCTGTGTTTCTGTCAGTGTCTCTCTGTGTTTCTGTCAGTGTCTCTCTCTCTCTCTCTCTCTGTTTCTCAGTGTCTCTCTGTGCTTGTGTCAGTGTCTCTGTGTTTCTGTCAGTGCCCCTCTGTGTTTCTGTCAGTGTCTCTCTATCTCTGTTTCTGTTAGTGTCTCTCTGTGTTTCTGTCAGTGTCTCTCTCTCTCTGTTTTGGTCATTGTATCTCTCTCTCTGTGTTTCTCGGAGTCTCTGTGTTTCTGTCAGTTTGTCTCTCTCTCTTTCGGTCAGTGTCTCTGTGTTACTGTCAGTGTCTCTCTGTGTTTCTGTCAGTGTCTCTCTCTCTGCTTCTGTCAATGTCTCTCTGTGTTTCTGTCAGTGTCTCTCTCTCTGTTTCTGTCAGTGTCTCTCTGTGTTTCTGTCAGTGTCTCTCTCTCTGTTTCTGTCAGTGTCTCTCTGTGTTTCTGTCAGTGTCACTCTCTCTCTGTTTCTGTCAGTGTCTCTCTGTGTTTCTGTCAGTGTCTCTCTCTCTCTGTGTCTGTCAGTGTCTCTCTCTGTTTCTGTCTGTCTCTCTCTGTGTTTCGATCAGTGTCTCTCTCTCTCTCTGTTTCTGTCAGTGTCTCTCTGTGTTTCTGTCAGTGTCTCTTTATCTCTTTTTCTGTCAGTGTCTCTCTGTGTTTCTGTCAGTGTCTCTCTCTGTTTCTGTCAGTGTCTCTCTGTGTTTCTGTAAGTGTCACTCTCTCTCTGTTTCTGTCAGTGTCTCTCTGTGTTTCTGTCAGTGTCTCTCTCTCTCGCTGTCTGTCAGTGTCTCTCTCTGTTTCTGTCTGTGTCTCTCTGTGTTTCTGTCAGTGTCTCTCTGTGTTTCTGTCACTGTCTCTCTCTGTTTCTGTCAGTGTCTCTCTGTGTTTCTGTAAGTGTCACTCTCTCTCTGTTTCTGTCAGTGTCTCTCTGTGTTTCTGTCAGTGTCTCTGTGTTACTGTCAGTGTCTCTCTGTGTTTCTGTCAGAGTCTCTCTCTCTGCTTCTGTCAATGTCTCTCTGTGTTTCTGTCAGTGTCTCTCTCTCTGTTTCTGTCAGTGTCTCTCTGTGTTTCTGTCAGTGTCTCTCTCTCTCTGTTTCTGTCAGTGTCTCTCTCTGTTTCTGTCAGTGTCTCTCTGTGTTTCTGTCAGTGTCTCTCTCTGTTTCTGTCAGTGTCTCTCTCTCTCTGTTTCTGTCAGTGTATCTCTCTCTCTGTGTATCTCGGAGTCTCTGTGTTTCTGTCAGTGTCTCTCTGTGTTTCTGTCAGTGTCTCTTTATCTCTTTTTCTGTCAGTGTCTCTCTGTGTTTCTGTCAGTGTCTCTCTCTGTGTTTCTGTCAGCGTCTCTCTGTGTTTCTGTCACTGTCTCTGTGTTTCTGTCCGTGTCTCTCTCTGTTTCTGTCAGTGTCTCTGTGTTTCTGTCAGTGTCTCTCAGTGTTTCTGTCAGTGTCTCTCTCTCTCTGTTTCTGTCAGTGTCTCTGTGTTTCTGTCAGTGTCTCTCTGTGTTTCTGTCAGTGTCTCTGTGTTTCTGTCAGTGTTTCTCTCTGTCTGTCTGTTTCTCAGTGTCTCTCTGTGTTTCTGTCAGTGTCTCTCTCTCTGTTTCTGTCAGTGTCTCTCTGTGTTTCTGTCAGTGTCTCTCTCTCTCTGTTTCTGTCAGTGTCTCTCTCTGTTTCTGTCAGTGTCTCTCTGTGTTTCTGTCAGTGTCTCTGTGTTTCTGTCAGTGTCTCTCTCTGTCTGGCTGTTTCTCAGTGTCTCTCTGTGTTTCTGTCAGTGTCTCTCTCTCTGTTTCTGTCAGTGTCTCTCTGTGTTTCTGTCAGTGTCTCTCTCTCTCTGTTTCTGTCAGTGTCTCTCTCTGTTTCTGTCAGTGTCTCTCTGTGTTTCTGTCAGTGTCTCTCTCTCTCTGTTTCTGTCAGTATATCTCTCTCTCTGTGTATCTCGGAGTCTCTGTGTTTCTGTCAGTGTCTCTCTCTCTCTGTTTCTATCAGTGTCTCTCTGTGTTTCTGTCAGTGTCTCTGTGTTTCTGTCAGTGTCTCTCTCTCTGTTTCTGTCTGTGTCTCTCTGTGTTTCTGTCAGTGCCTCTCTCTCTCTGTTTCTGTCAGTGTCTCTGTGTTTCTGTCAGTGCCTCTCTGTGTTTCTGTCAGTGTCTCTCTCTCTCTGTTTCTGTTAGTGTCTCTCTGTGTTTCTGTCAGTGTGTCTCTCTCTGTGTTTCTGTCACTGTCTCTCTGTGTTTCTGTCAGTGTCTCTCTCTCTGTTTCTGTCAGTGTCTCTCAGTGTTTCTGTCAGTGTCACTCTCTCTCTGTTTCTGTCAGTGTCTCTCTGTGTTTCTGTCAGTGTCTCTCTCTCTCTGTGTCTGTCAGTGTCTCTCTCTGCTTCTGTCTGTGTCTCTCTGTGTTTCGGTCAGTGTCTCTCTTTCTCTCTGTTTCTGTCAGAGTCTCTCTGTGTTTCTGTCAGTGTCTCTTTATCTCTTTTTCTGTCAGTGTCTCTCTGTGTTTCTGTCAGTGTCTCTCTCTGTTTCTGTCAGTGTCTCTCTGTGTTTCTGTAAGTGTCACTCTCTCTCTGTTTCTGTCAGTGTCTCTCTGTGTTTCTGTCAGTGTCTCTCTCTCTCGCTGTCTGTCAGTGTCTCTCTCTGTTTCTGTCTGTGTCTCTCTGTGTTTCTGTCAGTGTCTCTCTCTCTGTTTCTGTCAGTGTCTCTCTGTGTTTCTGTCAGTGTCTCTTTATCTCTTTTTCTGTCAGTGTCTCTCTGTGTTTCTGTCAGTGTCTCTCTCTGTGTTCCTGTCAGTGTCTCTGTTTTTCTGTCCGTGTCTCTCTCTGTTTCTGTCAGTGTCTCTCTGTTTCTGTCAGTGTCTCTCTGTGTTTCTGTCAGTGTCTCTGTGTTTCTGTCAGTGTCTCTCTGTGTTTCTGTCAGTGTCTCTGTGTTTCTGTCAGTGTCTCTCTCTGTCTGTCTGTTTCTCAGTGTCACTCTGTGTTTCTGTCAGTGTCTCTCTGTGTTTCTGTCAGTGTGTCTGTGTTTCTGTCAGTGTCTCTCTGTGTTTCTGTCAGTGTCTCTCTCGCTCTGTCTGTTTCTCAGTGTCTCTCTGTGTTTCTGTCAGTGTCTCTCTGTGTTTCTGTCAGTGTCTCTCTCTCTCTCTCTCTCTGTTTCTCAGTGTCTCTCTGTGCTTGTGTCAGTGTCTCTGTGTTTCTGTCAGTGCCTCTCTATGTTTCTGTCAGTGTCTCTCTATCTCTGTTTCTGTTAGTGTCTCTCTGTGTTTCTGTCAGTGTCTCTCTCTCTCTGTTTTGGTCATTGTATCTCTCTCTCTGTGTTTCTCGGAGTCTCTGTGTTTCTGTCAGTTTGTCTCTCTCTCTGTTTCGGTCAGTGTGTCTCTGTGTTTCTGTCAGTGTCTCTGTGTTACTGTCAGTGTCTCTCTGTGTTTCTGTCAGTGTCTCTCTCTCTGCTTCTGTCAATGTCTCTCTGTGTTTCTGTCAGTGTCTCTCTCTCTGTTTCTGTCAGTGTCTCTCTGTGTTTCTGTCAGTGTCTCTCTCTCTGTTTCTGTCAGTGTCTCTCTGTGTTTCTGTCAGTGTCACTCTCTCTCTGTTTCTGTCAGTGTCTCTCTGTGTTTCTGTCAGTGTCTCTCTCTCTCTCTGTCTGTCAGTGTCTCTCTCTGTTTCTGTCTGTCTCTCTCTGTGTTTCGATCAGTGTCTCTCTCTCTCTCTGTTTCTGTCAGTGTCTCTCTGTGTTTCTGTCAGTGTCTCTTTATCTCTTTTTCTGTCAGTGTCTCTCTGTGTTTCTGTCAGTGTCTCTCTCTGTTTCTGTCAGTGTCTCTCTGTGTTTCTGTAAGTGTCACTCTCTCTCTGTTTCTGTCAGTGTCTCTCTGTGTTTCTGTCAGTGTCTCTCTCTCTCGCTGTCTGTCAGTGTCTCTCTCTGTTTCTGTCTGTGTCTCTCTGTGTTTCTGTCAGTGTCTCTCTGTGTTTCTGTCACTGTCTCTCTCTGTTTCTGTCAGTGTCTCTCTGTGTTTCTGTAAGTGTCACTCTCTCTCTGTTTCTGTCAGTGTCTCTCTGTGTTTCTGTCAGTGTCTCTGTGTTACTGTCAGTGTCTCTCTGTGTTTCTGTCAGTGTCTCTCTCTCTCTGTTTCTGTCAGTGTATCTCTCTCTCTGTGTATCTCGGAGTCTCTGTGTTTCTGTCAGTGTCTCTCTGTGTTTCTGTCAGTGTCTCTTTATCTCTTTTTCTGTCAGTGTCTCTCTGTGTTTCTGTCAGTGTCTCTCTCTGTGTTTCTGTCAGCGTCTCTCTGTGTTTCTGTCACTGTCTCTGTGTTTCTGTCCGTGTCTCTCTCTGTTTCTGTCAGTGTCTCTGTGTTTCTGTCAGTGTCTCTCAGTGTTTCTGTCAGTGTCTCTCTCTCTCTGTTTCTGTCAGTGTCTCTGTGTTTCTGTCAGTGTCTCTCTGTGTTTCTGTCAGTGTCTCTTTGTTTCTGTCAGTGTCTCTCTCTGTCTGTCTGTTTCTCAGTGTCTCTCTGTGTTTCTGTCAGTGTCTCTCTCTCTGTTTCTGTCAGTGTCTCTCTGTGTTTCTGTCAGTGTCTCTCTCTCTCTGTTTCTGTCAGTGTCTCTCTCTGTTTCTGTCAGTGTCTCTCTGTGTTTCTGTCAGTGTCTCTGTGTTTCTGTCAGTGTCTCTCTCTGTCTGTCTGTTTCTCAGTGTCTCTCTGTGTTTCTGTCACTGTCTCTCTCTCTGTTTCTGTCAGTGTCTCTCTGTGTTTCTGTCAGTGTCTCTCTCTCTCTGTTTCTGTCAGTGTCTCTCTCTGTTTCTGTCAGTGTCTCTCTGTGTTTCTGTCAGTGTCTCTCTCTCTCTGTTTCTGTCAGTGTATCTCTCTCTCTGTGTATCTCGGAGTCTCTGTGTTTCTGTCAGTGTCTCTCTCTCTCTGTTTCTATCAGTGTCTCTCTGTGTTTCTGTCAGTGTCTCTGTGTTTCTGTCAGTGTCTCTCTCTCTGTTTCTGTCTGTGTCTCTCTGTGTTTCTGTCAGTGTCTCTCTCTCTCTGTTTCTGTCAGTGTCTCTGTGTTTCTGTCAGTGCCTCTCTGTGTTTCTGTCAGTGTCTCTCTCTCTCTGTTTCTGTTAGTGTCTCTCTGTGTTTCTGTCAGTGTGTCTCTCTCTCTGTTTCTGTCACTGTCTCTCTGTGTTTCTGTCAGTGTCTCTCTCTCTGTTTCTGTCAGTGTCTCTCTGTGTTTCTGTCAGTGTCACTCTCTCTCTGTTTCTGTCAGTGTCTCTCTGTGTTTCTGTCAGTGTCTCTCTCTCTCTGTGTCTGTCAGTGTCTCTCTCTGCTTCTGTCTGTGTCTCTCTGTGTTTCGGTCAGTGTCTCTCTCTCTCTCTGTTTCTGTCAGAGTCTCTCTGTGTTTCTGTCAGTGTCTCTTTATCTCTTTTTCTGTCAGTGTCTCTCTGTGTTTCTGTCAGTGTCTCTCTCTGTTTCTGTCAGTGTCTCTCTATGTTTCTGTAAGTGTCACTCTCTCTCTGTTTCTGTCAGTGTCTCTCTGTGTTTCTGTCAGTGTCTCTCTCTCTCGCTGTCTGTCAGTGTCTCTCTCTGTTTCTGTCTGTGTCTCTCTGTGTTTCTGTCAGTGTCTCTCTCTCTGTTTCTGTCAGTGTCTCTCTGTGTTTCTGTCAGTGTCTCTTTATCTCTTTTTCTGTCAGTGTCTCTCTGTGTTTCTGTCAGTGTCTCTCTCTGTGTTTCTGTCAGTGTCTCTCTGTGTTTCTGTCAGTGTCTCTCTCTCTGTTTCTGTCAGCGTCTCTCTGTGTTCCTGTCAGTGTCTCTGTGTTTCTGTCCGTGTCTCTCTCTGTTTCTGTCAGTGTCTCTGTGTTTCTGTCAGTGTCTCTCTGTGTGTTTCTGTCAGTGTCTCTCTCTGTGTTTCTGTCAGTGTCTCTCTCTCTGTTTCTGTCAGTGTCTCTCTGTGTTTCTGTCAGTGTCTCTCTCTCTCTGTTTCTGTCAGTGTCTCTGTGTTTCTGTCAGTGCCCCTCTGTGTTTCTGTCAGTGTCTCTCTCTCTCTGTTTCTGTCAGTGTCTCTGTGTTTCTGTCAGTGTCTCTCTGTGTTTCTGTCAGTGTCTCTCTCTCTCTCTGTTTCTGACAGTGTCTCTCTGTGTTTCTGTCAGTCTCTCTTTATCTCTTTTTCTGTCAGTGTCTCTCTGTGTTTCTGTCAGTGTCTCTCTCTGTGTTCCTGTCAGTGTCTCTGTGTTTCTGTCCGTGTCTCTCTCTGTTTCTGTCAGTGTCTCTCTGTATCTGTCAGTGTCTCTCTGTGTTTCTGTCAGTGTCTCTGTGTTTCTGTCAGTGACTCTCTGTGTTTCTGTCAGTGTCTCTGTGTTTCTGTCAGTGTCTCTCTCTGTCTCTCTGTTTCTCAGTGTCACTCTGTGTTTCTGTCAGTGTCTCTCTCTCTCTCTCTCTGTTTCTGTCAGTGTCTCTCATTGTTTCTGTCAGTGTCTCTGTGTTTCTGTCAGTGTCTCTCTGTGTTTCTGTCAGTGTCTCTCTCGCTCTGTCTGTTTCTCAGTGTCTCTCTGTGTTTCTGTCAGTGTCTCTCTGTGTTTCTGTCAGTGTCTCTCTCTCTCTCTCTGTCTGTTTCTCAGTGTCTCTCTGTGTTTCTGTCAGTGTCTCTCTGTTTCTGTCAGTGTCTCACTCTCTCTCTGTTTCTCAGTGTCTCTCTGTGTTTCTGTCAGTGTCTCTGTGTTTCTGTCAGTGCCTCTCTGTGTTTCTGTCAGTGTCTCTCTATCTCTGTTTCTGTTAGTGTCTCTCTGTGTTTCTGTCAGTGTCTCTCTCTCTCTGTTTTGGTCATTGTATCTCTCTCTCTGTGTTTCTCGGAGTCTCTGTGTTTCTGTCAGTTTGTCTCTCTCTCTGTTTCTGTCAGTGTGTCTCTGTGTTTCTGTCAGTGTCTCTGTGTTACTGTCAGTGTCTCTCTGTGTTTCTGTCAGTGTCTCTCTCTCTGCTTCTGTCAATGTCTCTCTGTGTTTCTGTCAGTGTCTCTCTCTCGGTTTCTGTCAGTGTCTCTCTGTGTTTCTGTCAGTGTCTCTCTCTGTTTCTGTCAGTGTCTCTCTCTGTGTTTCTGTCAGCGTCTCTCTGTCTTTCTGACACTGTCTCTGTGTTTCTGTCCGTGTCTCTCTGTTTCTGTCAGTGTCACTGTGTTTCTGTCAGTGTCTCTCAGTGTTTCTGTCAGTGTCTCTCTCTCTCTGTTTCTGTCAGTGTCTCTGTGTTTCTGTCAGTGCCTCTCTGTGTTTCTGTCAGTATCCCTCTCTCTCTGTTTCTGTCAGTGTCTCTCTGTGTTTCTGTCAGTGTCTCTGTGTTTCTGTCAGTGTCTCTCTGTGTTTCTGTCAGTGTCTCTGTGTTTCTGTCAGTGTCTCTCTCTGTCTGTCTGTTTCTCAGTGTCTCTCTGTGTTTCTGTCAGTGTCTCTCTCTCTGTTTCTGTCAGTGTCTCTCTGTGTTTCTGTCAGTGTCTCTCTCTCTCTGTTTCTGTCAGTGTCTCTGTCTGTTTCTGTCAGTGTCTCTCTGTGTTTCTGTCAGTGTCTCTCTCTCTCTGTTTCTGTCAGTGTATCTCTCTCTCTGTGTATCTCGGAGTCTCTGTGTTTCTGTCAGTGTCTCTCTCTCTCTGTTTCTATCAGTGTCTCTCTGTGTTTCTGTCAGTGTCTCTGTGTTTCTGTCAGTGTCTCTCTCTCTGTTGCTGTCAGTGTCTCTCTGTGGTTCTGTCAGTGTCTCTCTCTCTCTGTTTCTGTCAGTGTCTCTGTGTTTCTGTCAGTGTCTCTCTCTCTGTTTCTGTCAGTGTCTCTCTGTGTTTCTGTCAGTGTCTCTCTCTCTCTGTTTCTATCAGTGTCTCTCTGTGTTTCTGTCAGTGTCTCTGTGTTTCTGCCAGTGTCTCTCTCTCTGTTTCTGTCAGTGTCTCTCTGTGTTTCTGTCAGTGTCTCTGTGTTTCTGTCAGTGCCTCTCTGTGTTTCTGTCAGTGTCTCTCTCTCTCTGTTTCTGTTAGTGTCTCTCTGTGTTTCTGTCAGTGTGTCTCTCTCTGTGTTTCTGTCACTGTCTCTCTGTGTTTCTGTCAGTGTCACTCTCTCTGTTTCTGTCAGTGTCTCTCTGTGTTTCTGTCAGTGTCACTCTCTCTCTGTTTCTGTCAGTGTCTCTCTGTGTTTCTGTCAGTGTCTCTCTCTCTCTGTGTCTGTCAGTGTCTCTCTCTGCTTCTGTCTGTGTCTCTCTGTGTTTCGGTCAGTGTCTCTCTCTCTCTCTGTTTCTGTCAGAGTCTCTCTGTGTTTCTGTCAGTGTCTCTTTATCTCTTTTTCTGTCAGTGTCTCTCTGTGTTTCTGTCAGTGTCTCTCTCTGTTTCTGTCAGTGTCTCTCTGTGTTTCTGTAAGTGTCACTCTCTCTCTGTTTCTGTCAGTGTCTCTCTGTGTTTCTGTCAGTGTCTCTCTCTCTCGCTGTCTGTCAGTGTCTCTCTCTGTTTCTGTCTGTGTCTCTCTGTGTTTCTGTCAGTGTCTCTCTCTCTGTTTCTGTCAGTGTCTCTCTGTGTTTCTGTCAGTGTCTCTTTATCTCTTTTTCTGTCAGTGTCTCTCTGTGTTTCTGTCAGTGTCTCTCTCTGTGTTTCTGTCAGTGTCTCTCTGTGTTTCTGTCAGTGTCTCTCTCTCTGTTTCTGTCAGCGTCTCTCTGTGTTCCTGTCAGTGTCTCTGTGTTTCTGTCCGTGTCTCTCTCTGTTTCTGTCAGTGTCTCTGTGTTTCTGTCAGTGTCTCTCTGTGTGTTTCTGTCAGTGTCTCTCTCTGTGTTTCTGTCAGTGTCTCTCTCTCTGTTTCTGTCAGTGTCTCTGTGTTTCTGTCATTGCCCCTCTGTGTTTCTGTCAGTGTCTCTCTCTCTCTGTTTCTGTCAGTGTCTCTCTGTTTCTGTCAGTGTCTCTCTGTGTTTCTGTCAGTGTCTCTTTATCTCTTTTTCTGTCAGTGTCTCTCTGTGTTTCTGTCAGTGTCTCTCTCTGTGTTCCTGTCAGTGTCTCTGTGTTTCTGTCCGTGTCTCTCTCTGTTTCTGTCAGTGTCTCTCTGTATCTGTCAGTGTCTCTCTGTGTTTCTGTCAGTGTCTCTGTGTTTCTGTCAGTGACTCTCTGTGTTTCTGTCAGTGTCTCTGTGTTTCTGTCAGTGTCTCTCTCTGTCTCTCTCTTTCTCAGTGTCACTCTGTGTTTCTGTCAGTGTCACTCTCTCTCTCTCTCTGTTTCTGTCAGTGTCTCTCATTGTTTCTGTCAGTGTCTCTGTGTTTCTGTCAGTGTCTCTCTGTGTTTCTGTCAGTGTCTCTCTCGCTCTGTCTGTTTCTCAGTGTCTCTCTGTGTTTCTGTCAGTGTCTCTCTGTGTTTCTGTCAGTGTCTCTCTCTCTCTCTCTGTCTGTTTCTCAGTGTCTCTCTGTGTTTCTGTCAGTGTCTCTCTGTGTTTCTGTCAGTGTCTCTCTCTCTCTCTGTTTCTCAGTGTCTCTCTGTGTTTCTGTCAGTGTCTCTGTGTTTCTGTCAGTGCCTCTCTGTGTTTCTGTCAGTGTCTCTCTATCTCTGTTTCTGTTAGTGTCTCTCTGTGTTTCTGTCAGTGTCTCTCTCTCTCTGTTTTGGTCATTGTATCTCTCTCTCTGTGTTTCTCGGAGTCTCTGTGTTTCTGTCAGTTTGTCTCTCTCTCTGTTTCTGTCAGTGTGTCTCTGTGTTTCTGTCAGTGTCTCTGTGTTACTGTCAGTGTCTCTCTGTGTTTCTGTCAGTTTGTCTCTCTCTCTGTTTCTGTCAGTGTGTCTCTGTGTTTCTGTCAGTGTCTCTGTGTTACTGTCAGTGTCTCTCTGTGTTTCTGTCAGTGTCTCTCTCTCGGTTTCTGTCAGTGTCTCTCTGTGTTTCTGTCAGTGTCTCTCTCTGTTTCTGTCAGTGTCTCTCTCTGTGTTTCTGTCAGCGTCTCTCTGTCTTTCTGACACTGTCTCTGTGTTTCTGTCCGTGTCTCTCTGTTTCTGTCAGTGTCACTGTGTTTCTGTCAGTGTCTCTCAGTGTTTCTGTCAGTGTCTCTCTCTCTCTGTTTCTGTCAGTGTCTCTGTGTTTCTGTCAGTGCCTCTCTGTGTTTCTGTCAGTATCCCTCTCTCTCTGTTTCTGTCAGTGTCTCTCTGTGTTTCTGTCAGTGTCTCTGTGTTTCTGTCAGTGTCTCTCTGTGTTTCTGTCAGTGTCTCTGTGTTTCTGTCAGTGTCTCTCTCTCTCTGTTTCTGTCAGTGTCTCTGTGTTTCTGTCAGTGCCTCTCTGTGTTTCTGTCAGTATCCCTCTCTCTCTGTTTCTGTCAGTGTCTCTCTGTGTTTCTGTCAGTGTCTCTGTGTTTCTGTCAGTGTCTCTCTGTGTTTCTGTCAGTGTCTCTCTGTGTTTCTGTCAGTGTCTCTCTCTGTTTCTGTCAGTGTCTCTCTGTGTTTCTGTAAGTGTCACTCTCTCTCTGTTTCTGTCAGTGTCTCTCTGTGTTTCTGTCAGTGTCTCTCTCTCTCGCTGTCTGTCAGTGTCTCTCTCTGTTTCTGTCTGTGTCTCTCTGTGTTTCTGTCAGTGTCTCTCTCTCTGTTTCTGTCAGTGTCTCTCTGTGTTTCTGTCAGTGTCTCTTTATCTCTTTTTCTGTCAGTGTCTCTCTGTGTTTCTGTCAGTGTCTCTCTCTGTGTTTCTGTCAGTGTCTCTCTGTGTTTCTGTCAGTGTCTCTCTCTCTGTTTCTGTCAGCGTCTCTCTGTGTTCCTGTCAGTGTCTCTGTGTTTCTGTCCGTGTCTCTCTCTGTTTCTGTCAGTGTCTCTGTGTTTCTGTCAGTGTCTCTCTGTGTGTTTCTGTCAGTGTCTCTCTCTGTGTTTCTGTCAGTGTCTCTCTCTCTGTTTCTGTCAGTGTCTCTCTGTGTTTCTGTCAGTGTCTCTCTCTCTCTGTTTCTGTCAGTGTCTCTGTGTTTCTGTCATTGCCCCTCTGTGTTTCTGTCAGTGTCTCTCTCTCTCTGTTTCTGTCAGTGTCTCTCTGTTTCTGTCAGTGTCTCTCTGTGTTTCTGTCAGTGTCTCTTTATCTCTTTTTCTGTCAGTGTCTCTCTGTGTTTCTGTCAGTGTCTCTCTCTGTGTTCCTGTCAGTGTCTCTGTGTTTCTGTCCGTGTCTCTCTCTGTTTCTGTCAGTGTCTCTCTGTATCTGTCAGTGTCTCTCTGTGTTTCTGTCAGTGTCTCTGTGTTTCTGTCAGTGACTCTCTGTGTTTCTGTCAGTGTCTCTGTGTTTCTGTCAGTGTCTCTCTCTGTCTCTCTCTTTCTCAGTGTCACTCTGTGTTTCTGTCAGTGTCACTCTCTCTCTCTCTCTGTTTCTGTCAGTGTCTCTCATTGTTTCTGTCAGTGTCTCTGTGTTTCTGTCAGTGTCTCTCTGTGTTTCTGTCAGTGTCTCTCTCGCTCTGTCTGTTTCTCAGTGTCTCTCTGTGTTTCTGTCAGTGTCTCTCTGTGTTTCTGTCAGTGTCTCTCTCTCTCTCTCTGTCTGTTTCTCAGTGTCTCTCTGTGTTTCTGTCAGTGTCTCTCTGTGTTTCTGTCAGTGTCTCTCTCTCTCTCTGTTTCTCAGTGTCTCTCTGTGTTTCTGTCAGTGTCTCTGTGTTTCTGTCAGTGCCTCTCTGTGTTTCTGTCAGTGTCTCTCTATCTCTGTTTCTGTTAGTGTCTCTCTGTGTTTCTGTCAGTGTCTCTCTCTCTCTCTCTGTCTGTTTCTCAGTGTCTCTCTGTGTTTCTGTCAGTGTCTCTCTGTTTCTGTCAGTGTCTCTCTCTCTCTCTGTTTCTCAGTGTCTCTCTGTGTTTCTGTCAGTGTCTCTGTGTTTCTGTCAGTGCCTCTCTGTGTTTCTGTCAGTGTCTCTCTATCTCTGTTTCTGTTAGTGTCTCTCTGTGTTTCTGTCAGTGTCTCTCTCTCTCTGTTTTGGTCATTGTATCTCTCTCTCTGTGTTTCTCGGAGTCTCTGTGTTTCTGTCAGTTTCTCTCTCTCTCTGTTTCTGTCAGTGTCTCTCTGTGTTTCTGTCAGTGTCTCTGTGTTACTGTCAGTGTCTCTCTGTGTTTCTGTCAGTGTCTCTCTCTCTGCTTCTGTCAATGTCTCTCTGTGTTTCTGTCAGTGTCTCTCTCTCGGTTTCTGTCAGTGTCTCTCTGTGTTTCTGTCAGTGTCTCTCTCTGTTTCTGTCAGTGTCTCTCTCTGTGTTTCTGTCAGCGTCTCTCTGTCTTTCTGACACTGTCTCTGTGTTTCTGTCCGTGTCTCTCTGTTTCTGTCAGTGTCACTGTGTTTCTGTCAGTGTCTCTCAGTGTTTCTGTCAGTGTCTCTCTCTCTCTGTTTCTGTCAGTGTCTCTGTGTTTCTGTCAGTGCCTCTCTGTGTTTCTGTCAGTATCCCTCTCTCTCTGTTTCTGTCAGTGTCTCTCTGTGTTTCTGTCAGTGTCTCTGTGTTTCTGTCAGTGTCTCTCTGTGTTTCTGTCAGTGTCTCTGTGTTTCTGTCAGTGTCTCTCTCTGTCTGTCTGTTTCTCAGTGTCTCTCTGTGTTTCTGTCAGTGTCTCTCTCTCTGTTTCTGTCAGTGTCTCTCTGTGTTTCTGTCAGTGTGTCTCTCTCTCTGTTTCTGTCAGTGTCTCTGTCTGTTTCTGTCAGTGTCTCTGTGTTTCTGTCAGTGTCTCTCTCTCTCTGTTTCTGTCAGTGTATCTCTCTCTCTGTGTATCTCGGAGTCTCTGTGTTTCTGTCAGTGTCTCTCTCTCTCTGTTTCTATCAGTGTCTCTCTGTGTTTCTGTCAGTGTCTCTGTGTTTCTGTCAGTGTCTCTCTCTCTGTTGCTGTCAGTGTCTCTCTGTGTTTCTGTCAGTGTCTCTCTCTCTCTGTTTCTGTCAGTGTCTCTGTGTTTCTGTCAGTGTCTCTCTCTCTGTTTCTGTCAGTGTCTCTCTGTGTTTCTGTCAGTGTCTCTCTCTCTCTGTTTCTATCAGTGTCTCTCTGTGTTTCTGTCAGTGTCTCTGTGTTTCTGTCAGTGTCTCTCTCTCTGTTTCTGTCAGTGTCTCTCTGTGTTTCTGTCAGTGTCTCTGTGTTTCTGTCAGTGCCTCTCTGTGTTTCTGTCAGTGTCTCTCTCTCTCTGTTTCTGTTAGTGTCTCTCTGTGTTTCTGTCAGTGTGTCTCTCTCTGTGTTTCTGTCACTGTCTCTCTGTGTTTCTGTCAGTGTCACTCTCTCTGTTTCTGTCAGTGTCTCTCTGTGTTTCTGTCAGTGTCACTCTCTCTCTGTTTCTGTCAGTGTCTCTCTGTGTTTCTGTCAGTGTCTCTCTCTCTCTGTGTCTGTCAGTGTCTCTCTCTGCTTCTGTCTGTGTCTCTCTGTGTTTCGGTCAGTGTCTCTCTCTCTCTCTGTTTCTGTCAGAGTCTCTCTGTGTTTCTGTCAGTGTCTCTTTATCTCTTTTTCTGTCAGTGTCTCTCTGTGTTTCTGTCAGTGTCTCTCTCTGTTTCTGTCAGTGTCTCTCTGTGTTTCTGTAAGTGTCACTCTCTCTCTGTTTCTGTCAGTGTCTCTCTGTGTTTCTGTCAGTGTCTCTCTCTCTCGCTGTCTGTCAGTGTCTCTCTCTGTTTCTGTCTGTGTCTCTCTGTGTTTCTGTCAGTGTCTCTCTCTCTGTTTCTGTCAGTGTCTCTCTGTGTTTCTGTCAGTGTCTCTTTATCTCTTTTTCTGTCAGTGTCTCTCTGTGTTTCTGTCAGTGTCTCTCTCTGTGTTTCTGTCAGTGTCTCTCTGTGTTTCTGTCAGTGTCTCTCTCTCTGTTTCTGTCAGCGTCTCTCTGTGTTCCTGTCAGTGTCTCTGTGTTTCAGTCCGTGTCTCTCTCTGTTTCTGTCAGTGTCTCTGTGTTTCTATCAGTGTCTCTCTGTGTGTTTCTGTCAGTGTCTCTCTCTGTGTTTCTGTCAGTGTCTCTCTCTCTGTTTCTGTCAGTGTCTCTCTGTGTTTCTGTCAGTGTCTCTCTCTCTCTGTTTCTGTCAGTGTCTCTGTGTTTCTGTCATTGCCCCTCTGTGTTTCTGTCAGTGTCTCTCTCTCTCTGTTTCTGTCAGTGTCTCTCTGTTTCTGTCAGTGTCTCTCTGTGTTTCTGTCAGTGTCTCTTTATCTCTTTTTCTGTCAGTGTCTCTCTGTGTTTCTGTCAGTGTCTCTCTCTGTGTTCCTGTCCGTGTCTCTGTGTTTCTGTCCGTGTCTCTCTCTGTTTCTGTCAGTGTCTCTCTGTATCTGTCAGTGTCTCTCTGTGTTTCTGTCAGTGTCTCTGTGTTTCTGTCAGTGACTCTCTGTGTTTCTGTCAGTGTCTCTGTGTTTCTGTCAGTGTCTCTCTCTGTCTCTCTCTTTCTCAGTGTCACTCTGTGTTTCTGTCAGTGTCACTCTCTCTCTCTCTCTCTGTTTCTGTCAGTGTCTCTCATTGTTTCTGTCAGTGTCTCTGTGTTTCTGTCAGTGTCTCTCTATCTCTGTTTCTGTTAGTGTCTCTCTGTGTTTCTGTCAGTGTCTCTCTCTCTCTGTTTTGGTCATTGTATCTCTCTCTCTGTGTTTCTCGGAGTCTCTGTGTTTCTGTCAGTTTGTCTCTCTCTCTGTTTCTGTCAGTGTGTCTCTGTGTTTCTGTCAGTGTCTCTGTGCTACTGTCAGTGTCTCTCTGTGTTTCTGTCAGTGTCTCTCTCTCTGCTTCTGTCAATGTCTCTCTGTGTTTCTGTCAGTGTCTCTCTCTCGGTTTCTGTCAGTGTCTCTCTGTGTTTCTGTCAGTGTCTCTCTCTCTCTGTTTCTGTCAGTGTATCTCTCTCTCTGTGTATCTCGGAGTGTCTGTGTTTCTGTCAGTGTCTCTCTGTGTTTCTGTCAGTGTCTCTTTATCTCTTTTTCTGTCAGTGTCTCTCTGTGTTTCTGTCAGTGTCTCACTCTGTGTTTCTGTCAGCGTCTCTCTGTCTTTCTGTCACTGTCTCTGTGTTTCTGTCCGTGTCTCTCTGTTTCTGTCAGTGTCACTGTGTTTCTGTCAGTGTCTCTCAGTGTTTCTGTCAGTGTCTCTCTCTCTCTGTTTCTGTCAGTGTCTCTGTGTTTCTGTCAGTGCCTCTCTGTGTTTCTGTCAGTATCCCTCTCTCTCTGTTTCTGTCAGTGTCTCTCTGTGTTTCTGTCAGTGTCTCTGTGTTTCTGTCAGTGTCTCTGTGTTTCTGTCAGTGTCTCTCTCTGTCTGTCTGTTTCTCAGTGTCTCTCTGTGTTTCTGTCAGTGTCTCTCTCTCTGTTTCTGTCAGTGTCTCTCTGTGTTTCTGTCAGTGTCTCTCTCTCTCTGTTTCTGTCAGTGTCTCTCTCTGTTTCTGTCAGTGTCTCTCTGTGTTTCTGTCAGTGTCTCTCTCTCTCTGTTTCTGTCAGTGTATCTCTCACTCTGTGTATCTCGGAGTCTCTGTGTTTCTGTCAGTGTCTCTCTCTCTCTGTTTCTATCAGTGTCTCTCTGTGTTTCTGTCAGTGTCTCTGTGTTTCTGTCAGTGTCTCTCTCTCTGTTTCTGTCAGTGTCTCTCTGTGTTTCTGTCAGTGTCTCTCTCTCTCTGTTTCTGTCAGTGTCTCTGTGTTTCTGTCAGTGTCTCTCTCTCTGTTTCTGTCAGTGTCTCTCTGTGTTTCTGTCAGTGTCTCTCTCTCTCTGTTTCTATCAGTGTCTCTCTGTGTTTCTGTCAGTGTCTCTGTGTTTCTGTCAGTGTCTCTCTCTCTGTTTCTGTCAGTGTCTCTCTGTGTTTCTGTCAGTGTCTCTTTATCTCTTTTTCTGTCAGTGTCTCTCTGTGTTTCTGTCAGTGTCTCTCTCTGTGTTTCTGTCAGTGTCTCTCTGTGTTTCTGTCAGTGTCTCTCTCTCTGTTTCTGTCAGCGTCTCTCTGTGTTCCTGTCAGTGTCTCTGTGTTTCTGTCCGTGTCTCTCTCTGTTTCTGTCAGTGTCTCTGTGTTTCTGTCAGTGTCTCTCTGTGTGTTTCTGTCAGTGTCTCTCTCTGTGTTTCTGTCAGTGTCTCTCTCTCTGTTTCTGTCAGTGTCTCTCTGTGTTTCTGTCAGTGTCTCTCTCTCTCTGTTTCTGTCAGTGTCTCTGTGTTTCTGTCATTGCCCCTCTGTGTTTCTGTCAGTGTCTCTCTCTCTCTGTTTCTGTCAGTGTCTCTCTGTTTCTGTCAGTGTCTCTCTGTGTTTCTGTCAGTGTCTCTTTATCTCTTTTTCTGTCAGTGTCTCTCTGTGTTTCTGTCAGTGTCTCTCTCTGTGTTCCTGTCAGTGTCTCTGTGTTTCTGTCCGTGTCTCTCTCTGTTTCTGTCAGTGTCTCTCTGTATCTGTCAGTGTCTCTCTGTGTTTCTGTCAGTGTCTCTGTGTTTCTGTCAGTGACTCTCTGTGTTTCTGTCAGTGTCTCTGTGTTTCTGTCAGTGTCTCTCTCTGTCTCTCTCTTTCTCAGTGTCACTCTGTGTTTCTGTCAGTGTCACTCTCTCTCTCTCTCTCTGTTTCTGTCAGTGTCTCTCATTGTTTCTGTCAGTGTCTCTGTGTTTCTGTCAGTGTCTCTCTATCTCTGTTTCTGTTAGTGTCTCTCTGTGTTTCTGTCAGTGTCTCTCTCTCTCTGTTTTGGTCATTGTATCTCTCTCTCTGTGTTTCTCGGAGTCTCTGTGTTTCTGTCAGTTTGTCTCTCTCTCTGTTTCTGTCAGTGTGTCTCTGTGTTTCTGTCAGTGTCTCTGTGTTACTGTCAGTGTCTCTCTGTGTTTCTGTCAGTGTCTCTCTCTCTGCTTCTGTCAATGTCTCTCTGTGTTTCTGTCAGTGTCTCTCTCTCGGTTTCTGTCAGTGTCTCTCTGTGTTTCTGTCAGTGTCTCTCTCTGTTTCTGTCAGTGTCTCTCTCTCTCTGTTTCTGTCAGTGTATCTCTCTCTCTGTGTATCTCGGAGTCTCTGTGTTTCTGTCAGTGTCTCTCTGTGTTTCTGTCAGTGTCTCTTTATCACTTTTTCTGTCAGTGTCTCTCTGTGTTTCTGTCAGTGTCTCTCTCTGTGTTTCTGTCAGCGTCTCTC
The DNA here is from genome assembly GCF_036365525.1 of Heterodontus francisci. Classification (NCBI taxonomy): domain Eukaryota; kingdom Metazoa; phylum Chordata; class Chondrichthyes; order Heterodontiformes; family Heterodontidae; genus Heterodontus; species Heterodontus francisci. The sequence continues at coordinate 115,065,066 of NC_090378.1, forward strand.
TGTCTTTCTGTCACTGTCTCTGTGTTTCTGTCCGTGTCTCTCTGTTTCTGTCAGTGTCACTGTGTTTCTGTCAGTGTCTCTCAGTGTTTCTGTCAGTGTCTCTCTCTCTCTGTTTCTGTCAGTGTCTCTGTGTTTCTGTCAGTGCCTCTCTGTGTTTCTGTCAGTATCCCTCTCTCTCTGTTTCTGTCAGTGTCTCTCTGTGTTTCTGTCAGTGTCTCTGTGTTTCTGTCAGTGTCTCTGTGTTTCTGTCAGTGTCTCTCTCTGTCTGTCTGTTTCTCAGTGTCTCTCTGTGTTTCTGTCAGTGTCTCTCTCTCTGTTTCTGTCAGTGTCTCTCTGTGTTTCTGTCAGTGTCTCTCTCTCTCTGTTTCTGTCAGTGTCTCTCTCTGTTTCTGTCCGTGTCTCTCTGTGTTTCTGTCAGTGTCTCTCTCTCTCTGTTTCTGTCAGTGTATCTCTCTCTCTGTGTATCTCGGAGTCTCTGTGTTTCTGTCAGTGTCTCTCTCTCTCTGTTTCTATCAGTGTCTCTCTGTGTTTCTGTCAGTGTCTCTGTGTTTCTGTCAGTGTCTCTCTCTCTGTTTCTGTCAGTGTCTCTCTGTGTTTCTGTCAGTGTCTCTCTCTCTCTGTTTCTGTCAGTGTCTCTGTGTTTCTGTCAGTGTCTCTCTCTCTGTTTCTGTCAGTGTCTCTCTGTGTTTCTGTCAGTGTCTCTCTCTCTCTGTTTCTATCAGTGTCTCTCTGTGTTTCTGTCAGTGTCTCTGTGTTTCTGTCAGTGTCTCTCTCTCTGTTTCTGTCAGTGTCTCTCTGTGTTTCTGTCAGTGTCTCTGTGTTTCTGTCAGTGCCTCTCTGTGTTTCTGTCAGTGTCTCTCTCTCTCTGTTTCTGTCAGTGTCTCTCTGTGTTTCTGTCAGTGTGTCTCTCTCTCTGTTTCTGTCAGTGTCTCTCTGTGTTTCTGTCAGTGTCTCTCTCTCTGTTTCTGTCAGTGTCTCTCTGTGTTTCTGTCAGTGTCACTCTCTCTCTGTTTCTGTCAGTGTCTCTCTGTGTTTCTGTCAGTGTCTCTCTCTCTCTGTGTCTGTCAGTGTCTCTCTCTGTTTCTGTCTGTGTCTCTCTGTGTTTCGGTCAGTGTCTCTCTCTCTCTCTGTTTCTGTCAGTGTCTCTCTGTGTTTCTGTCAGTGTCTCTTTATCTCTTTTTCTGTCAGTGTCTCTCTGTGTTTCTGTCAGTGTCTCTCTGTGTTTCTGTAAGTGTCACTCTCTCTCTGTTTCTGTCAGTGTCTCTCTGTGTTTCTGTCAGTGTCTCTCTCTCTCGCTGTCTGTCAGTGTCTCTCTCTGTTTCTGTCTGTGTCTCTCTGTGTTTCTGTCAGTGTCTCTCTGTGTTTCTGTCACTGTCTCTCTCTGTTTCTGTCAGTGTCTCTCTGTGTTTCTGTAAGTGTCACTCTCTCTCTGTTTCTGTCAGTGTCTCTCTGTGTTTCTGTCAGTGTCTCTGTGTTACTGTCAGTGTCTCTCTGTGTTTCTGTCAGTGTCTCTCTCTCTGCTTCTGTCAATGTCTCTCTGTGTTTCTGTCAGTGTCTCTCTCTCTGTTTCTGTCAGTGTCTCTCTGTGTTTCTGTCAGTGTGTCTCTCTCTCTGTTTCTGTCAGTGTCTCTCTCTGTTTCTGTCAGTGTCTCTCTGTGTTTCTGTCAGTGTCTCTCTCTGTTTCTGTCAGTGTCTCTCTCTCTCTGTTTCTGTCAGTGTATCTCTCTCTCTGTGTATCTCGGAGTCTCTGTGTTTCTGTCAGTGTCTCTCTGTGTTTCTGTCAGTGTCTCTTTATCTCTTTTTCTGTCAGTGTCTCTCTGTGTTTCTGTCACTGTCTCTGTGTTTCTGTCCGTGTCTCTCTCTGTTTCTGTCAGTGTCTCTGTGTTTCTGTCAGTGTCTCTCAGTGTTTCTGTCAGTGTCTCTCTCTCTCTGTTTCTGTCAGTGTCTCTGTGTTTCTGTCAGTGCCTCTCTGTGTTTCTGTCAGTGTCCCTCTCTCTCTGATTCTGTCAGTGTCTCTCTGTGTTTCTGTCAGTGTCTCTGTGTTTCTGTCAGTGTCTCTCTGTGTTTCTGTCAGTGTCTCTGTGTTTCTGTCAGTGTCTCTCTCTGTCTGTCTGTTTCTCAGTGTCTCTCTGTGTTTCTGTCAGTGTCTCTCTCTCTGTTTCTGTCAGTGTCTCTCTGTGTTTCTGTCAGTGTCTCTCTCTCTCTGTTTCTGTCAGTGTCTCTCTCTGTTTCTGTCAGTGTCTCTCTCTGTTTCTGTCTATGTCTCTCTGTGTTTCTGTCAGTGTCTCTCTCTCTGTTTCTGTCAGTGTCTCTCTGTGTTTCTGTCAGTGTCTCTTTATCTATTTTTCTGTCAGTGTCTCTCTGTGTTTCTGTCAGTGTCTCTCTCTGTGTTTCTGTCAGTGTATCTCTGTGTTTCTGTCAGTGTCTCTCTCTCTGTTTCTGTCAGCGTCTCTCTGTGTTCCTGTCAGTGTCTCTGTGTTTCTGTCCGTGTCTCTCTCTGTTTCTGTCAGTGTCTCTGTGTTTCTGTCAGTGTCTCTCTGTGTGTTTCTGTCAGTGTCTCTCTCTGTGTTTCTGTCAGTGTCTCTCTCTCTGTTTCTGTCAGTGTCTCTCTGTGTTTCTGTCAGTGTCTCTCTCTCTCTGTTTCTGTCAGTGTCTCTGTGTTTCTGTCAGTGCCCCTCTGTGTTTCTGTCAGTGTCTCTCTCTCTCTGTTTCTGTCAGTGTCTCTGTGTTTCTGTCAGTGTCTCTCTGTGTTTCTGTCAGTGTCTCTCTCTCTCTCTGTTTCTGTCAGTGTCTCTCTGTGTTTCTGTCAGTGTCTCTTTATCTCTTTTTCTGTCAGTGTCTCTCTGTGTTTCTGTCAGTGTCTCTCTCTGTGTTCCTGTCAGTGTATCTGTGTTTCTGTCCGTGTCTCTCTCTGTTTCTGTCAGTGTCTCTCTGTTTCTGTCAGTATCTCTCTGTGTTTCTGTCAGTGTCTCTGTGTTTCTGTCAGTGACTCTCTGTGTTTCTGTCAGTGTCTCTGTGTTTCTGTCAGTGTCTCTCTCTGTCTGTCTGTTTCTCAGTGTCACTCTGTGTTTCTGTCAGTGTCTCTCTCTCTCTCTCTCTGTTTCTGTCAGTGTCTCTCATTGTTTCTGTCAGTGTCTCTGTGTTTCTGTCAGTGTCTCTCTGTGTTTCTGTCAGTGTCTCTCTCTCTCTCTGTCTGTTTCTCAGTGTCTCTCTGTGTTTCTGTCAGTGTCTCTCTGTGTTTCTGTCAGTGTCTCTCACTCTCTCTGTTTCTCAGTGTCTCTCTGTGTTTCTGTCAGTGTCTCTGTGTTTCTGTCAGTGCCTCTCTGTGTTTCTGTCAGTGTCTCTCTATCTCTGTTTCTGTTAGTGTCTCTCTGTGTTTCTGTCAGTGTCTCTCTCTCTCTGTTTTGGTCATTGTATCTCTCTCTCTGTGTTTCTCGGAGTCTCTGTGTTTCTGTCAGTTTGTCTCTCTCTCTGTTTCTGTCAGTGTGTCTCTGTGTTTCTGTCAGTGTCTCTGTGTTACTGTCAGTGTCTCTCTGTGTTTCTGTCAGTGTCTCTCTCTCTGCTTCTGTCAATGTCTCTCTGTGTTTCTGTCAGTGTCTCTCTCTCGGTTTCTGTCAGTGTCTCTCTGTGTTTCTGTCAGTGTCTCTCTCTCTCTGTTTCTGTCAGTGTCTCTCTCTGTTTCTGTCAGTGTCTCTCTGTGTTTCTGTCAGTGTCTCTCTCTGTTTCTGTCAGTGTCTCTCTCTCTCTGTTTCTGTCAGTGTATCTCTCTCTCTGTGTATCTCGGAGTCTCTGTGTTTCTGTCAGTGTCTCTCTGTGTTTCTGTCAGTGTCTCTTTATCTCTTTTTCTGTCAGTGTCTCTCTGTGTTTCTGTCAGTGTCTCTCTCTGTGTTTCTGTCAGCGTCTCTCTGAGTTTCTGTCACTGTCTCTGTGTTTCTGTCCGTGTCTCTCTGTTTCTGTCAGTGTCACTGTGTTTCTGTCAGTGTCTCTCAGTGTTTCTGTCAGTGTCTCTCTCTCTCTGTTTCTGTCAGTGTCTCTGTGTTTCTGTCAGTGCCTCTCTGTGTTTCTGTCAGTATCCCTCTCTCTCTGTTTCTGTCAGTGTCTCTCTGTGTTTCTGTCAGTGTCTCTGTGTTTCTGTCAGTGTCTCTCTGTGTTTCTGTCAGTGTCTCTGTGTTTCTGTCAGTGTCTCTCTCTGTCTGTCTGTTTCTCAGTGTCTCTCTGTGTTTCTGTCAGTGTCTCTCTCTCTGTTTCTGTCAGTGTCTCTCTGTGTTTCTGTCAGTGTCTCTCTCTCTCTGTTTCTGTCAGTGTCTCTCTCTGTTTCTGTCAGTGTCTCTCTGTGTTTCTGTCAGTGTCTCTCTCTCTCTGTTTCTGTCAGTGTATCTCTCTCTCTGTGTATCTCGGAGTCTCTGTGTTTCTGTCAGTGTCTCTCTCTCTCTGTATCTATCAGTGTCTCTCTGTGTTTCTGTCAGTGTCTCTGTGTTTCTGTCAGTGTCTCTCTCTCTGTTTCTGTCAGTGTCTCTCTGTGTTTCTGTCAGTGTCTCTCTCTCTCTGTTTCTGTCAGTGTCTCTGTGTTTCTGTCAGTGCCTCTCTGTGTTTCTGTCAGTGTCTCTCTCTCTCTGTTTCTGTTAGTGTCTCTCTGTGTTTCTGTCAGTGTGTCTCTCTCTCTGTTTCTGTCAGTGTCTCTCTGTGTTTCTGTCAGTGTCTCTCTAACTGTTTCTGTCAGTGTCTCTCTGTGTTTCTGTCAGTGTCACTCTCTCTCTGTTTCTGTCAGTGTCTCTCTGTGTTTCTGTCAGTGTCTCTCTCTCTCTGTGTCTGTCAGTGTCTCTCTCTGTTTCTGTCAGTGTATCTTTATCTCTTTTTCTGTCAGTGTCTCTCTCTGTTTCTGTCAGTGTCTCTCTGTGTTTCGGTCAGTGTCTCTCTCTCTCTGTTTCTGTCAGTGTATCTCTCTCTCTGTGTATCTCGGAGTCTCTGTGTTTCTGTCAGTGTCTCTCTCTCTCTGTTTCTATCAGTGTCTCTCTGTGTTTCTGTCAGTGTCTCTGTGTTTCTGTCAGTGTCTCTCTGTGTTTCGGTCAGTGTCTCTCTCTCTCTCTGTTTCTGTCAGTGTCTCTCTGTGTTTCTGTCAGTGTCTCTTTATCTCTTTTTCTGTCAGTGTCTCTCTGTGTTTCTGTAAGTGTCTCTCTGTGTTTCTGTCAGTGTCTCTCTCTGTTTCTGTCAGTGTCTCTCTGTGTTTCTGTAAGTGTCACTCTCTCTCTGTTTCTGTCAGTGTCTCTCTGTGTTTCTGTCAGTGTCTCTCTCTCTCGCTGTCTGTCAGTGTCTCTCTCTGTTTCTGTCTGTGTCTCTCTGTGTTTCTATCAGTGTCTCTCTGTGTTTCTGTTAGTGTCACTCTCTCTCTGTTTCTGTCAGTGTCTCTCTGTGTTTCTGTCAGTGTCTCTGTGTTACTGTCAGTGTCTCTCTGTGTTTCTGTCAGTGTCTCTCTCTCTGCTTCTGTCAATGTCTCTCTGTGTTTCTGTCAGTGTCTCTCTCTCTGTTTCTGTCAGTGTCTCTCTGTGTTTCTGTCAGTGTCTCTCTCTCTCTGTTTCTGTCAGTGTCTCTCTCTGTTTCTGTCAGTGTCTCTCTGTGTTTCTGTCAGTGTCTCTCTCTGTTTCTGTCAGTGTCTCTCTCTCTCTGTTTCTGACAGTGTATCTCTCTCTCTGTGTATCTCGGAGACTCTGTGTTTCTGTCAGTGTCTCTCTGTGTTTCTGTCAGTGTCTCTTTATCTCTTTTTCTGTCAGTGTCTCTCTGTGTTTCTGTCAGTGTCTCTCTCTGTGTTTCTGTCAGCGTCTCTCTGTGTTTCTGTCACTGTCTCTGTGTTTCTGTCCGTGTCTCTCTCTGTTTCTGTCAGTGTCTCTGTGTTTCTGTCAGTGTCTCTCAGTGTTTCTGTCAGTGTCTCTCTCTCTCGGTTTCTGTCAGTGTCTCTGTGTTTCTGTCAGTGTCTCTCTCTGTGCTTCTGTCAGCGTCTCTCTGTGTTTCTGTCACTGTCTCTGTGTTTCTGTCCGTGTCTCTCTCTGTTTCTGTCAGTGTCTCTCTCTGTTTCTGTCAGTGTCTCTCTGTGTTTCTGTCAGTGTCTCTCTCTCTCTGTTTCTGTCAGTGTATCTCTCTCTCTGTGTATCTCGGAGTCTCTGTGTTTCTGTCAGTGTCTCTCTCTCTCTGTTTCTATCAGTGTCTCTCTGTGTTTCTGTCAGTGTCTCTCTGTTTCTGTCAGTGTCTCTCTCTCTGTTTCTGTCGGTGTCTCTCTGTGTTTCTGTCAGTGTCTCTCTCTCTCTGTTTCTGTCAGTGTCTCTGTGTTTCTGTCAGTGCCTCTCTGTGTTTCTGTCAGTGTCTCTCTCTCTCTGTTTCTGTTAGTGTCTCTCTGTGTTTCTGTCAGTGTGTCTCTCTCTCTGTTTCTGTCACTGTCTCTCTGTGTTTCTGTCAGTGTCTCTCTCTCTGTTTCTGTCCGTGTCTCTCTGTGTTTCTGTCAGTGTCACTCTCTCTCTGTTTCTGTCAGTGTCTCTCTGTGTTTCTGTCAGTGTCTCTCTCTCTCTGTGTCTGTCAGTGTCTCTCTCTGCTTCTGTCTGTGTCTCTCTGTGTTTCGGTCAGTGTCTCTCTCTCTCTGTGTTTCTGTCAGTGTCTCTCTGTGTTTCTGTCAGTGTCTCTTTATCTCTTTTTCTGTCAGTGTCTCTCTCTGTTTCTGTCAGTGTCTCTCTGTGTTTCTGTAAGTGTCACTCTCTCTCTGTTTCTGTCAGTGTCTCTCTGTGTTTCTGTCAGTGTCTCTCTCTCTCGCTGTCTGTCAGTGTCTCTCTCTGTTACTCTCTGTGTCTCTCTGTGTTTCTGTCAGTGTCTCTCTCTGTTTCTGTCAGTGTCTCTGTGTTTCTGTCAGTGTCTCTCAGTGTTTCTGTCAGTGTCTCTCTCTCTCTGTTTCTGTCAGTGTCTCTGTGTTTCTGTCAGTGTCTCTCTCTGTGCTTCTGTCAGCGTCTCTCTGTGTTTCTGTCACTGTCTCTGTGTTTCTGTCCGTGTCTCTCTCTGTTTCTGTCAGTGTCTCTCTCTGTTTCTGTCAGTGTCTCTCTGTGTTTCTGTCAGTGTCTCTCTCTCTCTGTTTCTGTCAGTGTATCTCTCTCTCTGTGTATCTCGGAGTCTCTGTGTTTCTGTCAGTGTCTCTCTCTCTCTGTTTCTATCAGTGTCTCTCTGTGTTTCTGTCAGTGTCTCTCTGTTTCTGTCAGTGTCTCTCTCTCTGTTTCTGTCGGTGTCTCTCTGTGTTTCTGTCAGTGTCTCTCTCTCTCTGTTTCTGTCAGTGTCTCTGTGTTTCTGTCAGTGCCTCTCTGTGTTTCTGTCAGTGTCTCTCTCTCTCTGTTTCTGTTAGTGTCTCTCTGTGTTTCTGTCAGTGTGTCTCTCTCTCTGTTTCTGTCACTGTCTCTCTGTGTTTCTGTCAGTGTCTCTCTCTCTGTTTCTGTCCGTGTCTCTCTGTGTTTCTGTCAGTGTCACTCTCTCTCTGTTTCTGTCAGTGTCTCTCTGTGTTTCTGTCAGTGTCTCTCTCTCTCTGTGTCTGTCAGTGTCTCTCTCTGCTTCTGTCTGTGTCTCTCTGTGTTTCGGTCAGTGTCTCTCTCTCTCTGTGTTTCTGTCAGTGTCTCTCTGTGTTTCTGTCAGTGTCTCTTTATCTCTTTTTCTGTCAGTGTCTCTCTGTGTTTCTGTCAGTGTCTCTCTCTGTTTCTGTCAGTGTCTCTCTGTGTTTCTGTAAGTGTCACTCTCTCTCTGTTTCTGTCAGTGTCTCTCTGTGTTTCTGTCAGTGTCTCTCTCTCTCGCTGTCTGTCAGTGTCTCTCTCTGTTACTCTCTGTGTCTCTCTGTGTTTCTGTCAGTGTCTCTCTCTCTGTTTCTGTCAGTGTCTCTCTGTGTTTCTGTCAGTGTCTCTTTATCTCTTTTTCTGTCAGCGTCTCTCTGTGTTTCTGTCAGTGTCTCTCTCTGTGTTTCTGTCAGTGTCTCTCTGTGTTTCTGTCAGTGTCTCTCTCTCTGTTTCTGTCAGCGTCTCTCTGTGTTCCTGTCAGTGTCTCTGTGTTTCTGTCCGTGTCTCTCTCTGTTTCTGTCAGTGTCTCTGTGTTTCTGTCAGTGTCTCTCTGTGTGTTTCTGTCAGTTTCTCTGTGTTTCTGTCAGTGTCTCTCTCTCTGTTTCTGTCAGTGTCTCTGTGTTTCTGTCAGTGCCCCTCTGTGTTTCTGTCAGTGTCTCTCTCTCTCTGTTTCTGTCAGTGTCTCTGTGTTTCTGTCAGTGTCTCTCTGTGTTTCTGTCAGTGTCTCTCTCTCTCTCTGTTTCTGTCAGTGTCTCTCTGTGTTTCTGTCAGTGTCTCTTTATCTCTTTTTCTGTCAGTGTCTCTCTGTGTTTCTGTCAGTGTCTCTCTCTGTGTTCCTGTCAGTGTCTCTGTGTTTCTGTCCGTGTCTCTCTCTGTTTCTGTCAGTGTCTCTCTGTTTCTGTCAGTGTCTCTCTGTGTTTCTGTCAGTGTCTCTGTGTTTCTGTCAGTGACTCTCTGTGTTTCTGTCAGTGTCTCTGTGTTTCTGTCAGTGTCTCTCTCTGTCTGTCTGTTTCTCAGTGTCACTCTGTGTTTCTGTCAGTGTCTCTCTCTCTCTCTCTCTGTTTCTGTCAGTGTCTCTCATTGTTTCTGTCAGTGTCTCTGTGTTTCTGTCAGTGTCTCTCTGTGTTTCTGTCAGTGTCTCTCTCGCTCTGTCTGTTTCTCAGTGTCTCTCTGTGTTTCTGTCAGTGTCTCTCTGTGTTTCTGTCAGTGTGTCTCTCTCTCTCTGTCTGTTTCTCAGTGTCTCTCTGTGTTTCTGTCAGTGTCTCTCTGTGTTTCTGTCAGTGTCTCTCTCTCTCTCTGTTTCTCAGTGTCTCTCTGTGTTTCTGTCAGTGTCTCTGTGTTTCTGTCAGTGCCTCTCTGTGTTTCTGTCAGTGTCTCTCTATCTCTGTTTTGGTCATTGTATCTCTCTCTCTGTGTTTCTCGGAGTCTCTGTGTTTCTGTCAGTTTCTCTCTCTCTCTGTTTCTGTCAGTGTCTCTCTGTGTTTCTGTCAGTGTCTCTGTGTTACTGTCAGTGTCTCTCTGTGTTTCTGTCAGTGTCTCTCTCTCTGCTTCTGTCAATGTCTCTCTGTGTTTCTGTCAGTGTCTCTCTCTCTGTTTCTGTCATTGTCTCTCTGTGTTTCTGTCAGTGTCTCTCTCTCTCTGTTTCTGTCAGTGTCTCTGTGTTTCTGTCAGTGCCTCTCTGTGTTTCTGTCAGTGTCTCTCTCTCTCTGTTTCTGTTAGTGTCTCTCTGTGTTTCTGTCAGTGTGTCTCTCTCTCTGTTTCTGTCAGTGTCTCTCTGTGTTTCTGTCAGAGTCTCTCTCTCTGTTTCTGTCAGTGTCTCTCTGTGTTTCTGTCAGTGTCACTCTCTCTCTGTTTCTGTCAGTGTCTCTCTGTGTTTCTGTCAGTGTCTCTCTCTCTCTGTGTCTGTCAGTGTCTCTCTCTGTTTCTGTCTGTGTCTCTCTGAGTTTCGGTCAGTGTCTCTCTCTCTCTCTGTTTCTGTCAATGTCTCTCTGTGTTTCTGTCAGTGTCACTTTATCTCTTTTTCTGTCAGTGTCTCTCTATGTTTCTGTCAGTGTCTCTCTCTGTTTCTGTCAGTGTCTCTCTGTGTTTCTGTAAGTGTCACTCTCTCTCTGTTTCTGTCAGTGTCTCTCTGTGTTTCTGTCAGTGTCTCTCTCTCTCGCTGTCTGTCAGTGTCTCTCTCTGTTTCTGTCTGTGTCTCTCTGTGTTTCTATCAGTGTCTCTCTGTGTTTCTGTCAGTGTCTCTCTCTGTTTCTGTCAGTGTCTCTCTGTGTTTCTGTAAGTGTCACTCTCTCTCTGTTTCTGTCAGTGTCTCTCTGTGTTTCTGTCAGTGTCTCTGTGTTACTGTCAGTGTCTCTCTGTGTTTCTGTCAGTGTCTCTCTCTCTGCTTCTGTCAATGTCTCTCTGTGTTTCTGTCAGTGTCTCTCTCTCTCTGTGTCTGTCAGTGTCTCTCTCTGTTTCTGTCTGTGTCTCTCTGTGTTTCGGTCAGTGTCTCTCTCTCTCTCTGTTTCTGTCAGTGTCTCTCTGTGTTTCTGTCAGTGTCTCTTTATCTCTTTTTCTGTCAGTGTCTCTCTGTGTTTCTGTCACTGTCTCTCTGTGTTTCTGTCAGTGTCTCTCTCTGTTTCTGTCAGTGTCTCTCTGTGTTTCTGTAAGTGTCACTCTCTCTCTGTTTCTGTCAGTGTCTCTCTGTGTTTCTGTCAGTGTCTCTCTCTCTCTGTGTCTGTCAGTGTCTCTCTCTGTTTCTGTCTGTGTCTCTCTGTGTTTCGGTCAGTGTCACTCTCTCTCTCTGTTTCTGTCAGTGTCTCTCTGTGTTTCTGTCAGTGTCTCTTTATCTCTTTTTCTGTCAGTGTCTCTCTGTGTTTCTGTCAGTGTCTCTCTGTGTTTCTGTCAGTGTCTCTCTCTGTTTCTGTCAGTGTCTCTCTGTGTTTCTGTAAGTGTCACTCTCTCTCTGTTTCTGTCAGTGTCTCTCTCTGTTTCTGTCTGTGTCTCTCTGTGTTTCTGACAGTGTCTCTCTCTCTCTCTCTGTTTCTGTCAGTGTCTCTCTCTGTTTCTGTCAGTGTCTCTTTATCTCTTTTTCTGTCAGTGTCTCTCTGTGTTTCTGTAAGTGTCTCTCTCTGTGTTTCTGTCAGTGTCTCTCTGTGTTTCTGTCAGTGTATCTCTCTCTGTTTCTGTCAGCGTCTCTCTGTGTTTCTGTCAGTGTCTCTCTCTGTTTCTGTCAGTGTCTCTCTGTGTTTCTGTAAGTGTCACTCTCTCTCTGTTTCTGTCAGTGTCTCTCTGTGTTTCTGTCAGTGTCTCTCTCTCTCTCTGTGTCTGTCAGTGTCTCTCTCTGTTTCTGTCTGTGTCTCTCTGTGTTTCGGTCAGTGTCTCTCTGTGTTTCTGTCCGTGTCTCTCTCTGTTTCTGTCAGTGTCTCTGTGTTTCTGTCAGTGTCTCTCTGTGTGTTTCTGTCAGTGTACATCTCTGTGTTTCTGTCAGTGTCTCTCTCTCTGTTTCTGTCAGTGCCTCTCTGTGTTTCTGTCAGTGTCTCTCTATCTCTGTTTCTGTTAGTGTCTCTCTGTGTTTCTGTCAGTGTCTCTCTCTCTCTGTTTTGGTCATTGTATCTCTCTCTCTGTGTTTCTCGGAGTCTCTGTGTTTCTGTCAGTTTGTCTCTCTCTCTGTTTCTGTCAGTGTGTCTCTGTGTTTCTGTCAGTGTCTCTGTGTTACTGTCAGTGTCTCTCTGTGTTTCTGTCAGTGTCTCTCTCTCTGCTTCTGTCAATGTCTCTCTGTGTTTCTGTCAGTGTCTCTCTCTCGGTTTCTGTCAGTGTCTCTCTCTGTTTCTGTCAGTGTCTCTCTCTCTCTGTTTCTGTCAGTGTCTCTCTCTGTTTCTGTCAGTGTCTCTCTCTCTCTGTTTCTGTCAGTGTATCTCTCTCTCTGTGTATCTCGGAGTCTCTGTGTTTCTGTCAGTGTCTCTCTGTGTTTCTGTCAGTGTCTCTTTATCTCTTTTTCTGTCAGTGTCTCTCTGTGTTTCTGTCAGTGTCTCTCTCTGTGTTTCTGTCAGCGTCTCTCTGTGTTTCTGTCACTGTCTCTGTGTTTCTGTCCGTGTCTCTCTGTTTCTGTCAGTGTCACTGTGTTTCTGTCAGTGTCTCTCAGTGTTTCTGTCAGTGTCTCTCTCTCTCTGTTTCTGTCAGTGTCTCTGTGTTTCTGTCAGTGCCTCTCTGTGTTTCTGTCAGTATCCCTCTCTCTCTGTTTCTGTCAGTGTCTCTCTGTGTTTCTGTCAGTGTCTCTGTGTTTCTGTCAGTGTCTCTCTGTGTTTCTGTCAGTGTCTCTGTGTTTCTGTCAGTGTCTCTCTCTGTCTGTCTGTTTCTCAGTGTCTCTCTGTGTTTCTGTCAGTGTCTCTCTCTCTGTTTCTGTCAGTGTCTCTCTGTGTTTCTGTCAGTGTCTCTCTCTCTCTGTTTCTGTCAGTGTCTCTCTCTGTTTCTGTCAGTGTCTCTCTGTGTTTCTGTCAGTGTCTCTCTCTCTCTGTTTCTGTCAGTGTATCTCTCTCTCTGTATATCTCGGAGTCTCTGTGTTTCTGTCAGTGTCTCTCTCTCTCTGTTTCTATCAGTGTCTCTCTGTGTTTCTGTCAGTGTCTCTGTGTTTCTGTCAGTGTCTCTCTCTCTGTTTCTGTCAGTGTCTCTCTGTGTTTCTGTCAGTGTCTCTCTCTCTCTGTTTCTGTCAGTGTCTCTGTGTTTCTGTCAGTGCCTCTCTGTGTTTCTGTCAGTGTCTCTCTCTCTCTGTTTCTGTTAGTGTCTCTCTGTGTTTCTGTCAGTGTGTCTCTCTCTCTGTTTCTGTCAGTGTCTCTCTGTGTTTCTGTCAGTGTCTCTCTAACTGTTTCTGTCAGTGTCTCTCTGTGTTTCTGTCAGTGTCACTCTCTCTCTGTTTCTGTCAGTGTCTCTCTGTGTTTCTGTCAGTGTCTCTCTCTGTTTCTGTCAGTGTCTCTCTGTGTTTCTGTAAGTGTCACTCTCTCTCTGTTTCTGTCAGTGTCTCTCTGTGTTTCTGTCAGTGTCTCTCTCTCTCGCTGTCTGTCAGTGTCTCTCTCTGTTACTCTCTGTGTCTCTCTGTGTTTCTGTCAGTGTCTCTCTCTGTTTCTGTCAGTGTCTCTGTGTTTCTGTCAGTGTCTCTCAGTGTTTCTGTCAGTGTCTCTCTCTCTCTGTTTCTGTCAGTGTCTCTGTGTTTCTGTCAGTGTCTCTCTCTGTGCTTCTGTCAGCGTCTCTCTGTGTTTCTGTCACTGTCTCTGTGTTTCTGTCCGTGTCTCTCTCTGTTTCTGTCAGTGTCTCTCTCTGTTTCTGTCAGTGTCTCTCTGTGTTTCTGTCAGTGTCTCTCTCTCTCTGTTTCTGTCAGTGTATCTCTCTCTCTGTGTATCTCGGAGTCTCTGTGTTTCTGTCAGTGTCTCTCTCTCTCTGTTTCTATCAGTGTCTCTCTGTGTTTCTGTCAGTGTCTCTCTGTTTCTGTCAGTGTCTCTCTCTCTGTTTCTGTCGGTGTCTCTCTGTGTTTCTGTCAGTGTCTCTCTCTCTCTGTTTCTGTCAGTGTCTCTGTGTTTCTGTCAGTGCCTCTCTGTGTTTCTGTCAGTGTCTCTCTCTCTCTGTTTCTGTTAGTGTCTCTCTGTGTTTCTGTCAGTGTGTCTCTCTCTCTCTGTTTCTGTCACTGTCTCTCTGTGTTTCTGTCAGTGTCTCTCTCTCTGTTTCTGTCCGTGTCTCTCTGTGTTTCTGTCAGTGTCACTCTCTCTCTGTTTCTGTCAGTGTCTCTCTGTGTTTCTGTCAGTGTCTCTCTCTCTCTGTGTCTGTCAGTGTCTCTCTCTGCTTCTGTCTGTGTCTCTCTGTGTTTCGGTCAGTGTCTCTCTCTCTCTGTGTTTCTGTCAGTGTCTCTCTGTGTTTCTGTCAGTGTCTCTTTATCTCTTTTTCTGTCAGTGTCTCTCTGTGTTTCTGTCAGTGTCTCTCTCTGTTTCTGTCAGTGTCTCTCTGTGTTTCTGTAAGTGTCACTCTCTCTCTGTTTCTGTCAGTGTCTCTCTGTGTTTCTGTCAGTGTCTCTCTCTCTCGCTGTCTGTCAGTGTCTCTCTCTGTTACTCTCTGTGTCTCTCTGTGTTTCTGTCAGTGTCTCTCTCTCTGTTTCTGTCAGTGTCTCTCTGTGTTTCTGTCAGTGTCTCTTTATCTCTTTTTCTGTCAGCGTCTCTCTGTGTTTCTGTCAGTGTCTCTCTCTGTGTTTCTGTCAGTGTCTCTCTGTGTTTCTGTCAGTGTCTCTCTCTCTGATTCTGTCAGCGTCTCTCTGTGTTCCTGTCAGTGTCTCTGTGTTTCTGTCCGTGTCTCTCTCTGTTTCTGTCAGTGTCTCTGTGTTTCTGTCAGTGTCTCTCTGTGTGTTTCTGTCAGTGTCTCTGTGTTTCTGTCAGTGTCTCTCTCTCTGTTTCTGTCAGTGTCTCTGTGTTTCTGTCAGTGCCCCTCTGTGTTTCTGTCAGTGTCTCTCTCTCTCTGTTTCTGTCAGTGTCTCTGTGTTTCTGTCAGTGTCTCTCTGTGTTTCTGTCAGTGTCTCTCTCTCTCTCTGTTTCTGTCAGTGTCTCTCTGTGTTTCTGTCAGTGTCTCTTTATCTCTTTTTCTGTCAGTGTCTCTCTGTGTTTCTGTCAGTGTCTCTCTCTGTGTTCCTGTCAGTGTCTCTGTGTTTCTGTCCGTGTCTCTCTCTGTTTCTGTCAGTGTCTCTCTGTTTCTGTCAGTGTCTCTCTGTGTTTCTGTCAGTGTCTCTGTGTTTCTGTCAGTGACTCTCTGTGTTTCTGTCAGTGTCTCTGTGTTTCTGTCAGTGTCTCTGTCTGTCTGTCTGTTTCTCAGTGTCACTCTGTGTTTCTGTCAGTGTCTCTCTCTCTCTCTCTCTGTTTCTGTCAGTGTCTCTCATTGTTTCTGTCAGTGTCTCTGTGTTTCTGTTAGTGTCTCTCTGTGTTTCTGTCAGTGTCTCTCTCGCTCTGTCTGTTTCTCAGTGTCTCTCTGTGTTTCTGTCAGTGTCTCTCTGTGTTTCTGTCAGTGTGTCTCTCTCTCTCTGTCTGTTTCTCAGTGTCTCTCTGTGTTTCTGTCAGTGTCTCTCTGTGTTTCTGTCAGTGTCTCTCTCTCTCTCTGTTTCTCAGTGTCTCTCTGTGTTTCTGTCAGTGTCTCTGTGTTTCTGTCAGTGCCTCTCTGTGTTTCTGTCAGTGTCTCTCTATCTCTGTTTTGGTCATTGTATCTCTCTCTCTGTGTTTCTCGGAGTCTCTGTGTTTCTGTCAGTTTCTCTCTCTCTCTGTTTCTGTCAGTGTCTCTCTGTGATTCTGTCAGTGTCTCTGTGTTACTGTCAGTGTCTCTCTGTGTTTCTGTCAGTGTCTCTCTCTCTGCTTCTGTCAATGTCTCTCTGTGTTTCTGTCAGTGTCTCTCTCTCTGTTTCTGTCAGTGTCTCTCTGTGTTTCTGTCAGTGTCTCTCTCTCTCTGCTTCTGTCAGTGTCTCTGTGTTTCTGTCAGTGCCTCTCTGTGTTTCTGTCAGTGTCTCTCTCTCTCTGTTTCTGTTAGTGTCTCTCTGTGTTTCTGTCAGTGTGTCTCTCTCTCTGTTTCTGTCAGTGTCTCTCTGTGTTTCTGTCAGAGTCTCTCTCTCTGTTTCTGTCAGTGTCTCTCTGTGTTTCTGTCAGTGTCTCTCTCTCTCTGTTTCTGTTAGTGTCTCTCTGTGTTTCTGTCAGTGTGTCTCTCTCTCTGTTTCTGTCAGTGTCTCTCTGTGTTTCTGTCAGTGTCTCTCTAACTGTTTCTGTCAGTGTCTCTCTGTGTTTCTGTCAGTGTCACTCTCTCTCTGTTTCTGTCAGTGTCTCTCTGTGTTTCTGTCAGTGTCTCTCTCTGTTTCTGTCAGTGTCTCTCTGTGTTTCTGTAAGTGTCACTCTCTCTCTGTTTCTGTCAGTGTCTCTCTGTGTTTCTGTCAGTGTCTCTCTCTCTCGCTGTCTGTCAGTGTCTCTCTCTGTTACTCTCTGTGTCTCTCTGTGTTTCTGTCAGTGTCTCTCTCTGTTTCTGTCAGTGTCTCTGTGTTTCTGTCAGTGTCTCTCAGTGTTTCTGTCAGTGTCTCTCTCTCTCTGTTTCTGTCAGTGTCTCTGTGTTTCTGTCAGTGTCTCTCTCTGTGCTTCTGTCAGCGTCTCTCTGTGTTTCTGTCACTGTCTCTGTGTTTCTGTCCGTCTCTCTCTCTGTTTCTGTCAGTGTCTCTCTCTGTTTCTGTCAGTGTCTCTCTGTGTTTCTGTCAGTGTCTCTCTCTCTCTGTTTCTGTCAGTGTATCTCTCTCTCTGTGTATCTCGGAGTCTCTGTGTTTCTGTCAGTGTCTCTCTCTCTCTGTTTCTATCAGTGTCTCTCTGTGTTTCTGTCAGTGTCTCTCTGTTTCTGTCAGTGTCTCTCTCTCTGTTTCTGTCGGTGTCTCTCTGTGTTTCTGTCAGTGTCTCTCTCTCTCTGTTTCTGTCAGTGTCTCTGTGTTTCTGTCAGTGCCTCTCTGTGTTTCTGTCAGTGTCTCTCTCTCTCTGTTTCTGTTAGTGTCTCTCTGTGTTTCTGTCAGTGTGTCTCTCTCTCTCTGTTTCTGTCACTGTCTCTCTGTGTTTCTGTCAGTGTCTCTCTCTCTGTTTCTGTCCGTGTCTCTCTGTGTTTCTGTCAGTGTCACTCTCTCTCTGTTTCTGTCAGTGTCTCTCTGTGTTTCTGTCAGTGTCTCTCTCTCTCTGTGTCTGTCAGTGTCTCTCTCTGCTTCTGTCTGTGTCTCTCTGTGTTTCGGTCAGTGTCTCTCTCTCTCTGTGTTTCTGTCAGTGTCTCTCTGTGTTTCTGTCAGTGTCTCTTTATCTCTTTTTCTGTCAGTGTCTCTCTGTGTTTCTGTCAGTGTCTCTCTCTGTTTCTGTCAGTGTCTCTCTGTGTTTCTGTAAGTGTCACTCTCTCTCTGTTTCTGTCAGTGTCTCTCTGTGTTTCTGTCAGTGTCTCTCTCTCTCGCTGTCTGTCAGTGTCTCTCTCTGTTACTCTCTGTGTCTCTCTGTGTTTCTGTCAGTGTCTCTCTCTCTGTTTCTGTCAGTGTCTCTCTGTGTTTCTGTCAGTGTCTCTTTATCTCTTTTTCTGTCAGCGTCTCTCTGTGTTTCTGTCAGTGTCTCTCTCTGTGTTTCTGTCAGTGTCTCTCTGTGTTTCTGTCAGTGTCTCTCTCTCTGATTCTGTCAGCGTCTCTCTGTGTTCCTGTCAGTGTCTCTGTGTTTCTGTCCGTGTCTCTCTCTGTTTCTGTCAGTGTCTCTGTGTTTCTGTCAGTGTCTCTCTGTGTGTTTCTGTCAGTGTCTCTGTGTTTCTGTCAGTGTCTCTCTCTCTGTTTCTGTCAGTGTCTCTGTGTTTCTGTCAGTGCCCCTCTGTGTTTCTGTCAGTGTCTCTCTCTCTCTGTTTCTGTCAGTGTCTCTGTGTTTCTGTCAGTGTCTCTCTGTGTTTCTGTCAGTGTCTCTCTCTCTCTCTGTTTCTGTCAGTGTCTCTCTGTGTTTCTGTCAGTGTCTCTTTATCTCTTTTTCTGTCAGTGTCTCTCTGTGTTTCTGTCAGTGTCTCTCTCTGTGTTCCTGTCAGTGTCTCTGTGTTTCTGTCCGTGTCTCTCTCTGTTTCTGTCAGTGTCTCTCTGTTTCTGTCAGTGTCTCTCTGTGTTTCTGTCAGTGTCTCTGTGTTTCTGTCAGTGACTCTCTGTGTTTCTGTCAGTGTCTCTGTGTTTCTGTCAGTGTCTCTCTCTGTCTGTCTGTTTCTCAGTGTCACTCTGTGTTTCTGTCAGTGTCTCTCTCTCTCTCTCTCTGTTTCTGTCAGTGTCTCTCATTGTTTCTGTCAGTGTCTCTGTGTTTCTGTCAGTGTCTCTCTGTGTTTCTGTCAGTGTCTCTCTCGCTCTGTCTGTTTCTCAGTGTCTCTCTGTGTTTCTGTCAGTGTCTCTCTGTGTTTCTGTCAGTGTGTCTCTCTCTCTCTGTCTGTTTCTCAGTGTCTCTCTGTGTTTCTGTCAGTGTCTCTCTGTGTTTCTGTCAGTGTCTCTCTCTCTCTCTGTTTCTCAGTGTCTCTCTGTGTTTCTGTCAGTGTCTCTGTGTTTCTGTCAGTGCCTCTCTGTGTTTCTGTCAGTGTCTCTCTATCTCTGTTTTGGTCATTGTATCTCTCTCTCTGTGTTTCTCGGAGTCTCTGTGTTTCTGTCAGTTTCTCTCTCTCTCTGTTTCTGTCAGTGTCTCTCTGTGATTCTGTCAGTGTCTCTGTGTTACTGTCAGTGTCTCTCTGTGTTTCTGTCAGTGTCTCTCTCTCTGCTTCTGTCAATGTCTCTCTGTGTTTCTGTCAGTGTCTCTCTCTCTGTTTCTGTCAGTGTCTCTCTGTGTTTCTGTCAGTGTCTCTCTCTCTCTGTTTCTGTCAGTGTCTCTGTGTTTCTGTCAGTGCCTCTCTGTGTTTCTGTCAGTGTCTCTCTCTCTCTGTTTCTGTCAGTGTCTCTCTGTGTTTCTGTCAGAGTCTCTCTCTCTGTTTCTGTCAGTGTCTCTCTGTGTTTCTGTCAGTGTCACTCTCTCTCTGTTTCTGTCAGTGTCTCTCTGTGTTTCTGTCAGTGTCTCTCTCTCTCTGTGTCTGTCAGTGTCTCTCTCTGTTTCTGTCTGTGTCTCTCTGTGTTTCGGTCAGTGTCTCTCTCTCTCTCTGTTTCTGTCAGTGTCTCTCTGTGTTTCTGTCAGTGTCACTTTATCTCTTTTTCTGTCAGTGTCTCTCTGTGTTTCTGTCAGTGTCTCTCTCTGTTTCTGTCAGTGTCTCTCTGTGTTTCTGTAAGTGTCACTCTCTCTCTGTTTCTGTCAGTGTCTCTCTGTGTTTCTGTCAGTGTCTCTCTCTCTCGCTGTCTGTCAGTGTCTCTCTCTGTTTCTGTCTGTGTCTCTCTGTGTTTCTATCAGTGTCTCTCTGTGTTTCTGTCAGTGTCTCTCTCTGTTTCTGTCAGTGTCTCTCTGTGTTTCTGTAAGTGTCACTCTCTCTCTGTTTCTGTCAGTGTCTCTCTGTGTTTCTGTCAGTGTCTCTGTGTTACTGTCAGTGTCTCTCTGTGTTTCTGTCAGTGTCTCTCTCTCTGCTTCTGTCAATGTCTCTCTGTGTTTCTGTCAGTGTCTCTCTCTCTCTGTGTCTGTCAGTGTCTCTCTCTGTTTCTGTCTGTGTCTCTCTGTGTTTCGGTCAGTGTCTCTCTCTCTCTCTGTTTCTGTCAGTGTCTCTCTGTGTTTCTGTCAGTGTCTCTTTATCTCTTTTTCTGTCAGTGTCTCTCTGTGTTTCTGTCAGTGTCTCTCTGTGTTTCTGTCAGTGTCTCTCTCTGTTTCTGTCAGTGTCTCTCTGTGTTTCTGTAAGTGTCACTCTCTCTCTGTTTCTGTCAGTGTCTCTCTGTGTTTCTGTCAGTGTCTCTCTCTCTCTGTGTCTGTCAGTGTCTCTCTCTGTTTCTGTCTGTGTCTCTCTGTGTTTCGGTCAGTGTCTCTCTCTCTCTCTGTTTCTGTCAGTGTCTCTCTGTGTTTCTGTCAGTGTCTCTTTATCTCTTTTTCTGTCAGTGTCTCTCTGTGTTTCTGTCAGTGTCTCTCTGTGTTTCTGTCAGTGTCTCTCTCTGTTTCTGTCAGTGTCTCTCTGTGTTTCTGTAAGTGTCACTCTCTCTCTGTTTCTGTCAGTGTCTCTCTCTGTTTCTGTCTGTGTCTCTCTGTGTTTCTGACAGTGTCTCTCTCTCTCTCTGTTTCTGTCAGTGTCTCTCTGTGTTTCTGTCAGTGTCTCTTTATCTCTTTTTCTGTCAGTGTCTCTCTGTGTTTCTGTAAGTGTCTCTCTCTGTGTTTCTGTCAGTGTCTCTCTGTGTTTCTGTCAGTGTATCTCTCTCTGTTTCTGTCAGCGTCTCTCTGTGTTTCTGTCAGTGTCTCTCTCTGTTTCTGTCAGTGTCTCTCTGTGTTTCTGTAAGTGTCACTCTCTCTCTGTTTCTGTCAGTGTCTCTCTGTGTTTCTGTCAGTGTCTCTCTCTCTCTGTGTCTGTCAGTGTCTCTCTCTGTTTCTGTCTGTGTCTCTCTGTGTTTCGGTCAGTGTCTCTCTGTGTTTCTGTCCGTGTCTCTCTCTGTTTCTGTCAGTGTCTCTGTGTTTCTGTCAGTGTCTCTCTGTGTGTTTCTGTCAGTGTACATCTCTGTGTTTCTGTCAGTGTCTCTCTCTCTGTTTCTGTCAGTGCCTCTCTGTGTTTCTGTCAGTGTCTCTCTATCTCTGTTTCTGTTAGTGTCTCTCTGTGTTTCTGTCAGTGTCTCTCTCTCTCTGTTTTGGTCATTGTATCTCTCTCTCTGTGTTTCTCGGAGTCTCTGTGTTTCTGTCAGTTTGTCTCTCTCTCTGTTTCTGTCAGTGTGTCTCTGTGTTTCTGTCAGTGTCTCTGTGTTACTGTCAGTGTCTCTCTGTGTTTCTGTCAGTGTCTCTCTCTCTGCTTCTGTCAATGTCTCTCTGTGTTTCTGTCAGTGTCTCTCTCTCGGTTTCTGTCAGTGTCTCTCTCTGTTTCTGTCAGTGTCTCTCTCTCTCTGTTTCTGTCAGTGTCTCTCTCTGTTTCTGTCAGTGTCTCTCTCTCTCTGTTTCTGTCAGTGTATCTCTCTCTCTGTGTATCTCGGAGTCTCTGTGTTTCTGTCAGTGTCTCTCTGTGTTTCTCTCAGTGTCTCTTTATCTCTTTTTCTGTCAGTGTCTCTCTGTGTTTCTGTCAGTGTCTCTCTCTGTGTTTCTGTCAGCGTCTCTCTGTGTTTCTGTCACTGTCTCTGTGTTTCTGTCCGTGTCTCTCTGTTTCTGTCAGTGTCACTGTGTTTCTGTCAGTGTCTCTCAGTGTTTCTGTCAGTGTCTCTCTCTCTCTGTTTCTGTCAGTGTCTCTGTGTTTCTGTCAGTGCCTCTCTGTGTTTCTGTCAGTATCCCTCTCTCTCTGTTTCTGTCAGTGTCTCTCTGTGTTTCTGTCAGTGTCTCTGTGTTTCTGTCAGTGTCTCTCTCTGTCTGTCTGTTTCTCAGTGTCTCTCTGTGTTTCTGTCAGTGTCTCTCTCTCTGTTTCTGTCAGTGTCTCTCTGTGTTTCTGTCAGTGTCTCTCTCTCTCTGTTTCTGTCAGTGTCTCTCTCTGTTTCTGTCAGTGTCTCTCTGTGTTTCTGTCAGTGTCTCTCTCTCTCTGTTTCTGTCAGTGTATCGCTCTCTCTGTGTATCTCGGAGTCTCTGTGTTTCTGTCAGTGTCTCTCTCTCTCTGTTTCTATCAGTGTCTCTCTGTGTTTCTGTCAGTGTCTCTGTGTTTCTGTCAGTGTCTCTCTCTCTGTTTCTGTCAGTGTCTCTCTGTGTTTCTGTCAGTGTCTCTCTCTCTCTGTTTCTGTCAGTGTCTCTGTGTTTCTGTCAGTGCCTCTCTGTGTTTCTGTCAGTGTCTCTCTCTCTCTGTTTCTGTTAGTGTCTCTCTGTGTTTCTGTCAGTGTGTCTCTCTCTCTGTTTCTGTCAGTGTCTCTCTGTGTTTCTGTCAGTGTCTCTCTAACTGTTTCTGTCAGTGTCTCTCTGTGTTTCTGTCAGTGTCACTCTCTCTCTGTTTCTGTCAGTGTCTCTCTGTGTTTCTGTCAGTGTCTCTCTCTCTCTGTGTCTGTCAGTGTCTCTCTCTGTTTCTGTCTGTGTCTCTCTGTGTTTCGGTCAGTGTCTCTCTCTCTCTCTGTTTCTGTCAGTGTCTATCTGTGTTTCTGTCAGTGTCTCTTTATCTCTTTTTCTGTCAGTGTCTCTCTGTGTTTCTGTCAGTGTCTCTCTGTGTTTCTGTCAGTGTCTCTCTCTGTTTCTGTCAGTGTCTCTCTGTGTTTCTGTAAGTGTCACTCTCTCTCTGTTTCTGTCAGTGTCTCTCTGTGTTTCTGTCAGTGTCTCTCTCTCTCTGTGTCTGTCAGTGTCTCTCTCTGTTTCTGTCTGTGTCTCTCTGTGTTTCGGTCAGTGTCTCTCTCTCTCTCTGTTTCTGTCAGTGTCTCTCTGTGTTTCTGTCAGTGTCTCTTTATCTCTTTTTCTGTCAGTGTCTCTCTGTGTTTCTGTCAGTGTCTCTCTGTGTTTCTGTCAGTGTCTCTCTCTGTTTCTGTCAGTGTCTCTCTGTGTTTCTGTAAGTGTCACTCTCTCTCTGTTTCTGTCAGTGTCTCTCTCTGTTTCTGTCTGTGTCTCTCTGTGTTTCTGACAGTGTCTCTCTCTCTCTCTGTTTCTGTCAGTGTCTCTCTGTGTTTCTGTCAGTGTCTCTTTATCTCTTTTTCTGTCAGTGTCTCTCTGTGTTTCTGTAAGTGTCTCTCTCTGTGTTTCTGTCAGTGTCTCTCTGTGTTTCTGTCAGTGTATCTCTCTCTGTTTCTGTCAGCGTCTCTCTGTGTTTCTGTCAGTGTCTCTCTCTGTTTCTGTCAGTGTCTCTCTGTGTTTCTGTAAGTGTCACTCTCTCTCTGTTTCTGTCAGTGTCTCTCTGTGTTTCTGTCAGTGTCTCTCTCTCTCTGTGTCTGTCAGTGTCTCTCTCTGTTTCTGTCTGTGTCTCTCTGTGTTTCGGTCAGTGTCTCTCTGTGTTTCTGTCCGTGTCTCTCTCTGTTTCTGTCAGTGTCTCTGTGTTTCTGTCAGTGTCTCTCTGTGTGTTTCTGTCAGTGTCTCTCTCTGTGTTTCTGTCAGTGTCTCTCTCTCTGTTTCTGTCAGTGCCTCTCTGTGTTTCTGTCAGTGTCTCTCTATCTCTGTTTCTGTTAGTGTCTCTCTGTGTTTCTGTCAGTGTCTCTCTCTCTCTGTTTTGGTCATTGTATCTCTCTCTCTGTGTTTCTCGGAGTCTCTGTGTTTCTGTCAGTTTGTCTCTCTCTCTGTTTCTGTCAGTGTGTCTCTGTGTTTCTGTCAGTGTCTCTGTGTTACTGTCAGTGTCTCTCTGTGTTTCTGTCAGTGTCTCTCTCTCTGCTTCTGTCAATGTCTCTCTGTGTTTCTGTCAGTGTCTCTCTCTCGGTTTCTGTCAGTGTCTCTCTCTGTTTCTGTCAGTGTCTCTCTCTCTCTGTTTCTGTCAGTGTCTCTCTCTGTTTCTGTCAGTGTCTCTCTCTCTCTGTTTCTGTCAGTGTATCTCTCTCTCTGTGTATCTCGGAGTCTCTGTGTTTCTGTCAGTGTCTCTCTGTGTTTCTGTCAGTGTCTCTTTATCTCTTTTTCTGTCAGTGTCTCTCTGTGTTTCTGTCAGTGTCTCTCTCTGTGTTTCTGTCAGCGTCTCTCTGTGTTTCTGTCACTGTCTCTGTGTTTCTGTCCGTGTCTCTCTGTTTCTGTCAGTGTCACTGTGTTTCTGTCAGTGTCTCTCAGTGTTTCTGTCAGTGTCTCTCTCTCTCTGTTTCTGTCAGTGTCTCTGTGTTTCTGTCAGTGCCTCTCTGTGTTTCTGTCAGTATCCCTCTCTCTCTGTTTCTGTCAGTGTCTCTCTGTGTTTCTGTCAGTGTCTCTGTGTTTCTGTCAGTGTCTCTCTGTGTTTCTGTCAGTGTCTCTGTGTTTCTGTCAGTGTCTCTCTCTGTCTGTCTGTTTCTCAGTGTCTCTCTGTGTTTCTGTCAGTGTCTCTCTCTCTGTTTCTGTCAGTGTCTCTCTGTGTTTCTGTCAGTGTCTCTCTCTCTCTGTTTCTGTCAGTGTCTCTCTCTGTTTCTGTCAGTGTCTCTCTGTGTTTCTGTCAGTGTCTCTCTCTCTCTGTTTCTGTCAGTGTATCTCTCTCTCTGTGTATCTCGGCGTCTCTGTGTTTCTGTCAGTGTCTCTCTCTCTCTGTTTCTATCAGTGTCTCTCTGTGTTTCTGTCAGTGTCTCTGTGTTTCTGTCAGTGTCTCTCTCTCTGTTTCTGTCAGTGTCTCTCTGTGTTTCTGTCAGTGTCTCTCTCTCTGTTTCTGTCAGTGTCTCTCTGTGTTTCTGTCAGTGTCTCTCTAAATGTTTCTGTCAGTGTCTCTCTGTGTTTCTGTCAGTGTCACTCTCTCTCTGTTTCTGTCAGTGTCTCTCTGTGTTTCTGTCAGTGTCTCTCTCTCTCTGTGTCTGTCAGTGTCTCTCTCTGTTTCTGTCTGTGTCTCTCTGTGTTTCGGTCAGTGTCTCTCTCTCTCTCTGTTTCTGTCAGTGTCTCTCTGTGTTTCTGTCAGTGTCTCTTTATCTCTTTTTCTGTCAGTGTCTCTCTGTGTTTCTGTCAGTGTCTCTCTGTGTTTCTGTCAGTGTCTCTCTCTGTTTCTGTCAGTGTCTCTCTGTGTTTCTGTAAGTGTCACTCTCTCTCTGTTTCTGTCAGTGTCTCTCTGTGTTTCTGTCAGTGTCTCTCTCTCTCGCTGTCTGTCAGTGTCTCTCTCTGTTTCTCTCTGTGTCTCTCTGTGTTTCTATCAGTGTCTCTCTGTGTTTCTGTAAGTGTCACTCTCTCTCTGTTTCTGTCAGTGTCTCTCTGTGTTTCTGTCAGTGTCTCTGTGTTACTGTCAGTGTCTCTCTGTGTTTCTGTCAGTGTCTCTCTCTCTGCTTCTGTCAATGTCTCTCTGTGTTTCTGTCAGTGTCTCTCTCTCTGTTTCTGTCAGTGTCTCTCTGTGTTTCTGTCAGTGTCTCTCTCTCTCTGTTTCTGTCAGTGTCTCTCTCTGTTTCTGTCAGTGTCTCTCTGTGTTTCTGTCAGTGTCTCTCTCTGTTTCTGTCAGTGTCTCTCTCTCTCTGTTTCTGTCAGTGTATCTCTCTCTCTGTGTATCTCGGAGTCTCTGTGTTTCTGTCAGTGTCTCTTTATCTCTTTTTCTGTCAGTGTCTCTCTGTGTTTCTGTCAGTGTCTCTCTCTGTGTTTCGGTCAGCATCTCTCTGTGTTTCTGTCACTGTCTCTGTGTTTCTGTCCGTGTCTCTCGCTGTTTCTGTCAGTGTCTCTGTGTTTCTGTCAGTGTCTCTCAGTGTTTCTGTCAGTGTCTCTCTCTCTCTGTTTCTGTCAGTGTCTCTGTGTTTCTGTCAGTGTCTCTCTCTGTGCTTCTGTCAGCGTCTCTCTGTGTTTCTGTCACTGTCTCTGTGTTTCTGTCCGTGTCTCTCTCTGTTTCTGTCAGTGTCTCTCTCTGTTTCTGTCAGTGTCTCTCTGTGTTTCTGTCAGTGTCTCTCTCTCTGTGTTTCTGTCAGCGTCTCTCTCTCTCTGTTTCTATCAGTGTCTCTCTGTGTTTCTGTCAGTGTCTCTCTGTTTCTGTCAGTGTCTCTCTCTCTGTTTCTGTCGGTGTCTCTCTGTGTTTCTGTCAGTGTCTCTCTCTCTCTGTTTCTGTCAGTGTCTCTGTGTTTCTGTCAGTGCCTCTCTGTGTTTCTGTCAGTGTCTCTCTCTCTCTGTTTCTGTTAGTGTCTCTCTGTGTTTCTGTCAGTGTGTGTCTCTCTCTGTTTCTGTCACTGTCTCTCTGTGTTTCTGTCAGTGTCTCTCTCTCTGTTTCTGTCCGTGTCTCTCTGTGTTTCTGTCAGTGTCACTCTCTCTCTGTTTCTGTCAGTGTCTCTCTGTGTTTCTGTCAGTGTCTCTCTCTCTCTGTGTCTGTCAGTGTCTCTCTCTGCTTCTGTCTGTGTCTCTCTGTGTTTCGGTCAGTGTCTCTCTCTCTCTCTGTTTCTGTCAGTGTCTCTCTGTGTTTCTGTCAGTGTCTCTCTCTGTTTCTGTCAGTGTCTCTCTGTGTTTCTGTAAGTGTCACTCTCTCTCTGTTTCTGTCAGTGTCTCTCTGTGTTTCTGTCAGTGTCTCTGTGTTACTGGCAGTGTCTCTCTGTGTTTCTGTCAGTGTCTCTCTCTCTGCTTCTGTCAATGTCTCTCTGTGTTTCTGTCAGTGTCTCTCTCTCTCTGTGTCTGTCAGTGTCTCTCTCTGTTTCTGTCTGTGTCTCTCTGTGTTTCGGTAAGTGTCTCTCTCTCTCTCTGTTTCTGTCAGTGTCTCTCTGTGTTTCTGTCAGTGTCTCTTTATCTCTTTTTCTGTCAGTGTCTCTCTGTGTTTCTGTCAGTGTCTCTCTCTGTTTCTGTCAGTGTCTCTCTGTGTTTCTGTAAGTGTCACTCTCTCTCTGTTTCTGTCAGTGTCTCTCTGTGTTTCTGTCAGTGTCTCTCTCTCTCGCTGTCTGTCAGTGTCTCTCTCTGTTTCTGTCTGTGTCTCTCTGTGTTTCTGACAGTGTCTCTCTCTCTCTCTGTTTCTGTCAGTGTCTCTCTGTGTTTCTGTCAGTGTCTCTTTATCTCTTTTTCTGTCAGTGTCTCTCTGTGTTTCTGTAAGTGTCTCTCTCTGTGTTTCTGTCAGTGTCTCTCTGTGTTTCTGTCAGTGTATCTCTCTCTGTTTCTGTCAGCGTCTCTCTGTGTTCCTGTCAGTGTCTCTGTGTTTCTGTCCGTGTCCCTCTCTGTTTCTGTCAGTGTCTCTGTGTTTCTGTCAGTGTCTCTCTCTGTGTTTCTGTCAGTGTCTCTCTCTCTGTTTCTGTCAGTGCCTCTCTGTGTTTCTGTCAGTGTCTCTCTATCTCTGTTTCTGTTAGTGTCTCTCTGTGTTTCTGTCAGTGTCTCTCTCTCTCTGTTTTGGTCATTGTATCTCTCTCTCTGTGTTTCTCGGAGTCTCTGTGTTTCTGTCAGTTTGTCTCTCTCTCTGTTTCTGTCAGTGTGTCTCTGTGTTTCTGTCAGTGTCTCTGTGTTACTGTCAGTGTCTCTCTGTGTTTCTGTCAGTGTCTCTCTCTCTCTGTTTCTGTCAGTGTCTCTCTCTGTTTCTGTCAGTGTCTCTCTGTGTTTCTGTCAGTGTCTCTCTCTGTTTCTGTCAGTGTCTCTCTCTCTCTGTTTCTGTCAGTGTATCTCTCTCTCTGTGTATCTCGGAGTCTCTGTGTTTCTGTCAGTGTCTCTCTGTGTTTCTGTCAGTGTCTCTTTATCTCTTTTTCTGTCAGTGTCTCTCTGTGTTTCTGTCAGTGTCTCTCTCTGTGTTTCTGTCAGCATCTCTCTGTGTTTCTGTCACTGTCTCTGTGTTTCTGTCCGTGTCTCTCTCTGTTTCTGTCAGTGTCTCTGTGTTTCTGTCAGTGTCTCTCAGTGTTTCTGTCAGTGTCTCTCTCTCTCTGTTTCTGTCAGTGTCTCTGTGTTTCTGTCAGTGTCTCTCTCTGTGCTTCTGTCAGCGTCTCTCTGTGTTTCTGTCACTGTCTCTGTGTTTCTGTCCGTGTCTCTCTCTGTTTCTGTCAGTGTCTCTCTCTGTTTCTGTCAGTGTCTCTCTGTGTTTCTGTCAGTGTCTCTCTCTCTCTGTTTCTGTCAGTGTATCTCTCTCTCTGTGTATCTCGGAGTCGCTGTGTTTCTGTCAGTGTCTCTCTCTCTCTGTTTCTATCAGTGTCTCTCTGTGTTTCTGTCAGTGTCTCTCTGTTTCTGTCAGTGTCTCTCTCTCTGTTTCTGTCGGTGTCTCTCTGTGTTTCTGTCAGTGTCTCTCTCTCTCTGTTTCTGTCAGTGTCTCTGTGTTTCTGTCAGTGCCTCTCTGTGTTTCTGTCAGTGTCTCTCTCTCTCTGTTTCTGTTAGTGTCTCTCTGTGTTTCTGTCAGTGTGTGTCTCTCTCTGTTTCTGTCACTGTCTCTCTGTGTTTCTGTCAGTGTCTCTCTCTCTGTTTCTGTCCGTGTCTCTCTGTGTTTCTGTCAGTGTCACTCTCTCTCTGTTTCTGTCAGTGTCTCTCTGTGTTTCTGTCAGTGTCTCTCTCTCTCTGTGTCTGTCAGTGTCTCTCTCTGCTTCTGTCTGTGTCTCTCTGTGTTTCGGTCAGTGTCTCTCTCTCTCTCTGTTTCTGTCAGTGTCTCTCTGTGTTTCTGTCAGTGTCTCTTTATCTCTTTTTCTGTCAGTGTCACTCTGTGTTTCTGTCAGTGTCTCTCTCTGTTTCTGTCAGTGTCTCTCTGTGTTTCTGTAAGTGTCACTCTCTCTCTGTTTCTGTCAGTGTCTCTCTGTGTTTCTGTCAGTGTCTCTCTCTCTCGCTGTCTGTCAGTGTCTCTCTCTGTTTCTCTCTGTGTCTCTCTGTGTTTCTGTCAGTGTCTCTCTCTCTGTTTCTGTCAGTGTCTCTCTGTGTTTCTGTCAGTGTCTCTTTATCTCTTTTTCTGTCAGTGTCTCTCTGTGTTTCTGTCAGTGTCTCTCTCTGTGTTTCTGTCAGTGTCTCTCTGTGTTTCTGTCAGTGTCTCTCTCTCTGTTTCTGTCAGCGTCTCTCTGTGTTCCTGTCAGTGTCTCTGTGTTTCTGTCCGTGTCTCTCTCTGTTTCTGTTAGTGTCTCTGTGTTTCTGTCAGTGTCTCTGTGTTTCTGTCAGTGTCTCTCTCTCTCTGTTTCTGTCAGTGTCTCTGTGTTTCTGTCAGTGTCTCTCTCTCTGTTTCTGTCAGTGTCTCTGTGTTTCTGTCAGTGCCCCTCTGTGTTTCTGTCAGTGTCTCTCTCTCTCTGTTTCTGTCAGTGTCTCTGTGTTTCTGTCAGTGTCTCTCTGTGTTTCTGTCAGTGTCTCTCTCTCTCTCTCTGTTTCTGTCAGTGTCTCTCTGTGTTTCTGTCAGTGTCTCTTTATCTCTTTTTCTGTCAGTGTCTCTCTGTGTTTCTGTCAGTGTCTCTCTCTGTGTTCCTGTCAGTGTCTCTGTGTTTCTGTCAGTGTCTCTCTCTGTTTCTGTCAGTGTCTCTCTGTTTCTGTCAGTGTCTCTCTGTGTTTCTGTCAGTGTCTCTGTGTTTCTGTCAGTGACTCTCTGTGTTTCTGTCAGTGTCTCTGTGTTTCTGTCAGTGTCTCTCTCTGTCTGTCTGTTTCTCAGTGTCACTCTGTGTTTCTGTCAGTGTCTCTCTCTCTCTCTCTCTGTTTCTGTCAGTGTCTCTCATTGTTTCTGTCAGTGTCTCTGTGTTTCTGTCAGTGTCTCTCTGTGTTTCTGTCAGTGTCTCTCTCGCTCTGTCTGTTTCTCAGTGTCTCTCTGTGTTTCTGTCAGTGTCTCTCTGTGTTTCTGTCAGTGTCTCTCTCTCTCTCTGTCTGTTTCTCAGTGTCTCTCTGTGTTTCTGTCAGTGTCTCTCTGTGTTTCTGTCAGTGTCTCTCTCTCTCTCTGTTTCTCAGTGTCTCTCTGTGTTTCTGTCAGTGTCTCTGTGTTTCTGTCAGTGCCTCTCTGTGTTTCTGTCAGTGTCTCTCTATCTCTGTTTTGGTCATTGTATCTCTCTCTCTGTGTTTCTCGGAGTCTCTGTGTTTCTGTCAGTTTCTCTCTCTCTCTGTTTCTGTCAGTGTCTCTCTGTGTTTCTGTCAGTGTCTCTCTGTGTTTCTGTCAGTGTCTCTCTCTCTGCTTCTGTCAATGTCTCTCTGTGTTTCTGTCAGTGTCTCTCTCTCTGTTTCTGTCAGTGTCTCTCTGTGTTTCTGTCAGTGTCTCTCTCTCTCTGTTTCTGTCAGTGTCTCTGTGTTTCTGTCAGTGCCTCTCTGTGTTTCTGTCAGTGTCTCTCTCTCTCTGTTTCTGTTAGTGTCTCTCTGTGTTTCTGTCAGTGTGTCTCTCTCTCTGTTTCTGTCAGTGTCTCTCTGTGTTTCTGTCAGTGTCTCTTTATCTCTTTTTCTGTCAGTGTCTCTCTGTGTTTCTGTCAGTGTCTCTCTCTGTTTCTGTCAGTGTCTCTCTGTGTTTCTGTAAGTGTCACTCTCTCTCTGTTTCTGTCAGTGTCTCTCTGTGTTTCTGTCAGTGTCTCTCTCTCTCGCTGTCTGTCAGTGTCTCTCTCTGTTTCTGTCTGTGTCTCTCTGTGTTTCTGTCAGTGTCTCTCTGTGTTTCTGTCAGTGTCTCTCTCTGTTTCTGTCAGTGTCTCTCTGTGTTTCTGTAAGTGTCACTCTCTCTCTGTTTCTGTCAGTGTCTCTCTGTGTTTCTGTCAGTGTCTCTGTGTTACTGGCAGTGTCTCTCTGTGTTTCTGTCAGTGTCTCTCTCTCTGCTTCTGTCAATGTCTCTCTGTGTTTCTGTCAGTGTCTCTCTCTCTCTGTGTCTGTCAGTGTCTCTCTCTGTTTCTGTCTGTGTCTCTCTGTGTTTCGGTCAGTGTCTCTCTCTCTCTCTGTTTCTGTCAGTGTCTCTCTGTGTTTCTGTCAGTGTCTCTTTATCTCTTTTTCTGTCAGTGTCTCTCTGTGTTTCTGTCAGTGTCTCTCTCTGTTTCTGTCAGTGTCTCTCTGTGTTTCTGTAAGTGTCACTCTCTCTCTGTTTCTGTCAGTGTCTCTCTGTGTTTCTGTCAGTGTCTCTCTCTCTCGCTGTCTGTCAGTGTCTCTCTCTGTTTCTGTCTGTGTCTCTCTGTGTTTCTGACAGTGTCTCTCTCTCTCTCTGTTTCTGTCAGTGTCTCTCTGTGTTTCTGTCAGTGTCTCTTTATCTCTTTTTCTGTCAGTGTCTCTCTGTGTTTCTGTAAGTGTCTCTCTCTGTGTTTCTGTCAGTGTCTCTCTGTGTTTCTGTCAGTGTATCTCTCTCTGTTTCTGTCAGCGTCTCTCTGTGTTTCTGTCAGTGTCTCTCTCTCTCTGTTTCTGTCAGTGTCTCTGTGTTTCTGTCAGTGCCCCTCTGTGTTTCTGTCAGTGTCTCTGTGTTTCTGTCAGTGTCTCTCTGTGTGTTTCTGTCAGTGTCTCTCTCTGTGTTTCTGTCAGTGTCTCTCTCTCTGTTTCTGTCAGTGTCTCTCTGTGTTTCTGTCAGTGTCTCTCTCTCTCTGTTTCTGTCAGTGTCTCTGTGTTTCTGTCAGTGCCCCTCTGTGTTTCTGTCAGTGTCTCTCTCTCTCTGTTTCTGTCAGTGTCTCTCTCTCTCTGTGTCTGTCAGTGTCTCTCTGTGTTTCTGTCAGTGTCTCTCTCTCTCTCTGTTTCTGTCAGTGTCTCTCTGTGTTTCTGTCAGTGTCTCTTTATCTCTCTTTCTGTCAGTGTCTCTCTGTGTTTCTGTCAGTGTCTCTCTCTGTGTTCCTGTCAGTGTCTCTGTGTTTCTGTCCGTGTCTCTCTCTGTTTCTGTCAGTGTCTCTCTGTTTCTGTCAGTGTCTCTCTGTGTTTCTGTCAGTGTCTCTGTGTTTCTGTCAGTGTCTCTCTCTGTCTGTCTGTTTCTCAGTGTCACTCTGTGTTTCTGTCAGTGTCTCTCTCTCTCTCTCTCTGTTTCTGTCAGTGTCTCTCATTGTTTCTGTCAGTGTCTCTGTGTTTCTGTCAGTGTCTCTCTGTGTTTCTGTCAGTGTCTCTCTCGCTCTGTCTGTTTCTCAGTGTCTCTCTGTGTTTCTGTCAGTGTCTCTCTGTGTTTCTGTCAGTGTCTCTCTCTCTGTCTGTTTCTCAGTGTCTCTCTGTGTTTCTGTCAGTGTCTCTCTGTGTTTCTGTCAGTGTCTCTCTCTCTCTCTGTTTCTCAGTGTCTCTCTGTGTTTCTGTCAGTGTCTCTGTGTTTCTGTCAGTGCCTCTCTGTGTTTCTGTCAGTGTCTCTCTATCTCTGTTTCTGTTAGTGTCTCTCTGTGTTTCTGTCAGTGTCACTCTCTCTCTGTTTTGGTCATTGTATCTCTCTCTCTGTGTTTCTCGGAGTCTCTGTGTTTCTGTCAGTTTCTCTCTCTCTCTGTTTCTGTCAGTGTCTCTCTGTGTTTCTGTCAGTGTCTCTGTGTTACTGTCAGTGTCTCTCTGTGTTTCTGTCAGTGTCTCTCTCTCTGCTTCTGTCAATGTCTCTCTGTGTTTCTGTCAGTGTCTCTCTCTCTGTTTCTGTCAGTGTCTCTCTGTGTTTCTGTCAGTGTCTCTCTCTCTCTGTTTCTGTCAGTGTCTCTCTCTGTTTCTGTCAGTGTCTCTCTGTGTTTCTGTCAGTGTCTCTCTCTGTTTCTGTCAGTGTCTCTCTCTCTCTGTTTCTGTCAGTGTATTTCTCTCTCTGTGTATCTCGGAGTCTCTGTGTTGCTGTCAGTGTCTCTCTGTGTTTCTGTCAGTGTCTCTTTATCTCTTTTTCTGTCAGTGTCTCTCTGTGTTTCTGTCAGTGTCTCTCTCTGTGTTTCTGTCAGTGTCTCTCTGTGTTTCTGTCACTGTCTCTGTGTTTCTGTCCGTGTCTCTCTCTGTTTCTGTCAGTGTCTCTGTGTTTCTGTCAGTGTCTCTCAGTGTTTCTGTCAGTGTCTCTCTCTCTCTGTTTCTGTCAGTGTCTCTGTGTTTCTGTCAGTGCCTCTCTGTGTTTCTGTCAGTGTCCCTCTCTCTCTCTGTTTCTGTCAGTGTCTCTCTGTGTTTCTGTCAGTGTCTCTGTGTTTCTGTCAGTGTCTCTCTGTGTTTCTGTCAGTGTCTCTGTGTTTCTGTCAGTGTCTCTCTCTGTCTGTCTGTTTCTCAGTGTCTCTCTGTGTTTCTGGCAGTGTCTCTCTCTCTGTTTCTGTCAGTGTCTCTCTGTGTTTCTGTCAGTGTCTCTCTCTCTCTGTTTCTGTCAGTGTCTCTCTCTGTTTCTGTCAGTGTCTCTCTGTGTTTCTGTCAGTGTCTTTCTCTCTCTGTTTCTGTCAGTGTATCTCTCTCTCTGTGTATCTCGGAGTCTCTGTGTTTCTGTCAGTGTCTCTCTCTCTCTGTTTCTATCAGTGTCTCTCTGTGTTTCTGTCAGTGTCTCTGTGTTTCTGTCAGTGTCTCTCTCTCTGTTTCTGTCAGTGTCTCTCTGTGTTTCTGTCAGTGTCTCTCTCTCTCTGTTTCTGTCAGTGTCTCTGTGTTTCTGTCAGTGCCTCTCTGTGTTTCTGTCAGTGTCTCTCTCTCTCTGTTTCTGTTAGTGTCTCTCTGTGTTTCTGTCAGTGTGTCTCTCTCTCTGTTTCTGTCAGTGTCTCTCTGTGTTTCTGTCAGTGTCTCTCTCTCTGTTTCTGTCAGTGTCACTCTCTCTCTGTTTCTGTCAGTGTCTCTCTGTGTTTCTGTCAGTGTCTCTCTCTCTCTGTGTCTGTCAGTGTCTCTCTCTGTTTCTGTCTGTGTCTCTCTCTGTTTCGCTCAGTGTCTCTCTCTCTCTCTGTTTCTGTCAGTGTCTCTCTGTGTTTCTGTCAGTGTCTCTTTATCTCTTTTTCTGTCAGTGTCTCTCTGTGTTTCTGTCAGTGTCTCTCTCTGTGTTCCTGTCAGTGTCTCTGTGTTTCTGTCCGTGTCTCTCTCTGTTTCTGTCAGTGTCTCTCTGTTTCTGTCAGTGTCTCTCTGTGTTTCTGTCAGTGTCTCTCTCTCTCTCTGTTTCTGTCAGTGTCTCTCTGTGTTTCTGTCAGTGTCTCTTTATCTCTTTTTCTGTCAGTGTCTCTCTGTGTTTCTGTCAGTGTCTCTCTCTGTGTTTCTGTCAGTGTCTCTCTGTGTTTCTGTCAGTGTATCTCTCTCTGTTTCTGTCAGCGTCTCTCTGTGTTCCTGTCAGTGTCTCTGTGTTTCTGTCCGTGTCTCTCTCTGTTTCTGTCAGTGTCTCTGTGTTTCTGTCAGTGTCTCTCTCTGTGTTTCTGTCAGTGTCTCTCTCTCTGTTTCTGTCAGTGTCTCTCTGTGTTTCTGTCAGTGTCTCTCTCTCTCTGTTTCTGTCAGTGTCTCTGTGTTTCTGTCAGTGCCCCTCTGTGTTTCTGTCAGTGTCTCTCTCTCTCTGTTTCTGTCAGTGTCTCTGTCTTTCTGTCAGTGTCTCTCTGTGTTTCTGTCAGTGTCTCTCTCTCTCTCTGTTTCTGTCAGTGTCTCTCTGTGTTTCTGTCAGTGTCTCTTTATCTCTTTTTCAGTCAGTGTCTCTCTGTGTTTCTGTCAGTGTCTCTCTCTGCGTTCCTGTCAGTGTCTCTGTGTTTCTGTCCGTGTCTCTCTCTGTTTCTGTCAGTGTCTCTCTGTTTTTCTGTCTGTGTCTCTCTGTGTTTCGGTCAGTGTCTCTCTCTCTCTGTTTCTGTCAGTGTCTCTCTGTGTTTCTGTCAGTGTCTCTTTATCTCTTTTTCTGTCAGTGTCTCTCTGTGTTTCTGTCAGTGTCTCTCTCTGTGTTCCTGTCAGTGTCTCTGTGTTTCTGTCCGTGTCTCTCTCTGTCTGTCTGTTTCTCAGTGTCACTCTGTGTTTCTGTCAGTGTCTCTCTCTCTCTCTCTCTGTTTCTGTCAGTGTCTCTCATTGTTTCTGTCAGTGTCTCTGTGTTTCTGTCAGTGTCTCTCTGTGTTTCTGTCAGTGTCTCTCTCGCTCTGTCTGTTTCTCAGTGTCTCTCTGTGTTTCTGTCAGTGTCTCTCTGTGTTTCTGTCAGTGTCTCTCTCTCTCTCTGTCTGTTTCTCAGTGTCTCTCTGTGTTTCTGTCAGTGTCTCTCTGTGTTTCTGTCAGTGTCTCTCTCTCTCTCTGTTTCTCAGTGTCTCTCTGTGTTTCTGTCAGTGTCACTCTCTCTCTGTTTTGGTCATTGTATCTCTCTCTCTGTGTTTCTCGGAGTCTCTGTGTTTCTTTCAGTTTCTCTCTCTCTCTGTTTCTGTCAGTGTCTCTCTGTGTTTCTGTCAGTGTCTCTGTGTTACTGTCAGTGTCTCTCTGTGTTTCTGTCAGTGTCTCTCTCTCTGCTTCTGTCAATGTCTCTCTGTGTTTCTGTCAGTGTCTCTCTCTCTGTTTCTGTCAGTGTCTCTCTGTGTTTCTGTCAGTGTCTCTCTCTCTCTGTTTCTGTCAGTGTCTCTCTGTGTTTCTGTCAGTGTCTCTCTCTGTTTCTGTCAGTGTCTCTCTCTCTCTGTTTCTGTCAGTGTATCTCTCTCTCTGTGTATCTCGGAGTCTCTGTGTTGCTGTCAGTGTCTCTCTGTGTTTCTGTCAGTGTCTCTTTATCTCTTTTTCTGTCAGTGTCTCTCTGTGTTTCTGTCAGTGTCTCTCTCTGTGTTTCTGTCAGTGTCTCTCTGTGTTTCTGTCACTGTCTCTGTGTTTCTGTCCGTGTCTCTCTCTGTTTCTGTCAGTGTCTCTGTGTTTCTGTCAGTGTCTCTCAGTGTTTCTGTCAGTGTCTCTCTCTCTCTGTTTCTGTCAGTGTCTCTGTGTTTCTGTCAGTGCCTCTCTGTGTTTCTGTCAGTGTCCCTCTCTCTCTGTTTCTCTCAGTGTCTCTCTGTGTTTCTGTCAGTGTCTCTGTGTTTCTGTCAGTGTCTCTCTGTGTTTCTGTCAGTGTCTCTGTGTTTCTGTCAGTGTCTCTCTCTGTCTGTCTGTTTCTCAGTGTCTCTCTGTGTTTCTGTCAGTGTCTCTCTCTCTGTTTCTGTCAGTGTCTCTCTGTGTTTCTGTCAGTGTCTCTCTCTCTCTGTTTCTGTCAGTGTCTCTCTCTGTTTCTGTCAGTGTCTCTCTGTGTTTCTTTCAGTGTCTCTCTCTCTCTGTTTCTGTCAGTGTATCTCTCTGTGTATCTCGGAGTCTCTGTGTTTCTGTCAGTGTCTCTCTCTCTCTGTTTCTATCAGTGTCTCTCTGTGTTTCTGTCAGTGTCTCTGTGTTTCTGTCAGTGTCTCTCTCTCTGTTTCTGTCAGTGTCTCTCTGTGTTTCTGTCAGTGTCTCTCTCTCTCTGTTTCTGTCAATGTCTCTCAGTGTTTCTGTCAGTGTCTCTCTCTGTTTCTGTCAGTGTCTCTCTCTCTCTGTTTCTGTCAGTGTATCTCTCTCTCTGTGTATCTCGGAGTCTCTGTGTTGCTGTCAGTGTCGCTCTGTGTTTCTGTCAGTGTCTCTTTATCTCTTTTTCTGTCAGTGTCTCTCTGTGTTTCTGTCAGTGTCTCTCTCTCTGTTTCTGTCAGTGTCTCTCTGTGTTTCTGTCAGTGTCTCTCTCTCTCTCTGTTTCTGTCAGTGTCTCTGTGTTTCTGTCAGTGCCCCTCTGTGTTTCTGTCAGTGTCTCTCTCTCTCTGTTTCTGTCAGTGTCTCTGTCTTTCTGTCAGTGTCTCTCTGTGTTTCTGTCAGTGTCTCTCTCTCTCTCTGTTTCTGTCAGTGTCTCACTGTGTTTCTGTCAGTGTCTCTTTATCTCTTTTTCAGTCAGTGTCTCTCTGTGTTCCTGTCAGTGTCTCTGTGTTTCTGTCCGTGTCTCTCTCTGTTTCTGTCAGTGTCTCTCTGTTTTTCTGTCTGTGTCTCTCTGTGTTTCGGTCAGTGTCTCTCTCTCTCTGTTTCTGTCAGTGTCTCTCTGTGTTTCTGTCAGTGTCTCTTTATCTCTTTTTCTGTCAGTGTCTCTCTGTGTTTCTGTCAGTGTCTCTCTCTGTGTTCCTGTCAGTGTCTCTGTGTTTCTGTCCGTGTCTCTCTCTGTCTGTCTGTTTCTCAGTGTCACTCTGTGTTTCTGTCAGTGTCTCTCTCTCTCTCTCTCTGTTTCTGTCAGTGTCTCTCATTGTTTCTGTCAGTGTCTCTGTGTTTCTGTCAGTGTCTCTCTGTGTTTCTGTCAGTGTCTCTCTCGCTCTGTCTGTTTCTCAGTGTCTCTCTGTGTTTCTGTCAGTGTCTCTCTGTGTTTCTGTCAGTGTCTCTCTCTCTCTCTGTCTGTTACTCAGTGTCTCTCTGTGTTTCTGTCAGTGTCTCTCTGTGTTTCTGTCAGTGTCTCTCTCTCTCTCTGTTTCTCAGTGTCTCTCTGTGTTTCTGTCAGTGTCACTCTCTCTCTGTTTTGGTCATTGTATCTCTCTCTCTGTGTTTCTCGGAGTCTCTGTGTTTCTTTCAGTTTCTCTCTCTCTCTGTTTCTGTCAGTGTCTCTCTGTGTTTCTGTCAGTGTCTCTGTGTTACTGTCAGTGTCTCTCTGTGTTTCTGTCAGTGTCTCTCTCTCTGCTTCTGTCAATGTCTCTCTGTGTTTCTGTCAGTGTCTCTCTCTCTGTTTCTGTCAGTGTCTCTCTGTGTTTCTGTCAGTGTCTCTCTCTCTCTGTTTCTGTCAGTGTCTCTCTCTGTTTCTGTCAGTGTCTCTCTGTGTTTCTGTCAGTGTCTCTCTCTGTTTCTGTCAGTGTCTCTCTCTCTCTGTTTCTGTCAGTGTATCTCTCTCTCTGTGTATCTCGGAGTCTCTGTGTTGCTGTCAGTGTCTCTCTGTGTTTCTGTCAGTGTCTCTTTATCTCTTTTTCTGTCAGTGTCTCTCTGTGTTTCTGTCAGTGTCTCTCTCTGTGTTTCTGTCAGTGTCTCTCTGTGTTTCTGTCACTGTCTCTGTGTTTCTGTCCGTGTCTCTCTCTGTTTCTGTCAGTGTCTCTGTGTTTCTGTCAGTGTCTCTCAGTGTTTCTGTCAGTGTCTCTCTCTCTCTGTTTCTGTCAGTGTCTCTGTGTTTCTGTCAGTGCCTCTCTGTGTTTCTGTCAGTGTCCCTCTCTCTCTCTGTTTCTCAGTGTCTCTCTGTGTTTCTGTCAGTGTCACTCTCTCTCTGTTTTGGTCATTGTATCTCTCTCTCTGTGTTTCTCGGAGTCTCTGTGTTTCTTTCAGTTTCTCTCTCTCTCTGTTTCTGTCAGTGTCTCTCTGTGTTTCTGTCAGTGTCTCTGTGTTACTGTCAGTGTCTCTCTGTGTTTCTGTCAGTGTCTCTCTCTCTGCTTCTGTCAATGTCTCTCTGTGTTTCTGTCAGTGTCTCTCTCTCTGTTTCTGTCAGTGTCTCTCTGTGTTTCTGTCAGTGTCTCTCTCTCTCTGTTTCTGTCAGTGTCTCTCTCTGTTTCTGTCAGTGTCTCACTGTGTTTCTGTCAGTGTCTCTCTCTGTTTCTGTCAGTGTCTCTCTCTCTCTGTTTCTGTCAGTGTATCTCTCTCTCTGTGTATCTCGGAGTCTCTGTGTTGCTGTCAGTGTCTCTCTGTGTTTCTGTCAGTGTCTCTTTATCTCTTTTTCTGTCAGTGTCTCTCTGTGTTTCTGTCAGTGTCTCTCTCTGTGTTTCTGTCAGTGTCTCTCTGTGTTTCTGTCACTGTCTCTGTGTTTCTGTCCGTGTCTCTCTCTGTTTCTGTCAGTGTCTCTGTGTTTCTGTCAGTGTCTCTCAGTGTTTCTGTCAGTGTCTCTCTCTCTCTGTTTCTGTCAGTGTCTCTGTGTTTCTGTCAGTGCCTCTCTGTGTTTCTGTCAGTGTCCCTCTCTCTCTGTTTCTCCCAGTGTCTCTCTGTGTTTCTGTCAGTGTCTCTGTGTTTCTGTCAGTGTCTCTCTGTGTTTCTGTCAGTGTCTCTGTGTTTCTGTCAGTGTCTCTCTCTGTCTGTCTGTTTCTCAGTGTCTCTCTGTGTTTCTGTCAGTGTCTCTCTCTCTGTTTCTGTCAGTGTCTCTCTGTGTTTCTGTCAGTGTCTCTCTCTCTCTGTTTCTGTCAGTGTCTCTCTCTGTTTCTGTCAGTGTCTCTCTGTGTTTCTTTCAGTGTCTCTCTCTCTCTGTTTCTGTCAGTGTATCTCTCTCTCTGTGTATCTCGGAGTCTCTGTGTTTCTGTCAGTGTCTCTCTCTCTCTGTTTCTATCAGTGTCTCTCTGTGTTTCTGTCAGTGTCTCTGTGTTTCTGTCAGTGTCTCTCTCTCTGTTTCTGTCAGTGTCTCTCTGTGTTTCTGTCAGTGTCTCTCTCTCTCTGTTTCTGTCAATGTCTCTCTGTGTTTCTGTCAGTGTCTCTCTCTCTGTTTCTGTCAGTGTCTCTCTGTGTTTCTGTCAGTGTCTCTCTCTCTCTGTTTCTGTCAGTGTCTCTCTCTGTTTCTGTCAGTGTCTCTCTGTGTTTCTGTCAGTGTCTCTCTCTGTTTCTGTCAGTGTCTCTCTCTCTCTGTTTCTGTCAGTGTATCTCTCTCTCTGTGTATCTCGGAGTCTCTGTGTTGCTGTCAGTGTCGCTCTGTGTTTCTGTCAGTGTCTCTTTATCTCTTTTTCTGTCAGTGTCTCTCTGTGTTTCTGTCAGTGTCTCTCTCTGTGTTTCTGTCAGCGTCTCTCTGTGTTTCTGTCACTGTCTCTGTGTTTCTGTCCGTGTCTCTCTCTGTTTCTGTCAGTGTCTCTGTGTTTCTGTCAGTGTCTCTCAGTGTTTCTGTCAGTGTCTCTCTCTGTTTCTGTCAGTGTCTCTCTCTCTCTGTTTCTGTCAGTGTATCTCTCTCTCTGTGTATCTCGGAGTCTCTGTGTTGCTGTCAGTGTCGCTCTGTGTTTCTGTCAGTGTCTCTTTATCTCTTTTTCTGTCAGTGTCTCTCTGTGTTTCTGTCAGTGTCTCTCTCTCTGTTTCTGTCAGTGTCTCTCTGTGTTTCTGTCAGTGTCTCTCTCTCTCTGTTTCTGTCAGTGTCTCTGTGTTTCTGTCAGTGCCCCTCTGTGTTTCTGTCAGTGTCTCTCTCTCTCTGTTTCTGTCAGTGTCTCTGTCTTTCTGTCAGTGTCTCTCTGTGTTTCTGTCAGTGTCTCTCTCTCTCTCTGTTTCTGTCAGTGTCTCTCTGTGTTTCTGTCAGTGTCTCTTTATCTCTTTTTCAGTCAGTGTCTCTCTGTGTTCCTGTCAGTGTCTCTGTGTTTCTGTCCGTGTCTCTCTCTGTTTCTGTCAGTGTCTCTCTGTTTTTCTGTCTGTGTCTCTCTGTGTTTCGGTCAGTGTCTCTCTCTCTCTGTTTCTGTCAGTGTCTCTCTGTGTTTCTGTCAGTGTCTCTTTATCTCTTTTTCTGTCAGTGTCTCTCTGTGTTTCTGTCAGTGTCTCTCTCTGTGTTCCTGTCAGTGTCTCTGTGTTTCTGTCCGTGTCTCTCTCTGTCTGTCTGTTTCTCAGTGTCACTCTGTGTTTCTGTCAGTGTCTCTCTCTCTCTCTCTCTGTTTCTGTCAGTGTCTCTCATTGTTTCTGTCAGTGTCTCTGTGTTTCTGTCAGTGTCTCTCTGTGTTTCTGTCAGTGTCTCTCTCGCTCTGTCTGTTTCTCAGTGTCTCTCTGTGTTTCTGTCAGTGTCTCTCTGTGTTTCTGTCAGTGTCTCTCTCTCTCTCTGTCTGTTTCTCAGTGTCTCTCTGTGTTTCTGTCAGTGTCTCTCTGTGTTTCTGTCAGTGTCTCTCTCTCTCTCTGTTTCTCAGTGTCTCTCTGTGTTTCTGTCAGTGTCACTCTCTCTCTGTTTTGGTCATTGTATCTCTCTCTCTGTGTTTCTAGGAGTCTCTGTGTTTCTTTCAGTGTCTCTCTCTCTCTGTTTCTGTCAGTGTCTCTGTGTTTCTGTCAGTGCCTCTCTGTGTTTCTGTCAGTGTCCCTCTCTCTCTGTTTCTCTCAGTGTCTCTCTGTGTTTCTGTCAGTGTCTCTGTGTTTCTGTCAGTGTCTCTCTGTGTTTCTGTCAGTGTCTCTGTGTTTCTGTCAGTGTCTCTCTCTGTCTGTCTGTTTCTCAGTGTCTCTCTGTGTTTCTGTCAGTGTCTCTCTCTCTGTTTCTGTCAGTGTCTCTCTGTGTTTCTGTCAGTGTCTCTCTCTCTCTGTTTCTGTCAGTGTCTCTCTCTGTTTCTGTCAGTGTCTCTCTGTGTTTCTTTCAGTGTCTCTCTCTCTCTGTTTCTGTCAGTGTATCTCTCTGTGTATCTCGGAGTCTCTGTGTTTCTGTCAGTGTCTCTCTCTCTCTGTTTCTATCAGTGTCTCTCTGTGTTTCTGTCAGTGTCTCTGTGTTTCTGTCAGTGTCTCTCTCTCTGTTTCTGTCAGTGTCTCTCTGTGTTTCTGTCAGTGTCTCTCTCTCTCTGTTTCTGTCAATGTCTCTCTGTGTTTCTGTCAGTGTCTCTCTCTCTGTTTCTGTCAGTGTCTCTCTGTGTTTCTGTCAGTGTCTCTCTCTCTCTGTTTCTGTCAGTGTCTCTCTCTGTTTCTGTCAGTGTCTCTCTGTGTTTCTGTCAGTGTCTCTCTCTGTTTCTGTCAGTGTCTCTCTCTCTCTGTTTCTGTCAGTGTATCTCTCTCTCTGTGTATCTCGGAGTCTCTGTGTTGCTGTCAGTGTCGCTCTGTGTTTCTGTCAGTGTCTCTTTATCTCTTTTTCTGTCAGTGTCTCTCTGTGTTTCTGTCAGTGTCTCTCTCTGTGTTTCTGTCAGCGTCTCTCTGTGTTTCTGTCACTGTCTCTGTGTTTCTGTCCGTGTCTCTCTCTGTTTCTGTCAGTGTCTCTGTGTTTCTGTCAGTGTCTCTCAGTGTTTCTGTCAGTGTCTCTCTCTGTTTCTGTCAGTGTCTCTCTCTCTCTGTTTCTGTCAGTGTATCTCTCTCTCTGTGTATCTCGGAGTCTCTGTGTTGCTGTCAGTGTCGCTCTGTGTTTCTGTCAGTGTCTCTTTATCTCTTTTTCTGTCAGTGTCTCTCTGTGTTTCTGTCAGTGTCTCTCTCTCTGTTTCTGTCAGTGTCTCTCTGTGTTTCTGTCAGTGTCTCTCTCTCTCTCTGTTTCTGTCAGTGTCTCTGTGTTTCTGTCAGTGCCCCTCTGTGTTTCTGTCAGTGTCTCTCTCTCTCTGTTTCTGTCAGTGTCTCTGTCTTTCTGTCAGTGTCTCTCTGTGTTTCTGTCAGTGTCTCTCTCTCTCTCTGTTTCTGTCAGTGTCTCTCTGTGTTTCTGTCAGTGTCTCTTTATCTCTTTTTCAGTCAGTGTCTCTCTGTGTTCCTGTCAGTGTCTCTGTGTTTCTGTCCGTGTCTCTCTCTGTTTCTGTCAGTGTCTCTCTGTTTTTCTGTCTGTGTCTCTCTGTGTTTCGGTCAGTGTCTCTCTCTCTCTGTTTCTGTCAGTGTCTCTCTGTGTTTCTGTCAGTGTCTCTTTATCTCTTTTTCTGTCAGTGTCTCTCTGTGTTTCTGTCAGTGTCTCTCTCTGTGTTCCTGTCAGTGTCTCTGTGTTTCTGTCCGTGTCTCTCTCTGTCTGTCTGTTTCTCAGTGTCACTCTGTGTTTCTGTCAGTGTCTCTCTCTCTCTCTCTCTGTTTCTGTCAGTGTCTCTCATTGTTTCTGTCAGTGTCTCTGTGTTTCTGTCAGTGTCTCTCTGTGTTTCTGTCAGTGTCTCTCTCGCTCTGTCTGTTTCTCAGTGTCTCTCTGTGTTTCTGTCAGTGTCTCTCTGTGTTTCTGTCAGTGTCTCTCTCTCTCTCTGTCTGTTACTCAGTGTCTCTCTGTGTTTCTGTCAGTGTCTCTCTGTGTTTCTGTCAGTGTCTCTCTCTCTCTCTGTTTCTCAGTGTCTCTCTGTGTTTCTGTCAGTGTCACTCTCTCTCTGTTTTGGTCATTGTATCTCTCTCTCTGTGTTTCTCGGAGTCTCTGTGTTTCTTTCAGTTTCTCTCTCTCTCTGTTTCTGTCAGTGTCTCTCTGTGTTTCTGTCAGTGTCTCTGTGTTACTGTCAGTGTCTCTCTGTGTTTCTGTCAGTGTCTCTCTCTCTGCTTCTGTCAATGTCTCTCTGTGTTTCTGTCAGTGTCTCTCTCTCTGTTTCTGTCAGTGTCTCTCTGTGTTTCTGTCAGTGTCTCTCTCTCTCTGTTTCTGTCAGTGTCTCTCTCTGTTTCTGTCAGTGTCTCTCTGTGTTTCTGTCAGTGTCTCTCTCTGTTTCTGTCAGTGTCTCTCTCTCTCTGTTTCTGTCAGTGTATCTCTCTCTCTGTGTATCTCGGAGTCTCTGTGTTGCTGTCAGTGTCTCTCTGTGTTTCTGTCAGTGTCTCTTTATCTCTTTTTCTGTCAGTGTCTCTCTGTGTTTCTGTCAGTGTCTCTCTCTGTGTTTCTGTCAGTGTCTCTCTGTGTTTCTGTCACTGTCTCTGTGTTTCTGTCCGTGTCTCTCTCTGTTTCTGTCAGTGTCTCTGTGTTTCTGTCAGTGTCTCTCAGTGTTTCTGTCAGTGTCTCTCTCTCTCTGTTTCTGTCAGTGTCTCTGTGTTTCTGTCAGTGCCTCTCTGTGTTTCTGTCAGTGTCCCTCTCTCTCTCTGTTTCTCAGTGTCTCTCTGTGTTTCTGTCAGTGTCACTCTCTCTCTGTTTTGGTCATTGTATCTCTCTCTCTGTGTTTCTCGGAGTCTCTGTGTTTCTTTCAGTTTCTCTCTCTCTCTGTTTCTGTCAGTGTCTCTCTGTGTTTCTGTCAGTGTCTCTGTGTTACTGTCAGTGTCTCTCTGTGTTTCTGTCAGTGTCTCTCTCTCTGCTTCTGTCAATGTCTCTCTGTGTTTCTGTCAGTGTCTCTCTCTCTGTTTCTGTCAGTGTCTCTCTGTGTTTCTGTCAGTGTCTCTCTCTCTCTGTTTCTGTCAGTGTCTCTCTCTGTTTCTGTCAGTGTCTCACTGTGTTTCTGTCAGTGTCTCTCTCTGTTTCTGTCAGTGTCTCTCTCTCTCTGTTTCTGTCAGTGTATCTCTCTCTCTGTGTATCTCGGAGTCTCTGTGTTGCTGTCAGTGTCTCTCTGTGTTTCTGTCAGTGTCTCTTTATCTCTTTTTCTGTCAGTGTCTCTCTGTGTTTCTGTCAGTGTCTCTCTCTGTGTTTCTGTCAGTGTCTCTCTGTGTTTCTGTCACTGTCTCTGTGTTTCTGTCCGTGTCTCTCTCTGTTTCTGTCAGTGTCTCTGTGTTTCTGTCAGTGTCTCTCAGTGTTTCTGTCAGTGTCTCTCTCTCTCTGTTTCTGTCAGTGTCTCTGTGTTTCTGTCAGTGCCTCTCTGTGTTTCTGTCAGTGTCCCTCTCTCTCTGTTTCTCCCAGTGTCTCTCTGTGTTTCTGTCAGTGTCTCTGTGTTTCTGTCAGTGTCTCTCTGTGTTTCTGTCAGTGTCTCTGTGTTTCTGTCAGTGTCTCTCTCTGTCTGTCTGTTTCTCAGTGTCTCTCTGTGTTTCTGTCAGTGTCTCTCTCTCTGTTTCTGTCAGTGTCTCTCTGTGTTTCTGTCAGTGTCTCTCTCTCTCTGTTTCTGTCAGTGTCTCTCTCTGTTTCTGTCAGTGTCTCTCTGTGTTTCTTTCAGTGTCTCTCTCTCTCTGTTTCTGTCAGTGTATCTCTCTCTCTGTGTATCTCGGAGTCTCTGTGTTTCTGTCAGTGTCTCTCTCTCTCTGTTTCTATCAGTGTCTCTCTGTGTTTCTGTCAGTGTCTCTGTGTTTCTGTCAGTGTCTCTCTCTCTGTTTCTGTCAGTGTCTCTCTGTGTTTCTGTCAGTGTCTCTCTCT
The DNA here is from genome assembly GCF_036365525.1 of Heterodontus francisci. Taxonomy (NCBI): domain Eukaryota; kingdom Metazoa; phylum Chordata; class Chondrichthyes; order Heterodontiformes; family Heterodontidae; genus Heterodontus; species Heterodontus francisci. Next base: position 115,108,229 of record NC_090378.1, read on the forward strand.
CTCTGTTTCTGTCAATGTCTCTCTGTGTTTCTGTCAGTGTCTCTCTCTCTGTTTCTGTCAGTGTCTCTCTGTGTTTCTGTCAGTGTCTCTCTCTCTCTGTTTCTGTCAGTGTCTCTCTCTGTTTCTGTCAGTGTCTCTCTGTGTTTCTGTCAGTGTCTCTCTCTGTTTCTGTCAGTGTCTCTCTCTCTCTGTTTCTGTCAGTGTATCTCTCTCTCTGTGTATCTCGGAGTCTCTGTGTTGCTGTCAGTGTCGCTCTGTGTTTCTGTCAGTGTCTCTTTATCTCTTTTTCTGTCAGTGTCTCTCTGTGTTTCTGTCAGTGTCTCTCTCTGTGTTTCTGTCAGCGTCTCTCTGTGTTTCTGTCACTGTCTCTGTGTTTCTGTCCGTGTCTCTCTCTGTTTCTGTCAGTGTCTCTGTGTTTCTGTCAGTGTCTCTCAGTGTTTCTGTCAGTGTCTCTCTCTGTTTCTGTCAGTGTCTCTCTCTCTCTGTTTCTGTCAGTGTATCTCTCTCTCTGTGTATCTCGGAGTCTCTGTGTTGCTGTCAGTGTCGCTCTGCGTTTCTGTCAGTGTCTCTTTATCTCTTTTTCTGTCAGTGTCTCTCTGTGTTTCTGTCAGTGTCTCTCTCTCTGTTTCTGTCAGTGTCTCTCTGTGTTTCTGTCAGTGTCTCTCTCTCTCTGTTTCTGTCAGTGTCTCTGTGTTTCTGTCAGTGCCCCTCTGTGTTTCTGTCAGTGTCTCTCTCTCTCTGTTTCTGTCAGTGTCTCTGTCTTTCTGTCAGTGTCTCTCTGTGTTTCTGTCAGTGTCTCTCTCTCTCTCTGTTTCTGTCAGTGTCTCTCTGTGTTTCTGTCAGTGTCTCTTTATCTCTTTTTCAGTCAGTGTCTCTCTGTGTTCCTGTCAGTGTCTCTGTGTTTCTGTCCGTGTCTCTCTCTGTTTCTGTCAGTGTCTCTCTGTTTTTCTGTCTGTGTCTCTCTGTGTTTCGGTCAGTGTCTCTCTCTCTCTGTTTCTGTCAGTGTCTCTCTGTGTTTCTGTCAGTGTCTCTTTATCTCTTTTTCTGTCAGTGTCTCTCTGTGTTTCTGTCAGTGTCTCTCTCTGTGTTCCTGTCAGTGTCTCTGTGTTTCTGTCCGTGTCTCTCTCTGTCTGTCTGTTTCTCAGTGTCACTCTGTGTTTCTGTCAGTGTCTCTCTCTCTCTCTCTCTGTTTCTGTCAGTGTCTCTCATTGTTTCTGTCAGTGTCTCTGTGTTTCTGTCAGTGTCTCTCTGTGTTTCTGTCAGTGTCTCTCTCGCTCTGTCTGTTTCTCAGTGTCTCTCTGTGTTTCTGTCAGTGTCTCTCTGTGTTTCTGTCAGTGTCTCTCTCTCTCTCTGTCTGTTTCTCAGTGTCTCTCTGTGTTTCTGTCAGTGTCTCTCTGTGTTTCTGTCAGTGTCTCTCTCTCTCTCTGTTTCTCAGTGTCTCTCTGTGTTTCTGTCAGTGTCACTCTCTCTCTGTTTTGGTCATTGTATCTCTCTCTCTGTGTTTCTAGGAGTCTCTGTGTTTCTTTCAGTTTCTCTCTCTCTCTGTTTCTGTCAGTGTCTCTCTGTGTTTCTGTCAGTGTCTCTGTGTTACTGTCAGTGTCTCTCTGTGTTTCTGTCAGTGTCTCTCTCTCTGCTTCTGTCAATGTCTCTCTGTGTTTCTGTCAGTGTCTCTCTCTCTGTTTCTGTCAGTGTCTCTCTGTGTTTCTGTCAGTGTCTCTCTCTCTCTGTTTCTGTCAGTGTCTCTCTCTGTTTCTGTCAGTGTCTCTCTGTGTTTCTGTCACTGTCTCTGTGTTTCTGTCCGTGTCTCTCTCTGTTTCTGTCAGTGTCTCTGTGTTTCTGTCAGTGTCTCTCTGTGTTTCTGTCAGTGTCTCTCTCTCTCTCTGTCTGTTTCTCAGTGTCTCTCTGTGTTTCTGTCAGTGTCTCTCTGTGTTTCTGTCAGTGTCTCTCTCTCTCTCTGTTTCTCAGTGTCTCTCTGTGTTTCTGTCAGTGTCTCTGTGTTTCTGTCAGTGTCTCTCTGTGTTTCTGTCAGTTTCTCTGTGTTTCTGTCAGTGTCTCTCTCTGTCTGTATGTTTCTCAGTGTCTCTCTGTGTTTCTGTCAGTGTCTCTCTCTCTGTTTCTGTCAGTGTCTCTCTGTGTTTCTGTCAGTGTCTCTCTCTCTCTGTTTCTGTCAGTGTCTCTCTGTGTTTCTGTCAGTGTCTCTCTCTCTCTGTTTCTGTCAGTGTATCTCTCTCTCTGTGTATCTCGGAGTCTCTGTGTTTCTGTCAGTGTCTCTCTCTCTCTGTTTCTATCAGTGTCTCTCTGTGTTTCTGTCAGTGTCTCTGTGTTTCTGTCAGTGTCTCTCTCTCTGTTTCTGTCAGTGTCTCTCTGTGTTTCTGTCAGTGTCTCTCTCTCTCTCTGTTTCTGTCAATGTCTCTCTGTGTTTCTGTCAGTGTCTCTCTCTCTGTTTCTGTCAGTGTCTCTCTGTGTTTCTGTCAGTGTCTCTCTCTCTCTGTTTCTGTCAGTGTCTCTCTCTGTTTCTGTCAGTGTCTCTCTGTGTTTCTGTCAGTGTCTCTCTCTGTTTCTGTCAGTGTCTCTCTCTCTCTGTTTCTGTCAGTGTATCTCTCTCTCTGTGTATCTCGGAGTCTCTGTGTTGCTGTCAGTGTCGCTCTGTGTTTCTGTCAGTGTCTCTTTATCTCTTTTTCTGTCAGTGTCTCTCTGTGTTTCTGTCAGTGTCTCTCTCTGTGTTTCTGTCAGCGTCTCTCTGTGTTTCTGTCACTGTCTCTGTGTTTCTGTCCGTGTCTCTCTCTGTTTCTGTCAGTGTCTCTGTGTTTCTGTCAGTGTCTCTCAGTGTTTCTGTCAGTGTCTCTCTCTCTCTGTTTCTGTCAGTGTCTCTGTGTTTCTGTCAGTGTCCCTCTCTCTCTGTTTCTGTCAGTGTCTCTCTGTGTTTCTGTCAGTGTCTCTGTGTTTCTGTCAGTGTCTCTCTGCGTTTCTGTCAGTGTCTCTGTGTTTCTGTCAGTGTCTCTCTCTGTCTGTCTGTTTCTCAGTGTCTCTCTGTGTTTCTGGCAGTGTCGCTCTCTCTGTTTCTGTCAGTGTCTCTCTGTGTTTCTGTCAGTGTCTCTCTCTCTCTGTTTCTGTCAGTGTCTCTCTCTGTTTCTGTCAGTGTCTCTCTGTGTTTCTGTCAGTGTCTCTCTCTCTCTGTTTCTGTCAGTGTATCTCTCTCTCTGTGTATCTCGGAGTCTCATGTTTCTGTCAGTGTCTCTCTCTCTCTGTTTCTATCAGTGTCTCTCTGTGTTTCTGTCAGTGTCTCTGTGTTTCTGTCAGTGTCTCTCTCTCTGTTTCTGTCAGTGTCTCTCTGTGTTTCTGTCAGTGTCTCTCTCTCTCTGTTTCTGTCAATGTCTCTCTGTGTTTCTGTCAGTGTCTCTCTCTCTGTTTCTGTCAGTGTCTCTCTGTGTTTCTGTCAGTGTCTCTCTCTCTCTGTTTCTGTCAGTGTCTCTCTCTGTTTCTGTCAGTGTCTCTCTGTGTTTCTGTCAGTGTCTCTCTCTGTTTCTGTCAGTGTCTCTCTCTCTCTGTTTCTGTCAGTGTATCTCTCTCTCTGTGTATCTCGGAGTCTCTGTGTTGCTGTCAGTGTCTCTCTGTGTTTCTGTCAGTGTCTCTTTATCTCTTTTTCTGTCAGTGTCTCTCTGTGTTTCTGTCAGTGTCTCTCTCTGTGTTTCTGTCAGCGTCTCTCTGTGTTTCTGTCCATGTCTCTGTGTTTCTGTCCGTGTCTCTCTCTGTTTCTGTCAGTGTCTCTGTGTTTCTGTCAGTGTCTCTCAGTGTTTCTGTCAGTGTCTCTCTCTCTCTGTTTCTGTCAGTGTCTCTGTGTTTCTGTCAGTGTCCCTCTCTCTCTGTTTCTGTCAGTGTCTCTCTGTGTTTCTGTCAGTGTCTCTGTGTTTCTGTCAGTGTCTCTCTGTGTTTCTGTCAGTGTCTCTGTGTTTCTGTCAGTGTCTCTCTCTGTCTGTCTGTTTCTCAGTGTCTCTCTGTGTTTCTGGCAGTGTCGCTCTCTCTGTTTCTGTCAGTGTCTCTCTGTGTTTCTGTCAGTGTCTCTCTCTCTCTGTTTCTGTCAGTGTCTCTCTCTGTTTCTGTCAGTGTCTCTCTGTGTTTCTGTCAGTGTCTCTCTCTCTCTGTTTCTGTCAGTGTATCTCTCTCTCTGTGTATCTCGGAGTCTCTGTGTTTCTGTCAGTGTCTCTCTCTCTCTGTTTCTATCAGTGTCTCTCTGTGTTTCTGTCAGTGTCTCTGTGTTTCTGTCAGTGTCTCTCTCTCTGTTTCTGTCAGTGTCTCTCTGTGTTTCTGTCAGTGTCTCTCTCTCTCTGTTTCTGTCAGTGTCTCTGTGTTTCTGTCAGTGCCTCTCTGTGTTTCTGTCAGTGTCTCTCTCTCTCTGTTTCTGTTAGTGTCTCTCTGTGTTTCTGTCAGTGTGTCTCTCTCTCTGTTTCTGTCAGTGTCTCTCTGTGTTTCTGTCAGTGTCTCTCTCTCTATTTCTGTCAGTGTCACTCTCTCTCTGTTTCTGTCAGTGTCTCTCTGTGTTTCTGTCAGTGTCTCTCTCTCTCTGTGTCTGTCAGTGTCTCTCTCTGTTTCTGTCTGTGTCTCTCTGTGTTTCGGTCATTGTCTCTCTCTCTCTGTTTCTGTCAGTGTCTCTCTGTGTTTCTGTCAGTGTCTCTTTATCTCTTTTTCTGTCAGTGTCTCTCTGTGTTTCTGTCAGTGTCTCTCTCTGTGTTCCTGTCAGTGTCTCTGTGTTTCTGTCCGTGTCTCTCTCTGTTTCTGTCAGTGTCTCTCTGTTTCTGTCAGTGTCTCTCTGTGTTTCTGTCAGTGTCTCTGTGTTTCTGTCAGTGTCTCTCTGTGTTTCTGTCAGTGTCTCTGTGTTTCTGTCAGTGTCTCTCTCTGTCTGTCTGTTTCTCAGTGTCACTCTGTGTTTCTGTCAGTGTCTCTCTCTCTCTCTGTTTCTGTCAGTGTCTCTCATTGTTTCTGTCAGTGTCTCTGTGTTTCTGTCAGTGTCTCTCTGTGTTTCTGTCAGTGTCTCTCTCGCTCTGTCTGTTTCTCAGTGTCTCTCTGTGTTTCTGTCAGTGTCTCTCTCTGTTTCAGTCAGTGTCTCTCTGTGTTTCTGTCAGTGTCTCTGTGTTACTGTCAGTGTCTCTCTGTGTTTCTGTCAGTGTCTCCCTCTCTGCTTCTGTCAATGTCTCTCTGTGTTTCTGTCAGTGTCTCTCTCTCTGTTTCTGTCAGTGTCTCTCTGTGTTTCTGTCAGTGTTCTCTCTCTCTGTTTCTGTCAGTGTCTCTCTCTGTTTCTGTCAGTGTCTGCCTGTGTTTCTGTCAGTGTCTCTCTCTGTTTCTGTCAGTGTCTCTCTCTCTCTGTTTCTGTCAGTGTATCTCTCTCTCTGTGTATCTCGGAGTCTCTGTGTTTCTGTCAGTGTCTCTCTGTGTTTCTGTCAGTGTCTCTTTATCTCTTTTTCTGTCAGTGTCTCACTGTGTTTCTGTCAGTGTCTCTCTCTGTGTTTCTGTCAGCGTCTCTCTGTGTTTCTGTCACAGTCTCTGTGTTTCTGTCCGTGTCTCTCTCTGTTTCTGTCAGTGTCTCTGTGTTTCTGTCAGTGTCTCTCAGTGTTTCTGTCAGTGTCTCTCTCTCTCTGTTTCTGTCAGTGTCTCTGTGTTTCTGTCAGTGCCTCTCTGTGTTTCTGTCAGTGTCCCTCTCTCTCTGTTTCTGTCAGTGTCTCTCTGTGTTTCTGTCAGTGTCTCTGTGTTTCTGTCAGTGTCTCTCTGTGTTTCTGTCAGTGTCTCTGTGTTTCAGTCAGTGTCTCTCTCTGTCTGTCTGTTTCTCAGTGTCTCTCTGTGTTTCTGTCAGTGTCTCTCTCTCTGTTTCTGTCAGTGTCTCTCTGTGTTTCTGTCAGTGTCTCTCTCTCTCTGTTTCTGTCAGTGTCTCTCTCTGTTTCTGTCAGTGTCTCTCTGTGTTTCTGTCAGTGTCTCTCTCTCTCTGTTTCTGTTAGTGTATCGCTCTCTCTGTGTATCTCGGAGTCTCTGTGTTTCTGTCAGTGTCTCTCTCTCTCTGTTTCTGTCAGTGTATCTCTCTCTCTGTGTATCTCGGAGTCTCTGTGTTGCTGTCAGTGTCTCTCTGTGTTTCTGTCAGTGTCTCTTTATCTCTTTTTCTGTCAGTGTCTCTCTGTGTTTCTGTCAGTGTCTCTCTCTGTGTTTCTGTCAGCGTCTCTCTGTGTTTCTGTCACTGTCTCTGTGTTTCTGTCCGTGTCTCTCTCTGTTTCTGTCAGTGTCTCTGTGTTTCTGTCAGTGTCTCTCAGTGTTTCTGTCAGTGTCTCTCTCTCTCTGTTTCTGTCAGTCTCTCTGTGTTTCTGTCAGTGCCTCTCTGTGTTTCTGTCAGTGTCCCTCTCTCTCTGTTTCTGTCAGTGTCTCTCTGTGTTTCTGCAGTGTCTCTGTGTTTCTGTCAGTGTCTCTCTCTGTCTGTCTGTTTCTCAGTGTCTCTCTGTGTTTCTGGCAGTGTCGCTCTCTCTGTTTCTGTCAGTGTCTCTCTGTGTTTCTGTCAGTGTCTCTCTCTCTCTCTGTTTCTGTCAGTGTCTCTCTCTGTTTCTGTCAGTGTCTCTCTGTGTTTCTGTCAGTGTCTCTCTCTCTCTGTTTCTGTCAGTGTATCTCTCTCTCTGTGTATCTCGGAGTCTCTGTGTTTCTGTCAGTGTCTCTCTCTCTCTGTTTCTATCAGTGTCTCGCTGTGTTTCTGTCAGTGTCTCTGTGTTTCTGTCAGTGTCTCTCTCTCTGTTTCTGTCAGTGTCTCTCTGTGTTTCTGTCAGTGTCTCTCTCTCTCTGTTTCTGTCAGTGTCTCTCTGTGTTTCTGTCAGTGTCTCTCTCTCTATTTCTGTCAGTGTCACTCTCTCTCTGTTTCTGTCAGTGTCTCTCTTTGTTTCTGTCAGTGTCTCTCTCTCTCTGTGTCTGTCAGTGTCTCTCTTTGTTTCTGTCTGTGTCTCTCTGTGTTTCGGTCAGTGTCTCTCTCTCTGTTTCTGTCAGTGTCTCTCTGTGTTTCTGTCAGTGTCTCTTTATCTCTTTTTCTGTCAGTGTCTCTCTGTGTTTCTGTCAGTGTCTCTCTCTGTGTTCCTGTCAGTGTCTCTGTGTTTCTGTCCGTGTCTCTCTCTGTTTCTGTCCGTGTCTCTCTGTTTCTGTCAGTGTCTCTCTGTGTTTCTGTCAGTGTCTCTCTCTCTCTGTTTCTGTCAGTGTATCTCTCTCTCTGTGTATCTCGGAGTCTCTGTGTTTCTGTCAGTGTCTCTCTCTCTCTGTTTCTATCAGTGTCTCTCTGTGTTTCTGTCAGTGTCTCTGTGTTTCTGTCAGTGTCTCTCTCTCTGTTTCTGTCAGTGTCTCTCTGTGTTTCTGTCAGTGTCTCTCTCTCTCTGTTTCTGTCAATGTCTCTCTGTGTTTCTGTCAGTGTCTCTCTCTCTGTTTCTGTCAGTGTCTCTCTGTGTTTCTGTCAGTGTCTCTCTCTCTCTGTTTCTGTCAGTGTCTCTCTCTGTTTCTGTCAGTGTCTCTCTGTGTTTCTGTCAGTGTCTCTCTCTGTTTCTGTCAGTGTCTCTCTCTCTCTGTTTCTGTCAGTGTATCTCTCTCTCTGTGTATCTCGGAGTCTCTGTGTTGCTGTCAGTGTCTCTCTGTGTTTCTGTCAGTGTCTCTTTATCTCTTTTTCTGTCAGTGTCTCTCTGTGTTTCTGTCAGTGTCTCTCTCTGTGTTTCTGTCAGCGTCTCTCTGTGTTTCTGTCACTGTCTCTGTGTTTCTGTCCGTGTCTCTCTCTGTTTCTGTCAGTGTCTCTGCGTTTCTGTCAGTGTCTCTCAGTGTTTCTGTCAGTGTCTCTCCCTCTCTGTTTCTGTCAGTGTCTCTGTGTTTCTGTCAGTGTCCCTCTCTCTCTGTTTCTGTCAGTGTCTCTCTGTGTTTCTGTCAGTGTCTCTGTGTTTCTGTCAGTGTCTCTCTGTGTTTCTGTCAGTGTCTCTGTGTTTCTGTCAGTGTCTCTCTCTGTCTGTCTGTTTCTCAGTGTCTCTCTGTGTTTCTGGCAGTGTCGCTCTCTCTGTTTCTGTCAGTGTCTCTCTGTGTTTCTGTCAGTGTCTCTCTCTCTCTGTTTCTGTCAGTGTCTCTCTCTGTTTCTGTCAGTGTCTCTCTGTGTTTCTGTCAGTGTCTCTCTCTCTCTGTTTCTGTCAGTGTATCTCTCTCTCTGTGTATCTCGGAGTCTCTGTGTTTCTGTCAGTGTCTCTCTCTCACTGTTTCTATCAGTGTCTCTCTGTGTTTCTGTCAGTGTCTCTGTGTTTCTGTCAGTGTCTCTCTCTCTGTTTCTGTCAGTGTCTCTCTGTGTTTCTGTCAGTGTCTCTCTCTCTCTGTTTCTGTCAGTGTCTCTGTGTTTCTGTCAGTGCCTCTCTGTGTTTCTGTCAGTGTCTCTCTCTCTCTGTTTCTGTTAGTGTCTCTCTGTGTTTCTGTCAGTGTGTCTCTCTCTCTGTTTCTGTCAGTGTCTCTCTGTGTTTCTGTCAGTGTCTCTCTCTCTATTTCTGTCAGTGTCACTCTCTCTCTGTTTCTGTCAGTGTCTCTCTGTGTTTCTGTCAGTGTCTCTCTCTCTCTGTGTCTGTCAGTGTCTCTCTCTGTTTCTGTCTGTGTCTCTCTGTGTTTCGGTCAGTGTCTCTCTCTCTCTGTTTCTGTCAGTGTCTCTCTGTGTTTCTGTCAGTGTCTCTTTATCTCTTTTTCTGTCAGTGTCTCTCTGTGTTTCTGTCAGTGTCTCTCTCTGTGTTCCTGTCAGTGTCTCTGTGTTTCTGTCCGTGTCTCTCTCTGTTTCTGTCAGTGTCTCTCTGTTTCTGTCAGTGTCTCTCTGTGTTTCTGTCAGTGTCTCTGTGTTTCTGTCAGTGTCTCTCTGTGTTTCTGTCAGTGTCTCTGTGTTTCTGTCAGTGTCTCTCTCTGTCTGTCTGTTTCTCAGTGTCACTCTGTGTTTCTGTCAGTGTCTCTCTCTCTCTCTGTTTCTGTCAGTGTCTCTCATTGTTTCTGTCAGTGTCTCTGTGTTTCTGTCAGTGTCTCTCTGTGTTTCTGTCAGTGTCTCTCTCGCTCTGTCTGTTTCTCAGTGTCTCTCTGTGTTTCTGTCAGTGTCTCTCTCTGTTTCAGTCAGTGTCTCTCTGTGTTTCTGTCAGTGTCTCTGTGTTACTGTCAGTGTCTCTCTGTGTTTCTGTCAGAGTCTCTCTCCCTGCTTCTGTCAATGTCTCTCTGTGTTTCTGTCAGTGTCTCTCTCTCTGTTTCTGTCAGTGTCTCTCTGTGTTTCTGTCAGTGTCTCTCTCTCTCTGTTTCTGTCAGTGTCTCTCTCTGTTTCTGTCAGTGTCTCTCTGTGTTTCTGTCAGTGTCTCTCTCTGTTTCTGTCAGTGTCTCTCTCTCTCTGTTTCTGTCAGTGTATCTCTCTCTCTCTGTATCTCGGAGTCTCTGTGTTTCTGTCAGTGTCTCTCTGTGTTTCTGTCAGTGTCTCTTTATCTCTTTTTCTGTCAGTGTCTCACTGTGTTTCTGTCAGTGTCTCTCTCTGTGTTTCTGTCAGCGTCTCTCTGTGTTTCTGTCACAGTCTCTGTGTTTCTGTCCGTGTCTCTCTCTGTTTCTGTCAGTGTCTCTGTGTTTCTGTCAGTGTCTCTCAGTGTTTCTGTCAGTGTCTCTCTCTCTCTGTTTCTGTCAGTGTCTCTGTGTTTCTGTCAGTGCCTCTCTGTGTTTCTGTCAGTGTCCCTCTCTCTCTGTTTCTGTCAGTGTCTCTCTGTGTTTCTGTCAGTGTCTCTGTGTTTCTGTCAGTGTCTCTCTGTGTTTCTGTCAGTGTCTCTGTGTTTCAGTCAGTGTCTCTCTCTGTCTGTCTGTTTCTCAGTGTCTCTCTGTGTTTCTGTCAGTGTCTCTCTCTCTGTTTCTGTCAGTGTCTCTCTGTGTTTCTGTCAGTGTCTCTCTCTCTCTGTTTCTGTCAGTGTCTCTCTCTGTTTCTGTCAGTGTCTCTCTGTGTTTCTGTCAGTGTCTCTCTCTCTCTGTTTCTGTTAGTGTATCGCTCTCTCTGTGTATCTCGGAGTCTCTGTGTTTCTGTCAGTGTCTCTCTCTCTCTGTTTCTGTCAGTGTATCTCTCTCTCTGTGTATCTCGGAGTCTCTGTGTTGCTGTCAGTGTCTCTCTGTGTTTCTGTCAGTGTCTCTTTATCTCTTTTTCTGTCAGTGTCTCTCTGTGTTTCTGTCAGTGTCTCTCTCTGTGTTTCTGTCAGCGTCTCTCTGTGTTTCTGTCACTGTCTCTGTGTTTCTGTCCGTGTCTCTCTCTGTTTCTGTCAGTGTCTCTGTGTTTCTGTCAGTGTCTCTCAGTGTTTCTGTCAGTGTCTCTCTCTCTCTGTTTCTGTCAGTCTCTCTGTGTTTCTGTCAGTGCCTCTCTGTGTTTCTGTCAGTGTCCCTCTCTCTCTGTTTCTGTCAGTGTCTCTCTGTGTTTCTGCAGTGTCTCTGTGTTTCTGTCAGTGTCTCTCTCTGTCTGTCTGTTTCTCAGTGTCTCTCTGTGTTTCTGGCAGTGTCGCTCTCTCTGTTTCTGTCAGTGTCTCTCTGTGTTTCTGTCAGTGTCTCTCTCTCTCTCTGTTTCTGTCAGTGTCTCTCTCTGTTTCTGTCAGTGTCTCTCTGTGTTTCTGTCAGTGTCTCTCTCTCTCTGTTTCTGTCAGTGTATCTCTCTCTCTGTGTATCTCGGAGTCTCTGTGTTTCTGTCAGTGTCTCTCTCTCTCTGTTTCTATCAGTGTCTCGCTGTGTTTCTGTCAGTGTCTCTGTGTTTCTGTCAGTGTCTCTCTCTCTGTTTCTGTCAGTGTCTCTCTGTGTTTCTGTCAGTGTCTCTCTCTCTCTGTTTCTGTCAGTGTCTCTCTGTGTTTCTGTCAGTGTCTCTCTCTCTATTTCTGTCAGTGTCACTCTCTCTCTGTTTCTGTCAGTGTCTCTCTTTGTTTCTGTCAGTGTCTCTCTCTCTCTGTGTCTGTCAGTGTCTCTCTCTGTTTCTGTCTGTGTCTCTCTGTGTTTCGGTCAGTGTCTCTCTCTCTGTTTCTGTCAGTGTCTCTCTGTGTTTCTGTCAGTGTCTCTTTATCTCTTTTTCTGTCAGTGTCTCTCTGTGTTTCTGTCAGTGTCTCTCTCTGTGTTCCTGTCAGTGTCTCTGTGTTTCTGTCCGTGTCTCTCTCTGTTTCTGTCCGTGTCTCTCTGTTTCTGTCAGTGTCTCTCTGTGTTTCTGTCAGTGTCTCTGTGTTTCTGTCAGTGTCTCTCTGTGTTTCTGTCAGTGTCTCTGTGTTTCTGTCAGTGTCTCTCTGTGTCTGTCTGTTTCTCAGTGTCACTCTGTGTTTCTGTCAGAGTCTCTCTCTCTCTCTGTTTCTGTCAGTGTCTCTCATTGTTTCTGTCAGTGTCTCTGTGTTTCTGTCAGTGTCTCTCTGTGTTTCTGTCAGTGTCTCTCTCGCTCTGTCTGTTTCTCAGTGTCTCTCTGTGTTTCTGTCAGTGTCTCTCTCTGTTTCAGTCAGTGTCTCTCTGTGTTTCTGTCAGTGTCTCTGTGTTACTGTCAGTGTCTCTCTGTGTTTCTGTCAGTGTCTCTCTCTCTGCTTCTGTCAATGTCTCTCTGTGTTTCTGTCAGTGTCTCTCTCTCTGTTTCTGTCAGTGTCTCTCTGTGTTTCTGTCAGTGTCTCTCTCTCTCTCTGTTTCTGTCAGTGTCTCTCTCTGTTTTTGTCAGTGTCTCTCTGTGTTTCTGTCAGTTTCTCTCTCTGTTTCTGTCAGTGTCTCTCTCTCTCTGTTTCTGTCAGTGTATCTCTCTCTCTGTGTATCTCGGAGTCTCTGTGTTTCTGTCAGTGTCTCTCTGTGTTTCTGTCAGTGTCTCTTTATCTCTTTTTCTGTCAGTGTCTCTCTGTGTTTCTGTCAGTGTCTCTCTCTGTGTTTCTGTCAGCGTCTCTCTGTGTTTCTGTCACAGTCTCTGTGTTTCTGTCCGTGTCTCTCTCTGTTTCTGTCAGTGTCTCTGTGTTTCTGTCAGTGTCTCTCAGTGTTTCTGTCAGTGTCTCTCTCTCTCTGTTTCTGTCAGTGTCTCTGTGTTTCTGTCAGTGTCTCTCAGTTTTTCTGTCAGTGTCTCTCTCTCTCTGTTTCTGTCAGTGTCTCTGTGTTTCTGTCAGTGCCTCTCTGTGTTTCTGTCAGTGTCCCTCTCTCTCTGTTTCTGTCAGTGTCTCTCTGGGTTTCTGTCAGTGTCTCTGTGTTTCTGTCAGTGTCTCTCTGTGTTTCTGTCAGTGTCTCTGTGTTTCAGTCAGTGTCTCTCTCTGTCTGTCTGTTTCTCAGTGTCTCTCTGTGTTTCTGTCAGTGTCTCTCTCTCTGTTTCTGTCAGTGTCTCTCTGTGTTTCTGTCAGTGTCTCTCTCTCTCTGTTTCTGTCAGTGTCTCTCTCTGTTTCTGTCAGTGTCTCTCTCTCTCTGTTTCTGTCAGTGTATCTCTCTCTCTGTGTATCTCGGAGTCTCTGTGTTTCTGTCAGTGTCTCTCTCTCTCTGTTTCTGTCAGTGTATCTCTCTCTCTGTGTATCGCGGAGACTCTGTGTTGCTGTCAGTGTCTCTCTGTGTTTCTGTCAGTGTCTCTTTATCTCTTTTTCTGTCAGTGTCTCTCTGTGTTTCTGTCAGTGTCTCTCTCTGTGTTTCTGTCAGTGTCTCTCTGTGTTTCTGTCCGTGTCTCTCTCTGTTTCTGTTAGTGTCTCTGTGTTTCTGTCAGTGTCTCTCAGTGTTTCTGTCAGTGTCTCTCTCTCTCTGTTTCTGTCAGTCTCTCTGTGTTTCTGTCAGTGCCTCTCTGTGTTTCTGTCAGTGTCCCTCTCTCTCTGTTTCTGTCAGTGTCTCTCTGTGTTTCTGCAGTGTCTCTGTATTTCTGTCAGTGTCTCTCTCTGTCTGTCTGTTTCTCAGTGTCTCTCTGTGTTTCTGGCAGTGTCGCTCTCTCTGTTTCTGTCAGTGTCTCTCTGTGTTTCTGTCAGTGTCTCTCTCTCTCTCTGTTTCTGTCAGTGTCTCTCTCTGTTTCTGTCAGTGTCTCTCTGTGTTTCTGTCAGTGTCTCTCTCTCTCTGTTTCTGTCAGTGTATCTCTCTCTCTGTGTATCTCGGAGTCTCTGTGTTTCTGTCAGTGTCTCTCTCTCTCTGTCTGTTTCTCAGTGTCACTCTGTGTTTCTGTCAGTGTCTCTCTCTCTCTCTGTTTCTGTCAGTGTCTCTCATTGTTTCTGTCAGTGTCTCTGTGTTTCTGTCAGTGTCTCTCTGTGTTTCTGTCAGTGTCCCTCTCTCTCTGTTTCTGTCAGTGTCTCTCTGTGTTTCTGTCAGTGTCTCTGTGTTTCTGTCAGTGTCTCTCTGTGTTTCTGTCAGTGTCTCTGTGTTTCTGTCAGTGTCTCTCTCTGTCTGTCTGTTTCTCAGTGTCTCTCTGTGTTTCTGTCAGTGTCTCTCTGTGTTTCTGTCAGTGTCTCTCTCTATCTGTTTCTGTCAGTGTCTCTCTCTGTTTCTGTCAGTGTCTCTCTGTGTTTCTGTCAGTGCCTCTCTCTCTCTGTTTCTGTCAGTGTATCTCTCTCTCTGTGTATCTCGGAGTCTCTGTGTTTCTGTCAGTGTCTCTCTCTCTCTGTTTCTATCAGTGTCTCTCTGTGTTTCTGTCAGTGTCTGTGTTTCTGTCAGTGTCTCTCTCTCTGTTTCTGTCAGTGTCTCTCTGTGTTTCTGTCAGTGTCTCTCTCTCTCTGTTTCTGTCAGTGTCTCTGTGTTTCTGTCAGTGCCTCTCTGTGTTTCTGTCAGTGTCTCTCTCTCTCTGTTTCTGTTAGTGTCTCTCTCTCTGTTTCTCATTCTCTGTGTTTCTGTCAGTGTCTCTCTGTTTCTGTCAGTGTCTCTCTCTCTCTTTGTTTCTCATTCTCTGTGTTTCTGTCAGTGTCTCTCTGTTTCTGTCAGTGTCTCTCTCTCACTGTTTCTCAATGTCTCTGTGTTTCTGTCAGTCTCTCTGTGTTTCTGTCAGTGTCTCTCTCTGTGTGTTTCTGTCTGTGTTTCTCTGTTTTCTGTCAGTGTCTATCTCTGTTTCTCAGTGTCTCTCTGTTTCTGTCAGTGTCTCTCTCTGTTTCTCAGTGTCTCTCTGTTTCTGTCAGTGTCTCTCTCTCTCTGTGTTTCTGTCAGTGTCTCTCTGTGTTTCTGTCAGTGTCTCTCTCTCTCTGTCTGTTTCTCCGTGCCTCTCTATGTTTACTGTCAGTGTCTCTCTGTTTTCTGTCAGTGTCTCTCTCTCTCTCTGTTTCTCAGTGTCTCTCTGTCTTTCTGTCAGTGTCTCTGTGTTTCTGTCAGTGCCTCTCTGTGCTTCTGTCAGTGTCTCTCTCTCTCTGTTTCTGTTAGTGTCTCTCTCTGTTTCTGTCAGTGTCTCTCTCTCTCTGTTTCTGTCAGTGTCTCTCTGTGTTTCTGTCAGTGTCTCTCTCTCTGTTTCTGTCAGTGTCTCTCTGTGTTTCTGTCAGTGTCTCTCTCTCTCTGTTTCTGTCAGTGTCTCGCTCTGTTTCTGTCAGTGTCTCTCTCTCTGTTTCTGTCAGTGTATCTCTCTCTCTGTGTATCTCGGAGTCTCTGTGTTTCTGTCAGTGTCTCTCTCTCTCTGTTTCTGTCAGTGTCTCTCTGTGTTTCTGTCAGTGTCTCTCTGTGTTTCTGTCAGTGTCTCTCTCTCTGCTTCTGTCAATTTCTCTCTGTGTTTCTGTCAGTGTCTCTCTCTCTGTTTCTGTCGCTGTCTCTCTGTGTTTCTGTCAGTGTCTCTCTCTCTCTCTGTGTTTCTGTCAGTGTCTCTCTCTGTTTCTGTCAGTGTCTCTCTGTGTTTCTGTCAGTGTCTCTCTCTCTGTTTCTGTCAGTGTCTCTCTGTGTTTCTGTCCATGTCTCTCTGTGTTTCTGTCAGTGTCTCTCTCTCTCTGTCTGTTTCTCAGTGTCTCTCTGTGTTTCTGTCAGTGTCTCTCTGCGTTTCTGTCAGTGTCTCTCTCTCTCTGTCTGTTTCTCAGTGTCTCTCTGTGTTTCTGTCAGTGTCTCTGTGTTTCTGTCAGTGTCTCTCTGTGTTTCTGTCAGTGTCTCTCTCTCTCTGTCTGTTTCTCAGTGTCTGTCTGTGTTTCTGTCAGTCTCTCTCTGTGTTTCTGTCAGTGTCTCTCTCTCTTTGTCTGTTTCTCAGTGTCTCTCTCTGTTTCTGGCAGTTTCTCTCTGTGTTTCTGTCAGTGTCTGTGTTTCTGTCAGTGTCTCATTCTCTGTTTCTGTCAGTGTCTCTCTGTGTTTCTGTCAGTGTCTCTCTCTCTCTGTTTCTGTCAGTGTCTCTGTGTTTCTGTCAGTGCCTCTCTGTGTTTCTGTCAGTGTCTCTCTCTCTCTGTTTCTGTTAGTGTCTCTCTCTCTCTGTTTCTCATTCTCTGTGTTTCTGTCAGTGTCTCTCTGTTTCTGTCAGTGTCTCTCTCTCTCTTTGTTTCTCATTCTCTGTGTTTCTGTCAGTGTCTCTCTGTTTCTGTCAGTGTCTCTCTCTCACTGTTTCTCAATGTCTCTGTGTTTCTGTCAGTCTCTCTGTGTTTCTGTCAGTGTCTCTCTCTGTGTGTTTCTGTCTGTGTTTCTCTGTTTTCTGTCAGTGTCTCTCTCTGTTTCTCAGTGTCTCTCTGTTTCTGTCAGTGTCTCTCTCTCTCTGTTTCTCAGTGTCTCTCTGTTTCTGTCAGTGTCTCTCTCTCTCTCTGTTTCTGTCAGTGTCTCTCTGTGTTTCTGTCAGCGTCTCTCTCTCTCTGTCTGTTTCTCCGTGCCTCTCTATGTTTACTGTCAGTGTCTCTCTGTTTTCTGTCAGTGTCTCTCTCTCTCTCTGTTTCTCAGTGTCTCTCTGTGTTTCTGTCAGTGTCTCTGTGTTTCTGTCAGTGCCTCTCTGTGCTTCTGTCAGTGTCTCTCTCTCTCTGTTTCTGTTAGTGTCTCTCTCTTTCTGTTTCTGTCAGTGTCTCTCTGTGTTTCTGTCAGTGTCTCTGTGTTTCTGTCAGTGCCTCTCTGTGCTTCTGTCAGTGTCTCTCTCTCTCTGTTTCTGTTAGTGTCTCTCTCTCTCTGTTTCTGTCAGTGTCTCTGTGTTTCTGTTAGTGTCTCTCTCTGTTTCTGTCAGTGTCTCTCTCTCTCTGTTTCTGTCAGTGTCTCTCTGTGTTTCTGTCAGTGTCTCTCTCTCTGTTTCTGTCAGTGTCTCTCTGTGTTTCTGTCAGTGTCTCTCTCTCTCTGTTTCTGTCAGTGTCTCGCTCTGTTTCTGTCAGTGTCTCTCTCTCTGTTTCCGTCAGTGTATCTCTCTCTCTGTGTATCTCGGAGTCTCTGTGTTTCTGTCAGTGTGTCTCTCTCTCTGTTTCTGTCAGTGTCTCTCTGTGTTTCTGTCAGTGTCTCTGTGTTTCTGTCAGTGTCTCTCTGTGTTTCTGTCAGTGTCTCTCTCTCTGCTTCTGTCAATTTCTCTCTGTGTTTCTGTCAGTGTCTCTCTCTCTGTTTCTGTCACTGTCTCTCTGTGTTTCTGTCAGTGTCTCTCTCTCTCTCTGTGTTTCTGTCAGTGTCTCTCTCTGTTTCTGTCAGTGTCTCTCTGTGTTTCTGTCAGTGTCTCTCTCTCTGTTTCTGTCAGTGTCTCTCTGTGTTTCTGTCCATGTCTCTCTGTGTTTCTGTCAGTGTTTCTCTCTCTCTGTCTGTTTCTCAGTGTCTCTCTGTGTTTCTGTCAGTGTCTCTCTGCGTTTCTGTCAGTGTCTCTCTCTCTCTGTCTGTTTCTCAGTGTCTCTCTGTGTTTCTGTCAATGTCTCTCTGTTTCTGTCTGTGTTTCTCTGTTTTCTGTCAGTGTCTCTCTCTGTTTCTCAGTGTCTCTCTGTTTCTGTCAGTGTCTCTCTCTCTCTGTATCTCAGTGTCTCTCTGTTTCTGTCAGTGTCTCTCTCTCTCTGTGTTTCTGTCAGTGTCTCTCTGAGTTTCTGTCAGTGTCTCTCTCTCTCTGTCTGTTTCTCCGTGCCTCTCTATGTTTACTGTCAGTGTCTCTCTGTTTTCTGTCAGTGTCTCTCTCTCTCTCTGTTTCTCAGTGTCTCTCTGTGTTTCTGTCAGTGTCTCTGTGTTTCTGTCAGTGCCTCTCTGTGCTTCTGTCAGTGTCTCTCTCTCTCTGTTTCTGTTAGTGTCTCTCTGTGTTTCTGTCAGTGTCTCTCTCTCTGTTTCTGTCAGTGTCTCTCTGTGTTTCTGTCAGTGTCTCTCTCTCTGTTTCTGTCAGTGTCTCGCTCTGTTTCTGTCAGTGTCTCTCTCTCTGTTTCTGTCAGTGTATCTCTCTCTCTGTGTATCTCGGAGTCTCTGTGTTTCTGTCAGTGTGTCTCTCTCTCTGTTTCTGTCAGTGTCTCTCTGTGTTTCTGTCAGTGTCTCTGTGTTTCTGTCAGTGTCTCTCTGTGTTTCTGTCAGTGTCTCTCTCTCTGCTTCTGTCAATTTCTCTCTGTGTTTCTGTCAGTGTCTCTCTCTCTGTTTCTGTCACTGTCTCTCTGTGTTTCTGTCAGTGTCTCTCTCTCTCTCTGTGTTTCTGTCAGTGTCTCTCTCTGTTTCTGTCAGTGTCTCTCTGTGTTTCTGTCAGTGTCTCTCTCTCTGTTTCTGTCAGTGTCTCTCTGTGTTTCTGTCCATGTCTCTCTGTGTTTCTGTCAGTGTCTCTCTGCGTTTCTGTCAGTGTCTCTCTCTCTCTGTCTGTTTCTCATTGTCTCGCTGTGTTTCTGTCAGTGTCTCTGTGTTTCTGTCAGTGTCTCTCTGTGTTTCTGTCAGTGTCTCTCTCTCTCTGTCTGTTTCTCAGTGTCTGTCTGTGTTTCTGTCAGTCTCTCTCTGTGTTTCTGTCAGTGTCTCTCTCTCTTTGTCTGTTTCTCAGTGTCTCTCTCTGTTTCTGGCATTTTCTCTCTGTGTTTCTGTCAGTGTCTGTGTTTCTGTCAGTGTCTCTCTCTCTGTTTCTGTCAGTGTCTCTCTGTGTTTCTGTCAGTGTCTCTCTCTCTCTGTTTCTGTCAGTGTCTCTGTGTTTCTGTCAGTGCCTCTCTGTGTTTCTGTCAGTGTCTCTCTCTCTCTGTTTCTGTTAGTGTCTCTCTCTCTCTGTTTCTCATTCTCTGTGTTTCTGTCAGTGTCTCTCTGTTTCTGTCAGTGTCTCTCTCTCTCTTTGTTTCTCATTCTCTGTGTTTCTGTCAGTGTCTCTCTGTTTCTGTCAGTGTCTCTCTCTCACTGTTTCTCAATGTCTCTGTGTTTCTGTCAGTCTGTCTGTGTTTCTGTCAGTGTCTCTCTCTGTGTGTTTCTGTCTGTGTTTCTCTGTTTTCTGTCAGTGTCTCTCTCTGTTTCTCAGTGTCTCTCTGTTTCTGTCAGTGTCTCTCTCTCTCTGTTTCTCAGTGTCTCTCTGTTTCTGTCAGTGTCTCTCTCTCTCTGTGTTTCTGTCAGTGTCTCTCTGTGTTTCTGTCAGTGTCTCTCTCTCTCTGTCTGTTTCTCCGTGCCTCTCTATGTTTACTGTCAGTGTCTCTCTGTTTTCTGTCAGTGTCTCTCTCTCTCTCTGTTTCTCAGTGTCTCTCTGTGTTTCTGTCAGTGTCTCTGTGTTTCTGTCAGTGCCTCTCTGTGCTTCTGTCAGTGTCTCTCTCTCTCTGTTTCTGTTAGTGTCTCTCTCTGTTTCCGTCAGTGTATCTCTCTCTCTGTGTATCTCGGAGTCTCTGTGTTTCTGTCAGTGTGTCTCTCTCTCTGTTTCTGTCAGTGTCTCTCTGTGTTTCTGTCAGTGTCTCTGTGTTTCTGTCTGTGTCTCTCTGTGTTTCTGTCAGTGTCTCTCTCTCTGCTTCTGTCAATTTCTCTCTGTGTTTCTGTCAGTGTCTCTCTCTCTGTTTCTGTCACTGTCTCTCTGTGTTTCTGTCAGTGTGTCTCTCTCTCTCTGTGTTTCTGTCAGTGTCTCTCTCTGTTTCTGTCAGTGTCTCTCTGTGTTTCTGTCAGTGTCTCTCTCTCTGTTTCTGTCAGTGTCTCTCTGTGTTTCTGTCCATGTCTCTCTGTGTTTCTGTCAGTGTCTCTCTCTCTCTGTCTGTTTCTCAGTGTCTCTCTGTGTTTCTGTCAGTGTCTCTCTGCGTTTCTGTCAGTGTCTCTCTCTCCATGTCTGTTTCTCAGTGTCTCTCTGTGTTTCTGTCAGTGTCTCTGTGTTTCTGTCTGTGTTTCTCTGTTTTCTGTCAGTGTCTCTCTCTGTTTCTCAGTGTCTCTCTGTTTCTGTCAGTGTCTCTCTCTCTCTGTTTCTCAGTGTCTCTCTGTTTCTGTCAGTGTCTCTCTCTCTCTGTGTTTCTGTCAGTGTCTCTCTGTGTTTCTGTCAGTGTCTCTCTCTCTCTGTCTGTTTCTCCGTTCCTCTCTATGTTTACTGTCAGTGTCTCTCTGTTTTCTGTCAGTGTCTCTCTCTCTCTCTATGTTTCTCAGTGTCTCTCTGTGTTTCTGTCAGTGTCTCTGTGTTTCTGTCAGTGCCTCTCTGTGCTTCTGTCAGTGTCTCTCTCTCTCTGTTTCTGTTAGTGTCTCTCTCTGTTTCTGTCAGTGTCTCTCTCTCTCTGTTTCTGTCCGTGTCTCTCTGTGTTTCTGTCAGTGTCTCTCTCTCTGTTTCTGTCAGTGTCTCTCTGTGTTTCTGTCAGTGTCTCTCTCTCTGTTTCTGTCAGTGTCTCGCTCTGTTTCTGTCAGTGTCTCTCTCTCTGTTTCTGTCAGTGTATCTCTCTCTCTGTGTATCTCGGAGTCTCTGTGTTTCTGTCAGTGTGTCTCTCTCTCTGTTTCTGTCAGTGTCTCTCTGTGTTTCTGTCAGTGTCTCTGTGTTTCTGTCAGTGTCTCTCTGTGTTTCTGTCAATTTCTCTCTCTGTTTCTGTCACTGTCTCTCTCTCTGTTTCTGTCACTGTCTCTCTGTGTTTCTGTCAGTGTCTCTCTCTCTCTCTGTGTTTCTGTCAGTGTCTCTCTCTGTTTCTGTCAGTGTCTCTCTGTGTTTCTGTCAGTGTCTCTCTCTCTGTTTCTGTCAGTGTCTCTCTGTGTTTCTGTCCATGTCTCTCTGTGTTTCTGTCAATGTCTCTCTCTCTCTGTCTGTTTCTCAGTGTCTCTCTGTGTTTCTGTCAGTGTCTCTCTGCGTTTCTGTCAGTGTCTCTCTCTCTCTGTCTGTTTCTCAGTGTCTCTCTGTGTTTCTGTCAGTGTCTCTGTGTTTCTGTCAGTGTCTCTCTGTGTTTCTGTCAGTGTCTCTCTCTCTCTGTCTGTTTCTCAGTGTCTGTCTGTGTTTCTGTCAGTCTCTCTCTGTGTTTCTGTCAGTGTCTCTCTCTCTTTGTCTGTTTCTCAGTGTCTGTCTCTGTTTCTGGCAGTTTCTCTCTGTGTTTCTGTCAGTGTCTGTGTTTCTGTCAGTGTCTCTCTCTCTGTTTCTGTCAGTGTCTCTCTGTGTTTCTGTCAGTGTCTCTCTCTCTCTGTTTCTGTCAGTGTCTCTGTGTTTCTGTCAGTGCCTCTCTGTGTTTCTGTCAGTGTCACTCTCTCTCTGTTTCTGTTAGTGTCTCTCTCTCTCTGTTTCTCATTCTCTGTGTTTCTGTCAGTGTCTCTCTGTTTCTGTCAGTGTCTCTCTCTCTCTTTGTTTCTCATTCTCTGTGTTTCTGTCAGTGTCTCTCTGTTTCTGTCAGTGTCTCTCTCTCACTGTTTCTCAATGTCTCTGTGTTTCTGTCAGTCTCTCTGTGTTTCTGTCAGTGTCTCTCTCTGTGTGTTTCTGTCTGTGTTTCTCTGTTTTCTGTCAGTGTCTCTCTCTGTTTCTCAGTGTCTCTCTGTTTCTGTCAGTGTCTCTCAGTGTCTCTCTGTGTTTCTCAGTGTCTCTCTGTTTCTGTCAGTGTCTCTCTCTCTCTGTGTTTCTGTCAGTGTCTCTCTGTGTTTCTGTCAGTGTCTCTCTCTCTCTGTCTGTTTCTCCGTGCCTCTCTATGTTTACTGTCAGTGTCTCTCTGTTTTCTGTCAGTGTCTCTCTCTCTCTCTGTTTCTCAGTGTCTCTCTGTGTTTCTGTCAGTGTCTCTGTGTTTCTGTCAGTGCCTCTCTGTGCTTCTGTCAGTGTCTCTCTCTCTCTGTTTCTGTTAGTGTCTCTCTCTGTTTCTGTCAGTGTCTCTCTCTCTCTGTTTCTGTCAGTGTCTCTCTGTGTTTCTGTCAGTGTCTCTCTCTCTGTTTCTTTCAGTGTCTCTCTGTGTTTCTGTCAGTGTCTCTCTCTCTCTGTTTCTGTCAGTGTCTCGCTCTGTTTCTGTCAGTGTCTCTCTCTCTGTTTCCGTCAGTGTATCTCTCTCTCTGTGTTTCTCAGTGTCTCTCTGTTTCTGTCAGTGTCTCTCTCTCTCTGTGTTTCTGTCAGTGCCTCTCTGTGCTTCTGTCAGTGTCTCTCTCTCTCTGTTTCTGTTAGTGTCTCTCTCTGTTTCCGTCAGTGTATCTCTCTCTCTGTGTATCTCGGAGTCTCTGTGTTTCTGTCAGTGTGTCTCTCTCTCTGTTTCTGTCAGTGTCTCTCTGTGTTTCTGTCAGTGTCTCTGTGTTTCTGTCTGTGTCTCTCTGTGTTTCTGTCAGTGTCTCTCTCTCTGCTTCTGTCAATGTCTCTCTGTGTTTCTGTCAGTGTCTCTCTCTCTGTTTCTGTCACTGTCTCTCTGTGTTTCTGTCAGTGTGTCTCTCTCTCTCTGTGTTTCTGTCAGTGTCTCTCTCTGTTTCTGTCAGTGTCTCTCTGTGTTTCTGTCAGTGTCTCTCTCTCTGTTTCTGTCAGTGTCTCTCTGTGTTTCTGTCCATGTCTCTCTGTGTTTCTGTCAGTGTCTCTCTCTCTCTGTCTGTTTCTCAGTGTCTCTCTGTGTTTCTGTCAGTGTCTCTCTGCGTTTCTGTCAGTGTCTCTCTCTCCATGTCTGTTTCTCAGTGTCTCTCTGTGTTTCTGTCAGTGTCTCTGTGTTTCTGTCTGTGTTTCTCTGTTTTCTGTCAGTGTCTCTCTCTGTTTCTCAGTGTCTCTCTGTTTCTGTCAGTGTCTCTCTCTCTCTGTGTTTCTGTCAGTGTCTCTCTGTGTTTCTGTCAGTGTCTCTCTCTCTCTGTCTGTTTCTCCGTTCCTCTCTATGTTTACTGTCAGTGTCTCTCTGTTTTCTGTCAGTGTCTCTCTCTCTCTCTGTTTCTCAGTGTCTCTCTGTGTTTCTGTCAGTGTCTCTGTGTTTCTGTCAGTGCCTCTCTGTGCTTCTGTCAGTGTCTCTCTCTCTCTGTTTCTGTTAGTGTCTCTCTCTGTTTCTGTCAGTGTCTCTCTCTCTCTGTTTCTGTCAGTGTCTCTCTGTGTTTCTGTCAGTGTCTCTCTCTCTGTTTCTGTCAGTGTCTCTCTGTGTTTCTGTCAGTGTCTCTCTCTCTGTTTCTGTCAGTGTATCTCTCTCTCTGTGTATCTCGGAGTCTCTGTGTTTCTGTCAGTGTGTCTCTCTCTCTGTTTCTGTCAGTGTCTCTCTGTGTTTCTGTCAGTGTCTCTGTGTTTCTGTCAGTGTCTCTCTGTGTTTCTGTCAGTGTCTCTCTCTCTGCTTCTGTCAATTTCTCTCTGTGTTTCTGTCAGTGTCTCTCTCTCTGTTTCTGTCACTGTCTCTCTGTGTTTCTGTCAGTGTGTCTCTCTCTCTCTGTGTTTCTGTCAGTGTCTCTCTGTGTTTCTGTCAGTGTCTCTCTGTGTTTCTGTCAGTGTCTCTCTCTCTGTTTCTGTCAGTGTCTCTCTGTGTTTCTGTCCATGTCTCTCTGTGTTTCTGTCAGTGTCTCTCTCTCTCTGTCTGTTTCTCAGTGTCTCTCTGTGTTTCTGTCAGTGTCTCTCTGCGTTTCTGTCAGTGTCTCTCTCTCCATGTCTGTTTCTCAGTGTCTCTCTGTGTTTCTGTCAGTGTCTCTGTGTTTCTGTCTGTGTTTCTCTGTTTTCTGTCAGTGTCTCTCTCTGTTTCTCAGTGTCTCTCTGTTTCTGTCAGTGTCTCTCTCTCTCTGTTTCTCAGTGTCTCTCTGTTTCTGTCAGTGTCTCTCTCTCTCTCTGTTTCTCAGTGTCTCTCTGTGTTTCTGTCAGTGTCTCTGTGTTTCTGTCAGTGCCTCTCTGTGCTTCTGTCAGTGTCTCTCTCTCTCTGTTTCTGTTAGTGTCTCTCTCTGTTTCTGTCAGTGTCTCTCTCTCTCTGTTTCTGTCAGTGTCTCTCTGTGTTTCTGTCAGTGTCTCTCTCTCTGTTTCTGTCAGTGTCTCTCTGTGTTTCTGTCAGTGTCTCTCTCTCTGTTTCTGTCAGTGTATCTCTCTCTCTGTGTATCTCGGAGTCTCTGTGTTTCTGTCAGTGTGTCTCTCTCTCTGTTTCTGTCAGTGTCTCTCTGTGTTTCTGTCAGTGTCTCTGTGTTTCTGTCAGTGTCTCTCTGTGTTTCTGTCAGTGTCTCTCTCTCTGCTTCTGTCAATTTCTCTCTCTGTTTCTGTCACTGTCTCTCTCTCTGTTTCTGTCACTGTCTCTCTGTGTTTCTGTCAGTGTCTCTCTCTCTCTCTGTGTTTCTGTCAGTGTCTCTCTCTGTTTCTGTCAGTGTCTCTCTGTGTTTCTGTCAGTGTCTCTCTCTCTGTTTCTGTCAGTGTCTCTCTGTGTTTCTGTCCATGTCTCTCTGTGTTTCTGTCAGTGTCTCTCTCTCTCTGTCTGTTTCTCAGTGTCTCTCTGTGTTTCTGTCAGTGTCTCTCTGCGTTTCTGTCAGTGTCTCTCTCTCTCTGTCTGTTTCTCAGTGTCTCTCTGTGTTTCTGTCAGTGTCTCTGTGTTTCTGTCAGTGTCTCTCTGTGTTTCTGTCAGTGTCTCTCTCTCTCTGTCTGTTTCTCAGTGTCTGTCTGTGTTTCTGTCAGTCTCTCTCTGTGTTTCTGTCAGTGTCTCTCTCTCTTTGTCTGTTTCTCAGTGTCTGTCTCTGTTTCTGGCAGTTTCTCTCTGTGTTTCTGTCAGTGTCTGTGTTTCTGTCAGTGTCTCTCTCTCTGTTTCTGTCAGTGTCTCTCTGTGTTTCTGTCAGTGTCTCTCTCTCTCTGTTTCTGTCAGTGTCTCTGTGTTTCTGTCAGTGCCTCTCTGTGTTTCTGTCAGTGTCACTCTCTCTCTGTTTCTGTTAGTGTCTCTCTCTCTCTGTTTCTCATTCTCTGTGTTTCTGTCAGTGTCTCTCTGTTTCTGTCAGTGTCTCTCTCTCTCTTTGTTTCTCATTCTCTGTGTTTCTGTCAGTGTCTCTCTGTTTCTGTCAGTGTTTCTCTCTCACTGTTTCTCAATGTCTCTGTGTTTCTGTCAGTCTCTCTGTGTTTCTGTCAGTGTCTCTCTCTGTGTGTTTCTGTCTGTGTTTCTCTGTTTTCTGTCAGTGTCTCTCTCTGTTTCTCAGTGTCTCTCTGTTTCTGTCAGTGTCTCTCAGTGTCTCTCTGTGTTTCTCAGTGTCTCTCTGTTTCTGTCAGTGTCTCTCTCTCTCTGTGTTTCTGTCAGTGTCTCTCTGTGTTTCTGTCAGTGTCTCTCTCTCTCTGTCTGTTTCTCCGTGCCTCTCTATGTTTACTGTCAGTGTCTCTCTGTTTTCTGTCAGTGTCTCTCTCTCTCTCTGTTTCTCAGTGTCTCTCTGTGTTTCTGTCAGTGTCTCTGTGTTTCTGTCAGTGCCTCTCTGTGCTTCTGTCAGTGTCTCTCTCTCTCTGTTTCTGTTAGTGTCTCTCTCTGTTTCTGTCAGTGTCTCTCTCTCTCTGTTTCTGTCAGTGTCTCTCTGTGTTTCTGTCAGTGTCTCTCTCTCTGTTTCTTTCAGTGTCTCTCTGTGTTTCTGTCAGTGCCTCTCTCTCTCTGTTTCTGTCAGTGTCTCGCTCTGTTTCTGTCAGTGTCTCTCTCTCTGTTTCCGTCAGTGTATCTCTCTCTCTGTGTATCTCGGAGTCTCTGTGTTTCTGTCAGTGTGTCTCTCTCTCTGTTTCTGTCAGTGTCTCTCTGTGTTTCTGTCAGTGTCTCTGTGTTTCTGTCAGTGTCTCTCTGTGTTTCTGTCAGTGTCTCTCTCTCTGCTTCTGTCAATTTCTCTCTGTGTTTCTGTCAGTGTCTCTCTCTCTGTTTCTGTCACTGTCTCTCTGTGTTTCTGTCAGTGTCTCTCTCTCTCTCTGTGTTTCTGTCAGTGTCTCTCTCTGTTTCTGTCAGTGTCTCTCTGTGTTTCTGTCAGTGTCTCTCTCTCTGTTTCTGTCAGTGTCTCTCTGTGTTTCTGTCCATGTCTCTCTGTGTTTCTGTCAGTGTCTCTCTCTTTCTGTCTGTTTCTCAGTGTCTCTCTGTGTTTCTGTCAGTGTCTCTCTGCGTTTCTGTCAGTGTCTCTCTCTCTCTGTTTCTGTCAGTGTCTCTGTGTTTCTGTCAGTGCCTCTCTGTGTTTCTGTCAGTGTCACTCTCTCTCTGTTTCTGTTAGTGTCTCTCTCTCTCTGTTTCTCATTCTCTGTGTTTCTGTCAGTGTCTCTCTGTTTCTGTCAGTGTCTCTCTCTCTCTTTGTTTCTCATTCTCTGTGTTTCTGTCAGTGTCTCTCTGTTTCTGTCAGTGTCTCTCTCTCACTGTTTCTCAATGTCTCTGTGTTTCTGTCAGTCTCTCTGTGTTTCTGTCAGTGTCTCTCTCTCTGTGATTCTGTCTGTGTTTCTCTGTTTTCTGTCAGTGTCTCTCTCTGTTTCTCAGTGTCTCTCTGTTTCTGTCAGTGTCTCTCAGTGTCTCTCTGTGTTTCTCAGTGTCTCTCTGTTTCTGTCAGTGTCTCTCTCTCTCTGTGTTTCTGTCAGTGTCTCTCTGTGTTTCTGTCAGTGTCTCACTCTCTCTGTCTGTTTCTCCGTGCCTCTCTATGTTTACTGTCAGTGTCTCTCTGTTTTCTGTCAGTGTCTCTCTCTCTCTCTGTTTCTCAGTGTCTCTCTGTGTTTCTGTCAGTGTCTCTGTGTTTCTGTCAGTGCCTCTCTGTGCTTCTGTCAGTGTCTCTCTCTCTCTGTTTCTGTTAGTGTCTCTCTCTGTTTCTGTCAGTGTCTCTCTCTCTCTGTTTCTGTCAGTGTCTCTCTGTGTTTCTGTCAGTGTCTCTCTCTCTGTTTCTTTCAGTGTCTCTCTGTGTTTCTGTCAGTGTCTCTCTCTCTCTGTTTCTGTCAGTGTCTCGCTCTGTTTCTGTCAGTGTCTCTCTCTCTGTTTCCGTCAGTGTATCTCTCTCTCTGTGTATCTCGGAGTCTCTGTGTTTCTGTCAGTGTGTCTCTCTCTCTGTTTCTGTCAGTGTCTCTCTGTGTTTCTGTCAGTGTCTCTGTGTTTCTGTCAGTGTCTCTCTGTGTTTCTGTCAGTGTCTCTCTCTCTGCTTCTGTCAATTTCTCTCTGTGTTTCTGTCAGTGTCTCTCTCTCTGTTTCTGTCACTGTCTCTCTGTGTTTCTGTCAGTGTCTCTCTCTCTCTCTGTGTTTCTGTCAGTGTCTCTCTCTGTTTCTGTCAGTGTCTCTCTGTGTTTCTGTCAGTGTCTCTCTCTCTGTTTCTGTCAGTGTCTCTCTGTGTTTCTGTCCATGTCTCTCTGTGTTTCTGTCAGTGTCTCTATCTTTCTGTCTGTTTCTCAGTGTCTCTCTGTGTTTCTGTCAGTGTCTCTCTGCGTTTCTGTCAGTGTCTCTCTCTCTCTGTCTGTTTCTCAGTGTCTCTCTGTGTTTCTGTCAGTGTCTCTGTGTTTCTGTCAGTGTCTCTCTGTGTTTCTGTCAGTGTCTTTCTCTCTCTGTCTGTTTCTCAGTGTCTGTCTGTGTTTCTGTCAGTCTCTCTCCGTGTTTCTGTCAGTGTCTCTCTCTCTTTGTCTGTTTCTCAGTGTCTCTCTCTGTTTCTGGCAGTTTCTCTCTGTTTTTCTGTCAGTGTCTCTCTCTCTCTCGGTTTCTCAGTGTCTCTCTGTGTTTCTGTCAGTGTCTCTCTGTATTTCTGTCAGTGTCTTTCTGTGTTTCTGTCAGTGTCTCTCTCTCTCTGTCTATTTCTCAGTGTCTCTCTGTGATTCTGTCAGAGTCTCTCTCTCTCTCTGTCTGTTTCTCAGTGTCTCTCTGTGTTTCTGTCAGTGTCTCTGTGTTTCTGTCAGTGTCTCTCTGTGTTTCTGTCAGTGTCTCTCTCTCTCTGTCTGTTTCTCATTGTCTGTCTGTGTTTCTGTCAGTCTCTCTCTGTGTTTCTGTCAGTGTCTCTCTCTCTTTGTCTGTTTCTCAGTGTCTCTCTCTGTTTCTGGCAGTTTCTCTCTGTTTTTCTGTCAGTGTCTCTCTCTCTCTCGGTTTCTCAGTGTCTCTCTGTGTTTCTGTCAGTGTCTCTCTGTATTTCTGTCAGTGTCTTTCTGTGTTTCTGTCAGTGTCTCTCTCTCTCTGTCTGTTTCTCAGTGTCTCTCTGTGTTTCTGTCAGTGTCTCTCTCTCTGCTTCTGTCAATGTCTCTCTGTGTTTCTGTCAGTGTCTCTCTCTCTGTTTCTGTCAGTGTCTCTCTGTGTTTCTGTCAGTGTCTCTCTCTCTCTGTTTCTGTCAGTGTCTCTCTCTGTTTCTGTCAGTGTCTCTCTGTGTTTCTGTCAGTGTCTCGCTCTGTTTCTGTCAGTGTCTCTCTCTCTCTGTTTCTGTCAGTGTATCTCTCTCTCTGTGTATCTCGGAGTCTCTGTGTTTCTGTCAGTGTCTCTCTGTGTTTCTGTCAGTGTCTCTTTATCTCTTTTTCTGTCAGTGTCTCTCTGTGTTTCTGTCAGTGTCTCTCTCTGTGTTTCTGTCAGCGTCTCTCTGTGTTTCTGTCACTGTCTCTGTGTTTCTGTCCGTGTCTCTCTCTGTTTCTATCAGTGTCTCTGTGTTTCTGTCAGTGTCTCTCAGTGTTTCTGTCAGTGTCTCTCTCTCTCTGTTTCTGTCAGTGTCTCTGTGTTTCTGTCAGTGCCTCTCTGTGTTTCTGTCAGTGTCTCTGTGTTTCTGTCAGTGTCTCTCTGTGTTTCTGTCAGTGTCTCTGTGTTTCTGTCAGTGTCTCTCTCTGCCTGTCTGTTTCTCAGTGTCTCTCTGTGTTTCTGTCAGTGTCTCTCTCTCTGTTTCTGTCAGTGTCTCTCTGTGTTTCTGTCAGTGTCTCTCTCTCTCTGTTTCTGTCAGTGTCTCTCTCAGTTTCCGTCTGTGTCTCTCTGTGTTTCTGTCAGTGTCTCTCTCTCTCTGTTTCTGTCAGTGTCTCTCTCTCTCTCTGTTTCTATCACTGTCTCTCTGTGTTTCTGTCAGTGTCTCTGTGTTTCTGTCAGTGTCTCTCTCTCTGTTTCTGTCAGTGTCTCTCTGTGTTTCTGTCAGTGTCTCTCTCTCTCTGTTTCTGTCAGTGTCTCTGTGTTTCTGTCAGTGCCTCTCTGTGTTTCTGTCAGTGTCTCTCTCTCTGTGTTTCTGTTAGTGTCTCTCTGTGTTTCTGTCAGTGTGTCTCTCTCTCTGTTTCTGTCAGTGTCTCTCTGTGTTTCTGTCAGTGTCTCTCTCTCTGTTTCTGTCAGTGTCTCTCTGTGTTTCTGTCAGTGTCACTCTCTCTCTGTTTCTGTCAGTGTCTCTCTGTGTTTCTGTCAGTGTCTCTCTCTCTCTGTGTCTGTCAGTGTCTCTCTCTGTTTCTGTCTGTGTCTCTCTGTGTTTCGGTCAGTGTCTCTCTCTCTCTCTGTTTCTGTCAGTGTCTCTCTGTGTTTCTGTCAGTGTCTCTTTATCTCTTTTTCTGTCAGTGTCTCTCTGTGTTTCTGTCAGTGTCTCTCTCTGTGTTTCTGTCAGTGTCTCTCTGTGTTTCTGTCAGTGTCTCTGTGTTTCTGTCAGTGTCTCTCTCTGTCTGTCTGTTTCTCAGTGTCTCTCTGTGTTTCTGTCAGTGTCTCTCTCTCTGTTTCTGTCAGTGTCTCTCTGTGTTTCTGTCAGTGTCTCTCTCTCTCTGTTTCTGTCAGTGTCTCTCTCTGTTTCTGTCAGTGTCTCTCTGTGTTTCTGTCAGTGTCTCCCTCTCTCTTTTTCTGTCAGTGTCTCTGTGTTTCTGTCAGTGCCTCTCTGTGTTTCTGTCAGTGTCTCTCTCTCTCTGTTTCTGTTAGTGTCTCTCTGTGTTTCTGTCAGTGTCTCTCTCTCTCTGTTTCTGTCAGTGTCTCTCTGTGTTTCTGTCAGTGTCTCTCTCTCTGTTTCTGTCAGTGTCTCTCTGTGTTTCTGTCAGTGTCACTCTCTCTCTGTTTCTGTCAGTGTCTCTCTGTGTTTCTGTCAGTGTCTCTCTCTCTCTCTGTCTGTCAGTGTCTCTCTCTGTTTCTGTCTGTGTCTCTCTGTGTTTCTGTCAGTGTCTCTCTCTCTCTCTGTTTCTGTCAGTGTCTCTCTGTGTTTCTGTCAGTGTCTCTTTATCTCTTTTTCTGTCAGTGTCTCTCTGTGTTTCTGTCAGTGTCTCTCTCTGTGTTTCTGTCAGTGTCTCTCTGTGTTTCTGTCAGTGTCTCTCTCTCTGTTTCTGTCAGCGTCTCTCTGTGTTTCTGTCACTGTCTCTGTGTTTCTGTCCGTGTCCCTCTCTGTTTCTGTCAGTGTCTCTGTGTTTCTGTCAGGGTCTCTCTGTGTTTCTGTCAGTGTCTCTCTCTCTCTGTTTCTGTCAGTGTCTCTGTGTTTCTGTCAGTGCCCCTCTGTGTTTCTGTCAGTGTTCCTCTCTCTCTGTTTCTGTCAGTGTCTCTCTGTGTTTCTATCAGTGTCTCTGTGTTTCTGTCAGTGTCTCTCTGTGTTTCTGTCAGTGTCTCTGTGTTTCTGTCAGTGTCTCTCTCTGTCTGTCTGTTTCTCAGTGTCTCTCTGTGTTTCTGTCAGTGTCTCTCTCTCTCTGTCTGTTTCTCAGTGTCTCTCTGTGTTTCTGTCAGTGTCTCTCGCTCTCTCTGTCTGTTTCTCAGTGTCTCTCTGTGTTTCTGTCAGTGTCTCTCTGTATTTCTGTCAGTGTCTCTGTGTTTCTGTCAGTGTCTCTCTGTGTTTCTGTCAGTGTCTCTCTCTCTCTGACTTTTTCTCAGTGTCTCTCTGTGTTGCTGTCTGTGTCTCTGTGTTTCTGTCAGTGTCTCTCTCTGTTTCTGTCAGTGTCTCTCTGTGTTTCTGTCAGTGTCTCTCTCTCTCTGTCTGTTTCTCAGTGTCTCTCTGTGTTTCTGTCAGTGTCTCTCTCTCTCTCTCTCTGTTTCTCAGTGTCTCTCTGTGTTTCTGTCAGTGTCTCTCTGTGTTTCTGTCAGTGTCTCTCTCTCTGTTTCTGTCAGTGTCTCTCTGTATTTCTGTCAGTGTCTCTCTCTCTCTGTTTCTGTCAGTGTCTCTGTGTTTCTGTCAGTGCCTCTCTGTGTTTCTGTCAGTGTCTCTCTCTCTCTGTTTCTGTTAGTGTCTCTCTGTGTTTCTGTCAGTGTGTCTCTCTCTCTGTTTCTGTCAGTGTCTCTCTGTGTTTCTGTCAGTGTCTCTCTCTCTGTTTCTGTCAGTGTCTCTCTGTGTTTCTGTCAGTGTCACTCTCTCTCTGTTTCTGTCAGTGTCTCTCTGTGTTTCTGTCAGTGTCTCTCTCTCTCTGTGTCTGTCTGTGTCTCTCTCTGTTTCTGTCTGTGTCTCTCTGTGTTTCGGTCAGTGTCTCTCTCTCTCACTGTTTCTGTCAGTGTCTCTCTGTGTTTCTGTCAGTGTCTCTTTATCTCTTTTTCTGTCAGTGTCTCTCTGTGTTTCTGTCAGTGTCTCTCTCTGTTTCTGTCAGTGTCTCTCTGTGTTTCTGTAAGTGTCACTCTCTCTCTGTTTCTGTCAGTGTCTCTCTGTGTTTCTGTCAGTGTCTCTCTCTCTCGCTGTCTGTCAGTGTCTCTCTCTGTTTCTGTCTTTGTCTCTCTGTGTTTATGTCAGTGTCTCTCTCTCTCTCTGTTTCTGTCAGTGTCTCTCTGTGTTTCTGTCAGTGTCTCTTTATCTCTTTTTCTGTCAGTGTCTCTCTGTGTTTCTGTCAGTGTCTCTCTCTGTGTCTCTGTCAGTGTCTCTCTGTGTTTCTGTCAGTGTATCTCTCTCTGTTTCTGTCAGCGTCTCTCTGTGTTCCTGTCAGTGTCTCTGTGTTTCTGTCCGTGTCTCTCTCTGTTTCTGTCAGTGTCTCTGTGTTTCTGTCAGTGTCTCTCTGTGTGTTTCTGTCAGTGTCTCTCTCTGTGTTTCTGTCAGTGTATCTCTCTCTGTTTCTCTCAGCGTCTCTCTGTGTTCCTGTCAGTGTCTCTGTGTTTCTGTCCGTGTCTCTCTCTGTTTCTGTCAGTGTCTCTGTGTTTCTATCAGTGTCTCTGTGTTTCTGTCAGTGTCTCTCTGTGTTTCTGTCAGTGTCTCTGTGTTTCTGTCAGTGTCTCTCTCTGTCTGTCTGTTTCTCAGTGTCTCTCTGTGTTTCTGTCAGTGTCTCTCTCTCTCTCTCTGTTTCTGTCAGTGTCTCTCATTGTTTCTGTCAGTGTCTCTGTGTTTCTGTCAGTGTCTCTCTCTCTCTGTCTGTTTCTCAGTGTCTCTCTGTGTTTCTGTCAGTGTCTCTCTGTGTTTCTGTCAGTGTCTCTCTCTCTCTGTCTGTTTCTCAGTGTCTCTCTGTGTTTCTGTCAGTGTCTCTCTGTATTTCTGTCAGTGTCTCTGTGTTTCTGTCAGAGTCTCTCTGTGTTTCTGTCAGTGTCTCTCTCTCTGTGTCTGTTTCTCAGTGTCTCTATGTGTTGCTGTCAGTGTCTCTGTGTTTCTGTCAGTGTCTCTCTCTGTTTCTGTCAGTGTCTTTCTGTGTTTCTGTCAGTGTCTCTCTCTCTCTGTCTGTTTCTCAGTGTCTCTCTGTGTTTCTGTCAGTGTCTCTCGCTCTCTCTGTCTGTTTCTCAGTGTCTCTCTGTGTTTCTGTCAGTGTCTCTCTGTATTTCTGTCAGTGTCTCTGTGTTTCTGTCAGTGTCTCTCTCTGTCTGTCTGTTTCTCAGTGTCTCTCTGTGTTTCTGTCAGTGTCTCTCTCTCTGTTTCTGTCAGTGTCTCTCTGTGTTTCTGTCAGTGTCTCTCTCTCTCTGTTTCTGTCAGTGTCTCTCTCAGTTTCCGTCAGTGTCTCTCTGTGTTTCTGTCAGTGTCTCTCTCTCTCTGTTTCTGTCAGTGTCTCTCTCTCTCTCTGTTTCTATCACTGTCTCTCTGTGTTTCTGTCAGTGTCTCTGTGTTTCTGTCAGTGTCTCTCTCTCTGTTTCTGTCAGTGTCTCTCTGTGTTTCTGTCAGTGTCTCTCTCTCTCTGTTTCTGTCAGTGTCTCTGTGTTTCTGTCAGTGCCTCTCTGTGTTTCTGTCAGTGTCTCTCTCTCTCTGTTTCTGTTAGTGTCTCTCTGTGTTTCTGTCAGTGTGTCTCTCTCTCTGTTTCTGTCAGTGTCTCTCTGTGTTTCTGTCAGTGTCTCTCTCTCTGTTTCTGTCAGTGTCTCTCTGTGTTTCTGTCAGTGTCACTCTCTCTCTGTTTCTGTCAGTGTCTCTCTGTGTTTCTGTCAGTGTCTCTCTCTCTCTGTGTCTGTCAGTGTCTCTCTCTGTTTCTGTCTGTGTCTCTCTGTGTTTCGGTCATTGTCTCTCTCTCTCTCTGTTTCTGTCAGTGTCTCTCTGTGTTTCTGTCAGTGTCTCTTTATCTCTTTTTCTGTCAGTGTCTCTCTGTGTTTCTGTCAGTGTCTCTGTGTTTCTGTCAGTGTCTCTCTCTGTCTGTCTGTTTCTCAGTGTCTCTCTGTGTTTCTGTCAGTGTCTCTCTCTCTGTTTCTGTCAGTGTCTCTCTGTGTTTCTGTCAGTGTCTCTCTCTCTCTGTTTCTGTCAGTGTCTCTCTCTGTTTCTGTCAGTGTCTCTCTGTGTTTCTGTCAGTGTCTCTCTCTCTCTTTTTCTGTCAGTGTCTCTGTGTTTCTGTCAGTGCCTCTCTGTGTTTCTGTCAGTGTCTCTCTCTCTCTGTTTCTGTTAGTGTCTCTCTGTGTTTCTGTCAGTGTCTCTCTCTCTCTGTTTCTGTCAGTGTCTCTCTGTGTTTCTGTCAGTGTCTCTCTCTCTGTTTCTGTCAGTGTCTCTCTGTGTTTCTGTCAGTGTCACTCTCTCTCTGTTTCTGTCAGTGTCTCTCTGTGTTTCTGTCAGTGTCTCTCTCTCTCTCTGTCTGTCAGTGTCTCTCTCTGTTTCTGTCTGTGTCTCTCTGTGTTTCTGTCAGTGTCTCTCTCTCTCTCTGTTTCTGTCAGTGTCTCTCTGTGTTTCTGTCAGTGTCTCTTTATCTCTTTTTCTGTCAGTGTCTCTCTGTGTTTCTGTCAGTGTCTCTCTCTGTGTTTCTGTCAGTGTCTCTCTGTGTTTCTGTCAGTGTCTCTCTCTCTGTTTCTGTCAGCGTCTCTCTGTGTTTCTGTCACTGTCTCTGTGTTTCTGTCCGTGTCCCTCTCTGTTTCTGTCAGTGTCTCTGTGTTTCTGTCAGGGTCTCTCTGTGTTTCTGTCAGTGTCTCTCACTCTCTGTTTCTGTCAGTGTCTCTGTGTATCTGTCAGTGCCCCTCTGTGTTTCTGTCAGTGTTCCTCTCTCTCTGTTTCTGTCAGTGTCTCTCTGTGTTTCTATCAGTGTCTCTGTGTTTCTGTCAGTGTCTCTCTGTGTTTCTGTCAGTGTCTCTGTGTTTCTGTCAGTGTCTCTCTCTGTCTGTCTGTTTCTCAGTGACTCTCTGTGTTTCTGTCAGTGTCTCTCTCTCTCTCTCTGTTTCTGTCAGTGTCTCTCATTGTTTCTGTCAGTGTCTCTGTGTTTCTGTCAGTGTCTCTCTCTCTCTGTCTGTTTCTCAGTGTCTCTCTGTGTTTCTGTCAGTGTCTCTCTGTGTTTCTGTCAGTGTCTCTCTCTCTCTCTGTCTGTTTCTCAGTGTCTCTCTGTGTTTCTGTCAGTGTCTCACTGTATTTCTGTCAGTGTCTCTGTGTTTCTGTCAGAGTCTCTCTGTGTTTCTGTCAGTGTCTCTCTCTCTGTGTCTGTTTCTCAGTGTCTCTATGTGTTGCTGTCAGTGTCTCTGTGTTACTGTCAGTGTCTATCTCTGTTTCTGTCAGTGTCTTTCTGTGTTTCTGTCAGTGTCTCTCTCTCTCTGTCTGTTTCTCAGTGTCTCTCTGTGTTTCTGTCAGTGTCTCTCGCTCTCTCTGTCTGTTTCTCAGTGTCTCTCTGTGTTTCTGTCAGTGTCTCTCTGTATTTCTGTCAGTGTCTCTGTGTTTCTGTCAGTGTCTCTCTGTGTTTCTGTCAGTGTCTCTCTCTCTCTGACTTTTTCTCAGTGTCTCTCTGTGTTGCTGTCTGTGTCTCTGTGTTTCTGTCAGTGTCTCTCTCTGTTTCTGTCAGTGTCTCTCTGTGTTTCTGTCAGTGTCTCTCTCTCTCTGTCTGTTTCTCAGTGCCTCTCTGTGTTTCTGTCAGTGTCTCTCTCTCTCTCTGTCTGTTTCTCAGTGTCTCTCTGTGTTTCTGTCAGTGTCTCCCTGTGTTTCTGTCAGTGTCTCTCTCTCTGTTTCTGTCAGTGTCTCTCTGTGTTTCTGTCAGTGTCTCTCTCTCTCTGTTTCTGTCAGTGTCTCTGTGTTTCTGTCAGTGCCTCTCTGTGTTTCTGTCAGTGTCTCTCTCTCTCTGTTTCTGTTAGTGTCTCTCTGTGTTTCTGTCAGTGTGTCTCTCTCTCTGTTTCTGTCAGTGTCTCTCTGTGTTTCTGTCAGTGTCTCTCTCTCTGTTTCTGTCAGTGTCTCTCTGTGTTTCTGTCAGTGTCTCTCTCTCTCTGTGTC
This sequence comes from Heterodontus francisci, assembly GCF_036365525.1. Lineage (NCBI taxonomy): Eukaryota > Metazoa > Chordata > Chondrichthyes > Heterodontiformes > Heterodontidae > Heterodontus > Heterodontus francisci. The sequence continues at coordinate 115,142,741 of NC_090378.1, forward strand.
TGTCTGTGTCTCTCTCTGTTTCTGTCTGTGTCTCTCTGTGTTTCGGTCAGTGTCTCTCTCTCTCACTGTTTCTGTCAATGTCTCTCTGTGTTTCTGTCAGTGTCTCTTTATCTCTTTTTCTGTCAGTGTCTCTCTGTGTTTCTGTCAGTGTCTCTCTCTGTTTCTGTCAGTGTCTCTCTGTGTTTCTGTAAGTGTCACTCTCTCTCTGTTTCTGTCAGTGTCTCTCTGTGTTTCTGTCAGTGTCTCTCTCTCTCGCTGTCTGTCAGTGTCTCTCTCTGTTTCTGTCTGTGTCTCTCTGTGTTTCTGTCAGTGTCTCTCTCTGTGTTTCTGTCAGTGTCTCTCTGTGTTTCTGTCAGTGTATCTCTCTCTGTTTCTGTCAGCGTCTCTCTGTGTTCCTGTCAGTGTCTCTGTGTTTCTGTCCGTGTCTCTCTCTGTTTCTGTCAGTGTCTCTGTGTTTCTGTCAGTGTCTCTCTGTGTGTTTCTGTCAGTGTCTCTCTCTGTGTTTCTGTCAGTGTATCTCTCTCTGTTTCTGTCAGCGTCTCTCTGTGTTCCTGTCAGTGTCTCTGTGTTTCTGTCCGTGTCTCTCTCTGTTTCTGTCAGTGTCTCTGTGTTTCTATCAGTGTCTCTGTGTTTCTGTCAGTGTCTCTCTGTGTTTCTGTCAGTGTCTCTGTGTTTCTGTCAGTGTCTCTCTCTGTCTGTCTGTTTCTCAGTGTCTCTCTGTGTTTCTGTCAGTGTCTCTCTCTCTCTCTCTGTTTCTGTCAGTGTCTCTCATTGTTTCTGTCAGTGTCTCTGTGTTTCTGTCAGTGTCTCTCTCTCTCTGTCTGTTTCTCAGTGTCTCTCTGTGTTTCTGTCAGTGTCTCTCTGTGTTTCTGTCAGTGTCTCTCTCTCTCTGTCTGTTTCTCAGTGTCTCTCTGTGTTTCTGTCAGTGTCTCTCTGTATTTCTGTCAGTGTCTCTGTGTTTCTGTCAGAGTCTCTCTGTGTTTCTGTCAGTGTCTCTCTCTCTGTGTCTGTTTCTCAGTGTCTCTATGTGTTGCTGTCAGTGTCTCTGTGTTTCTGTCAGTGTCTCTCTCTGTTTCTGTCAGTGTCTTTCTGTGTTTCTGTCAGTGTCTCTCTCTCTCTGTCTGTTTCTCAGTGTCTCTCTGTGTTTCTGTCAGTGTCTCTCGCTCTCTCTGTCTGTTTCTCAGTGTCTCTCTGTGTTTCTGTCAGTGTCTCTCTGTATTTCTGTCAGTGTCTCTGTGTTTCTGTCAGTGTCTCTCTGTGTTTCTGTCAGTGTCTCTCTCTCTCTGACTTTTTCTCAGTGTCTCTCTGTGTTGCTGTCTGTGTCTCTGTGTTTCTGTCAGTGTCTCTCTCTGTTTCTGTCAGTGTCTCTCTGTGTTTCTGTCAGTGTCTCTCTCTCTCTGTCTGTTTCTCAGTGTCTCTCTGTGTTTCTGTCAGTGTCTCTCTCTCTCTCTGTCTGTTTCTCAGTGTCTCTCTGTGTTTCTGTCAGTGTCTCTCTGTGTTTCTGTCAGTGTCTCTCTCTCTGTTTCTGTCCGTGTCTCTCTGTGTTTCTGTCAGTGTCACTCTCTCTCTGTTTCTGTCAGTGTCTCTGTGTTTCTGTCAGTGCCTCTCTGTGTTTCTGTCAGTGTCTCTCTCTCTCTGTTTCTGTTAGTGTCTCTCTGTGTTTCTGTCAGTGTGTCTCTCTCTCTGTTTCTGTCAGTGTCTCTCTGTGTTTCTGTCAGTGTCTCTCTCTCTGTTTCTGTCAGAGTCTCTCTGTGTTTCTGTCAGTGTCACTCTCTCTCTGTTTCTGTCAGTGTCTCTCTGTGTTTCTGTCAGTGTCTCTCTCTCTCTGTGTCTGTCTGTGTCTCTCTCTGTTTCTGTCTGTGTCTCTCTGTGTTTTGGTCAGTGTCTCTCTCTCTCACTGTTTCTGTCAGTGTCACTCTGTGTTTCTGTCAGTGTCTCTTTATCTCTTTTTCTGTCAGTGTCTCTCTGTGTTTCTGTCAGTGTCTCTCTCTGTTTCTGTCAGTGTCTCTCTGTGTTTCTGTGTCACTCTCTCTCTGTTTCTGTCAGTGTCTCTCTGTGTTTCTGTCAGTGTCTCTCTCTCTCGCTGTCTGTCAGTGTCTCTCTCTGTTTCTGTCTGTGTCTCTCTGTGTTTCTGTCAGTGTCTCTCTCTCTCTCTGTTTCTGTCAGTGTCTCTCTGTGTTTCTGTCAGTGTCTCTTTATCTCTTTTTCTGTCAGTGTCTCTCTGTGTTTCTGTCAGTGTCTCTCTCTGTGTTTCTGTCAGTGTCTCTCTGTGTTTCTGTCAGTGTCTCTCTCTCTCTGTTTCTGTTAGTGTCTCTCTGTGTTTCTGTCAGTGTGTCTCTCTCTCTGTTTCTGTCAGTGTCTCTGTGTTTCTGTCAGTGCCTCTCTGTGTTTCTGTCAGTGTCTCTCTCTCTCTGTTTCTGTTAGTGTCTCTCTGTGTTTCTGTCAGTGTGTCTCTCTCTCTGTTTCTGTCAGTGTCTCTCTGTGTTTCTGTCAGTGTCTCTCTCTCTGTTTCTGTCAGTGTATCTCTGTGTTTCTGTCAGTGTCTCTCTCTCTCTGTGTCTGTCTGTGTCTCTCTCTGTTTCTGTCTGTGTCTCTCTGTGTTTCGGTCAGTGTCTCTCTCTCTCACTGTTTCTGTCAGTGTCTCTCTGTGTTTCTGTCAGTGTCTCTTTATCTCTTTTTCTGTCAGTGTCTCTCTGTGTTTCTGTCAGTGTCTCTCTGTGTTTCTGTCAGTGTCTCTCTCTGTTTCTGTCAGTGTCTCTCTGTGTTTCTGTAAGTGTCACTCTCTCTCTGTTTCTGTCAGTGTCTCTCTGTGTTTCTGTCAGTGTCTCTCTCTCTCGCTGTCTGTCAGTGTCTCTCTCTGTTTCTGTCTGTGTCTCTCTGTGTTTCTGTCAGTGTCTCTCTCTCTCTCTGTTTCTGTCAGTGTCTCTCTGTGTTTCTGTCAGTGTCTCTTTATCTCTTTTTCTGTCAGTGTCTCTCTGTGTTTCTGTCAGTGTCTCTCTCTGTGTTTCTGTCAGTGTCTCTCTGTGTTTCTGTCAGTGTATCTCTCTCTGTTTCTGTCAGCGTCTCTCTGTGTTCCTGTCAGTGTCTCTGTGTTTCTGTCCGTGTCTCTCTCTGTTTCTGTCAGTGTCTCTGTGTTTCTGTCAGTGTCTCTCTGTGTGTTTCTGTCAGTGTCTCTCTCTGTGTTTCTGTCAGTGTATCTCTCTCTGTTTCTGTCAGCGTCTCTCTGTGTTCCTGTCAGTGTCTCTGTGTTTCTGTCCGTGTCTCTCTCTGTTTCTGTCAGTGTCTCTGTGTTTCTCAGTGTCTCTGTGTTTCTGTCAGTGTCTCTCTGTGTTTCTGTCAGTGTCTCTGTGTTTCTGTCCGTGTCTCTCTCTGTTTCTGTCAGTGTCTCTGTGTTTCTGTCAGTGTCTCTCAGTGTTTCTGTCAGTGTCTCTCTCTCTCTGTTTCTGTCAGTGTCTCTGTGTTTCTGTCAGTGCCTCTCTGTGTTTCTGTCAGTGTCCCTCTCTCTCTGTTTCTGTCAGTGTCTCTCTGTGTTTCTGTCAGTGTCTCTCTCTCTGTTTCTGTCAGAGTCTCTCTGTGTTTCTGTCAGTGTCACTCTCTCTCTGTTTCTGTCAGTGTCTCTCTGTGTTTCTGTCAGTGTCTCTCTCTCTCTGTGTCTGTCTGTGTCTCTCTCTGTTTCTGTCTGTGTCTCTCTGTGTTTTGGTCAGTGTCTCTCTCTCTCACTGTTTCTGTCAGTGTCACTCTGTGTTTCTGTCAGTGTCTCTTTATCTCTTTTTCTGTCAGTGTCTCTCTGTGTTTCTGTCAGTGTCTCTCTCTGTTTCTGTCAGTGTCTCTCTGTGTTTCTGTGTCACTCTCTCTCTGTTTCTGTCAGTGTCTCTCTGTGTTTCTGTCAGTGTCTCTCTCTCTCGCTGTCTGTCAGTGTCTCTCTCTGTTTCTGTCTGTGTCTCTCTGTGTTTCTGTCAGTGTCTCTCTCTCTCTCTGTTTCTGTCAGTGTCTCTCTGTGTTTCTGTCAGTGTCTCTTTATCTCTTTTTCTGTCAGTGTCTCTCTGTGTTTCTGTCAGTGTCTCTCTCTGTGTTTCTGTCAGTGTCTCTCTGTGTTTCTGTCAGTGTCTCTCTCTGTTTCTGTTAGTGTCTCTCTGTGTTTCTGTCAGTGTGTCTCTCTCTCTGTTTCTGTCAGTGTCTCTGTGTTTCTGTCAGTGCCTCTCTGTGTTTCTGTCAGTGTCTCTCTCTCTCTGTTTCTGTTAGTGTCTCTCTGTGTTTCTGTCAGTGTGTCTCTCTCTCTGTTTCTGTCAGTGTCTCTCTGTGTTTCTGTCAGTGTCTCTCTCTCTGTTTCTGTCAGTGTATCTCTGTGTTTCTGTCAGTGTCTCTCTCTCTCTGTATCTGTCTGTGTCTCTCTCTGTTTCTGTCTGTGTCTCTCTGTGTTTCGGTCAGTGTCTCTCTCTCTCACTGTTTCTGTCAGTGTCTCTCTGTGTTTCTGTCAGTGTCTCTTTATCTCTTTTTCTGTCAGTGTCTCTCTGTGTTTCTGTCAGTGTCTCTCTCTGTTTCTGTCAGTGTCTCTCTGTGTTTCTGTAAGTGTCACTCTCTCTCTGTTTCTGTCAGTGTCTCTCTGTGTTTCTGTCAGTGTCTCTCTCTCTCGCTGTCTGTCAGTGTCTCTCTCTGTTTCTGTCTGTGTCTCTCTGTGTTTCTGTCAGTGTCTCTCTCTCTCTCTGTTTCTGTCAGTGTCTCTCTGTGTTTCTGTCAGTGTCTCTTTATCTCTTTTTCTGTCAGTGTCTCTCTGTGTTTCTGTCAGTGTCTCTCTCTGTGTTTCTGTCAGTGTCTCTCTGTGTTTCTGTCAGTGTATCTCTCTCTGTTTCTGTCAGCGTCTCTCTGTGTTCCTGTCAGTGTCTCTGTGTTTCTGTCCGTGTCTCTCTCTGTTTCTGTCAGTGTCTCTGTGTTTCTGTCAGTGTCTCTCTGTGTGTTTCTGTCAGTGTCTCTCTCTGTGTTTCTGTCAGTGTATCTCTCTCTGTTTCTGTCAGCGTCTCTCTGTGTTCCTGTCAGTGTCTCTGTGTTTCTGTCCGTGTCTCTCTCTGTTTCTGTCAGTGTCTCTGTGTTTCTATCAGTGTCTCTGTGTTTCTGTCAGTGTCTCTCTGTGTTTCTGTCAGTGTCTCTGTGTTTCTGTCAGTGTCTCTCTCTGTCTGTCTGTTTCTCAGTGTCTCTCTGTGTTTCTGTCAGTGTCTCTCTGTGTTTCTGTCAGTGTCTCTGTGTTTCTGTCCGTGTCTCTCTCTGTTTCTGTCAGTGTCTCTGTGTTTCTGTCAGTGTCTCTCAGTGTTTCTGTCAGTGTCTCTCTCTCTCTGTTTCTGTCAGTGTCTCTGTGTTTCTGTCAGTGCCTCTCTGTGTTTCTGTCAGTGTCCCTCTCTCTCTGTTTCTGTCAGTGTCTCTCTGTGTTTCTGTCAGTGTCTCTGTGTTTCTGTCAGTGTCTCTCTGTGTTTCTGTCAGTGTCTCTGTGTTTCTGTCAGTGTCTCTCTCTGTCTGTCTGTTTCTCAGTGTCTCTCTGTGTTTCTGTCAGTGTCTCTCTCTCTGTTTCTGTCAGTGTCTCTCTGTGTTTCTGTCAGTGTCTCTCTCTCTCTGTTTCTGTCAGTGTCTCTCTCTGTTTCTGTCAGTGTCTCTCTGTGTTTCTGTCAGTGTCTCTCTCTCTCTGTTTCTGTCAGTGTATCTCTCTCTCTGTGTATCTCGGAGTCTCTGTGTTTCTGTCAGTGTCTCTCTCTCTCTGTTTCTATCAGTGTCTCTCTGTGTTTCTGTCAGTGTCTCTGTGTTTCTGTCAGTGTCTCTCTCTCTGTTTCTGTCAGTGTCTCTCTGTGTTTCTGTCAGTGTCTCTCTCTCTCTGTTTCTGTCAGTGTCTCTGTGTTTCTGTCAGTGCCTCTCTGTGTTTCTGTCAGTGTCTCTCTCTCTCTGTTTCTGTTAGTGTCTCTCTGTGTTTCTGTCAGTGTGTCTCTCTCTCTGTTTCTGTCAGTGTCTCTCTGTGTTTCTGTCATTGTCTCTCTCTCTGTTTCTGTCAGTGTCTCTCTGTGTTTCTGTCAGTGTCACTCTCTCTCTGTTTCTGTCAGTGTCTCTCATTGTTTCTGTCAGTGTCTCTCTGTTTCTGTCAGTGTCTCTCTGTGTTTCTGTCAGTGTCTCTGTGTTTCTGTCAGTGTCTCTCTGTGTTTCTGTCAGTGTCTCTGTGTTTCTGTCAGTGTCTCTCTCTGTCTGTCTGTTTCTCAGTGTCACTCTGTGTTTCTGTCAGTGTCTCTCTCTCTCTCTCTGTTTCTGTCAGTGTCTCTCATTGTTTCTGTCAGTGTCTCTGTGTTTCTGTCAGTGTCTCTCTGTGTTTCTGTCAGTGTCTCTCTCGCTCTGTCTGTTTCTCAGTGTCTCTCTGTGTTTCTGTCAGTGTCTCTCTCTGTTTCTGTCAGTGTCTCTCTGTGTTTCTGTCAGTGTCTCTGTGTTACTGTCAGTGTCTCTCTGTGTTTCTGTCAGTGTCTCTCTCTCTGCTTCTGTCAATGTCTCTCTGTGTTTCTGTCAGTGTCTCTCTCTCTGTTTCTGTCAGTGTCTCTCTGTGTTTCTGTCCGTGTCTCTCTCTGTTTCTGTCAGTGTCTCTGTGTTTCTGTCAGTGTCTCTCTGTGAGCTTCTGTCAGTGTCTCCATCTGTGTTTCTGTCAGTGTCTCTCTCTCTGTTTCTGTCAGTGTCTCTCTGTGTTTCTGTCAGTGTCTCTCTCTCTCTGTTTCTGTCAGTGTCTCTGTGTTTCTGTCAGTGCCCCTCTGTGTTTCTGTCAGTGTCTCTCTCTCTCTGTTTCTGTCAGTGTCTCTGTGTTTCTGTCAGTGTCTCTCTGTGTTTCTGTCAGTGTCTCTCTCTCTCTCTGTTTCTGTCAGTGTCTCTCTGTGTTTCTGTCAGTGTCTCTTTATCTCTTTTTCTGTCAGTGTCTCTCTGTGTTTCTGTCAGTGTCTCTCTCTGTGTTCCTGTCAGTGTCTCTGTGTTTCTGTCCGTGTCTCTCTCTGTTTCTGTCAGTGTCTCTCTGTTTCTGTCAGTGTCTCTCTGTGTTTCTGTCAGTGTCTCTGTGTTTCTGTCAGTGTCTCTCTCTCTGTTTCTGTCAGTGTCTCTCTGTGTTTCTGTCAGTGTCACTCTCTCTCTGTTTCTGTCAGTGTCTCTCATTGTTTCTGTCAGTGTCACTCTCTCTCTGTTTCTGTCAGTGTCTCTCTGTGTTTCTGTCAGTGTCTCTGTGTTACTGTCAGTGTCTCTCTGTGTTTCTGTCAGTGTCTCTCTCTGTGCTTCTGTCAATGTCTCTCTGTGTTTCTGTCAGTGTCTCTCTCTCTGTTTCTGTCAGCGTCTCTCTGTGTTTCTGTCACTGTCTCTGTGTTTCTGTCCGTGTCTCTCTCTGTTTCTGTCAGTGTCTCTGTGTTTCTGTCAGTGTCTCTCAGTGTTTCTGTCAGTGTCTCTCTCTCTCTGTTTCTGTCAGTGTCTCTGTGTTTCTGTCAGTGCCTCTCTGTGTTTCTGTCAGTGTCCCTCTCTCTCTGTTTCTGTCAGTGTCTCTCTGTGTTTCTGTCAGTGTCTCTGTGTTTCTGTCAGTGTCTCTCTGTGTTTCTGTCAGTGTCTCTGTGTTTCTGTCAGTGTCTCTCTCTGTCTGTCTGTTTCTCAGTGTCTCTCTGTGTTTCTCTCAGTGTCTCTCTCTCTGTTTCTGTCAGTGTCTCTCTGTGTTTCTGTCAGTGTCTCTCTCTCTCTGTTTCTGTCAGTGTCTCTCTCTGTTTCTGTCAGTGTCTCTCTGTGTTTCTGTCAGTGTCTCTCTCTCTCTGTTTCTGTCAGTGTATCTCTCTCTCTGTGTATCTCGGAGTCTCTGTGTTTCTGTCAGTGTCTCTCTCTCTCTGTTTCTATCAGTGTCTCTCTGTGTTTCTGTCAGTGTCTCTGTGTTTCTGTCAGTGTCTCTCTCTCTGTTTCTGTCAGTGTCTCTCTGTGTTTCTGTCAGTGTCTCTCTCTCTCTGTTTCTGTCAGTGTCTCTGTGTTTCTGTCAGTGCCTCTCTGTGTTTCTGTCAGTGTCTCTCTCTCTCTGTTTCTTTTAGTGTCTCTCTGTGTTTCTGTCAGTGTGTCTCTCTCTCTGTTTCTGTCAGTGTCTCTCTGTGTTTCTGTCATTGTCTCTCTCTCTGTTTCTGTCAGTGTCTCTCTGTGTTTCTGTCAGTGTCACTCTCTCTCTGTTTCTGTCAGTGTCTCTCATTGTTTCTGTCAGTGTCTCTCTGTTTCTGTCAGTGTCTCTCTGTGTTTCTGTCAGTGTCTCTGTGTTTCTGTCAGTGTCTCTCTGTGTTTCTGTCAGTGTCTCTGTGTTTCTGTCAGTGTCTCTCTCTGTCTGTCTGTTTCTCAGTGTCACTCTGTGTTTCTGTCAGTGTCTCTCTCTGTTTCTGTCAGTGTCTCTCATTGTTTCTGTCAGTGTCTCTGTGTTTCTGTCAGTGTCTCTCTGTGTTTCTGTCAGTGTCTCTCTCGCTCTGTCTGTTTCTCAGTGTCTCTCTGTGTTTCTGTCAGTGTCTCTCTCTGTTTCTGTCAGTGTCTCTCTGTGTTTCTGTCAGTGTCTCTGTGTTACTGTCAGTGTCTCTCTGTGTTTCTGTCAGTGTCTCTCTCTCTGCTTCTGTCAATGTCTCTCTGTGTTTCTGTCAGTGTCTCTCTCTCTGTTTCTGTCAGTGTCTCTCTGTGTTTCTGTCCGTGTCTCTCTCTGTTTCTGTCAGTGTCTCTGTGTTTCTGTCAGTGTCTCTCTGTGAGTTTCTGTCAGTGTCTCTCTCTGTGTTTCTGTCAGTGTCTCTCTCTCTGTTTCTGTCAGTGTCTCTCTGTGTTTCTGTCAGTGTCTCTCTCTCTCTGTTTCTGTCAGTGTCTCTGTGTTTCTGTCAGTGCCCCTCTGTGTTTCTGTCAGTGTCTCTCTCTCTCTGTTTCTGTCAGTGTCTCTGTGTTTCTGTCAGTGTCTCTCTGTGTTTCTGTCAGTGTCTCTCTCTCTCTCTGTTTCTGTCAGTGTCTCTCTGTGTTTCTGTCAGTGTCTCTTTATCTCTTTTTCTGTCAGTGTCTCTCTGTGTTTCTGTCAGTGTCTCTCTCTGTGTTCCTGTCAGTGTCTCTGTGTTTCTGTCCGTGTCTCTCTCTGTTTCTGTCAGTGTCTCTCTGTTTCTGTCAGTGTCTCTCTGTGTTTCTGTCAGTGTCTCTGTGTTTCTGTCAGTGTCTCTCTCTCTGTTTCTGTCAGTGTCTCTCTGTGTTTCTGTCAGTGTCACTCTCTCTCTGTTTCTGTCAGTGTCTCTCATTGTTTCTGTCAGTGTCTCTCTGTTTCTGTCAGTGTCTCTCTGTGTTTCTGTCAGTGTCTCTGTGTTTCTGTCAGTGTCTCTCTGTGTTTCTGTCAGTGTCTCTCTGTGTTTCTGTCAGTGTCTCTCTCTCTCTCTGTTTCTCAGTGTCTCTCTGTGTTTCTGTCAGTGTCTCTGTGTTTCTGTCAGTGCCTCTCTGTGTTTCTGTCAGTGTCTCTCTATCTCTGTTTCTGTTAGTGTCTCTCTGTGTTTCTGTCAGTGTCACTCTCTCTCTGTTTTGGTCATTGTATCTCTCTCTCTGTGTTTCTCGGAGTCTCTGTGTTTCTGTCAGTTTCTCTCTCTCTCTGTTTCTGTCTGTGTCTCTCTGTGTTTCTGTCAGTGTCTCTGTGTTACTGTCAGTGTCTCTCTGTGTTTCTGTCAGTGTCTCTCTCTCTGCTTCTGTCAATGTCTCTCTGTGTTTCTGTCAGTGTCTCTCTCTCTGTTTCTGTCAGCGTCTCTCTGTGTTTCTGTCACTGTCTCTGTGTTTCTGTCCGTGTCTCTCTCTGTTTCTGTCAGTGTCTCTGTGTTTCTGTCAGTGTCTCTCAGTGTTTCTGTCAGTGTCTTTCTCTCTCTGTTTCTGTCAGTGTCTCTGTGTTTCTGTCAGTGCCTCTCTGTGTTTCTGTCAGTGTCCCTCTCTCTCTGTTTCTGTCAGTGTCTCTCTGTCTTTCTGTCAGTGTCTCTGTGTTTCTGTCAGTGTCTCTCTGTGTTTCTGTCAGTGTCTCTGTGTTTCTGTCAGTGTCTCTCTCTGTCTGTCTGTTTCTCAGTGTCTCTCTGTGTTTCTGTCAGTGTCTCTCTCTCTGTTTCTGTCAGTGTCTCTCTGTGTTTCTGTCAGTGTCTCTCTCTCTCTGTTTCTGTCAGTGTCTCTCTCTGTTTCTGTCAGTGTCTCTCTGTGTTTCTGTCAGTGTCTCTCTCTCTCTGTTTCTGTCAGTGTATCTCTCTCTCTGTGTATCTCGGAGTCTCTGTGTTTCTGTCAGTGTCTCTCTCTCTCTGTTTCTATCAGTGTCTCTCTGTGTTTCTGTCAGTGTCTCTGTGTTTCTGTCAGTGTCTCTCTCTCTGTTTCTGTCAGTGTCTCTCTGTGTTTCTGTCAGTGTCTCTCTCTCTCTGTTTCTGTCAGTGTCTCTGTGTTTCTGTCAGTGCCTCTCTGTGTTTCTGTCAGTGTCTCTCTCTCTCTGTTTCTGTTAGTGTCTCTCTGTGTTTCTGTCAGTGTGTCTCTCTCTCTGTTTCTGTCAGTGTCTCTCTGTGTTTCTGTCAGTCTCTCTCTCTCTGTTTCTGTCAGTGTCTCTCTGTGTTTCTGTCAGTGTCACTCTCTCTCTTTTTCTGTCAGTGTCTCTCATTGTTTCTGTCAGTGTCTCTCTGTTTCTGTCAGTGTCTCTCTGTGTTTCTGTCAGTGTCTCTGTGTTTCTGTCAGTGTCTCTCTGTGTTTCTGTCAGTGTCTCTGTGTTTCTGTCAGTGTCTCTCTCTGTCTGTCTGTTTCTCAGAGTCACTCTGTGTTTCTGTCAGTGTCTCTCTCTCTCTCTCTGTTTCTGTCAGTGTCTCTCATTGTTTCTGTCAGTGTCTCTGTGTTTCTGTCAGTGTCTCTCTGTGTTTCTGTCAGTGTCTCTCTCGCTCTGTCTGTTTCTCAGTGTCTCTCTGTGTTTCTGTCAGTGTCTCTCTCTGTTTCTGTCAGTGTCTCTCTGTGTTTCTGTCAGTGTCTCTGTGTTACTGTCAGTGTCTCTCTGTGTTTCTGTCAGTGTCTCTCTCTCTGCTTCTGTCAATGTCTCTCTGTGTTTCTGTCAGTGTCTCTCTCTCTGTTTCTGTCAGTGTCTCTCTGTGTTTCTGTCAGTGTCTCTCTCTCTCTGTTTCTGTCAGTGTCTCTCTCTGTTTCTGTCAGTGTCTCTCTGTGTTTCTGTCAGTGTCTCTCTCTGTTTCTGTCAGTGTCTCTCTCTCTCTGCTTCTGTCAGTGTATCTCTCTCTCTGTGTATCTCGGAGTCTCTGTGTTTCTGTCAGTGTCTCTCTGTGTTTCTGTCAGTGTCTCTTTATCTCTTTTTCTGTCAGTGTCTCTCTGTGTTTCTGTCAGTGTCTCTCTCTGTGTTTCTGTCAGCGTCTCTCTGTGTTTCTGTCACTGTCTCTGTGTTTCTGTCCGTGTCTCTCTCTGTTTCTGTCAGTGTCTCTGTGTTTCTCTCAGTGTCTCTCAGTGTTTCTGTCAGTGTCTCTCTCTCTCTGTTTCTGTCAGTGTCTCTGTGTTTCTGTCAGTGCCTCTCTGTGTTTCTGTCAGTGTCCCTCTCTCTCTGTTTCTGTCAGTGTCTCTCTGTGTTTCTGTCAGTGTCTCTGTGTTTCTGTCAGTGTCTCTCTGTGTTTCTGTCAGTGTCTCTTTGTTTCTGTCAGTGTCTCTCTCTGTCTGTCTGTTTCTCAGTGTCTCTCTGTGTTTCTGTCAGTGTCTCTCTCTCTGTTTCTGTCAGTGTCTCTCTGTTTCTGTCAGTGTCTCTCTCTGTTTCTGTCAGTGTCTCTCTGTGTATCTGTCAGTGTCTCTCTCTCTCTGTTTCTGTCAGTGTATCTCTCTCTCTGTGTATCTCGGAGTCTCTGTGTTTCTGTCAGTGTCTCTCTCTCTCTGTTTCTATCAGTGTCTCTCTGTGTTTCTGTCAGTGTCTGTGTTTCTGTCAGTGTCTCTCTCTCTGTTTCTGTCAGTGTCTCTCTGTGTTTCTGTCAGTGTCTCTCTCTCTCTGTTTCTGTCAGTGTCTCTGTGTTTCTGTCAGTGCCTCTCTGTGTTTCTGTCAGTGTCTCTCTCTCTCTCTGTTTCTGTTAGTGTCTCTCTCTCTCTGTTTCTCATTCTCTGTGTTTCTGTCAGTGTCTCTCTGTTTCTGTCAGTGTCTCTCTCTCTCTTTGTTTCTCATTCTCTGTGCTTCTGTCAGTGTCTCTCTGTTTCTGTCAGTGTCTCTCTCTCACTGTTTCTCAATGTCTCTGTGTTTCTGTCAGTCTCTCTGTGTTTCTGTCAGTGTCTCTCTCTGTGTGTTTCTGTCTGTGTTTCTCTGTTTTATGTCAGTGTCTCTCTCTGTTTCTCAGTGTCTCTCTGTTTCTGTCAGTGTCTCTCTCTCTCTGTTTCTCAGTGTCTCTCTGTTTCTGTCAGTGTCTCTCTCTCTCTGTGTTTCTGTCAGTGTCTCTCTGTGTTTCTGTCAGTGTCTCTCTCTCTCTGTCTGTTTCTCCGTGCCTCTCTATGTTTACTGTCAGTGTCTCTCTGTTTTCTGTCAGTGTCTCTCTCTCTCTCTGTTTCTCAGTGTCTCTCTGTGTTTCTGTCAGTGTCTCTGTGTTTCTGTCAGTGCCTCTCTGTGCTTCTGTCAGTGTCTCTCTCTCTCTGTTTCTGTTAGTGTCTCTCTCTGTTTCTGTCAGTGTCTCTCTCTCTCTGTTTCTGTCAGTGTCTCTCTGTGTTTCTGTCAGTGTCTCTCTCTCTGTTTCTGTCAGTGTCTCTCTGTGTTTCTGTCAGTGTCTCTCTCTCTCTGTTTCTGTCAGTGTCTCGCTCTGTTTCTGTCAGTGTCTCTCTCTCTGTTTCTGTCAGTGTATCTCTCTCTCTGTGTATCTCGGAGTCTCTGTGTTTCTGTCAGTGTGTCTCTCTCTCTGTTTCTGTCAGTGTCTCTCTGTGTTTCTGTCAGTGTCTCTGTGTTTCTGTCAGTGTCTCTCTCTCTGCTTCTGTCAATTTCTCTCTGTGTTTCTGTCAGTGTCTCTCTCTCTGTTTCTCTCAGTGTCTCTCTGTGTTTCTGTCAGTGTCGCTCTCTCTCTCTGTGTTTCTCTCAGTGTCTCTCTCTGTTTCTGTCAGTGTCTCTCTGTGTTTCTGTCAGTGTCTCTCTCTCTGTTTCTGTCAGTGTCTCTCTGTGTTTCTGTCCATGTCTCTCTGTGTTTCTGTCAGTGTCTCTCTCTCTCTGTCTGTTTCTCAGTGTCTCTCTGTGTTTCTGTCAGTGTCTCTCTCTCTCTGTTTCTGTTAGTGTCTCTCTGTGTTTCTGTCAGTGTGTCTCTCTCTCTGCTTCTGTCAGTGTCTCTCTGTGTTTCTGTCAGTGTCTCTCTCTCTGTTTCTGTCAGTGTCTCTCTGTGTTTCTGTCAGTGTCACTCTCTCTCTGTTTTGGTCATTGTGTCTCTCTCTCTGTGTTTCTCGGAGTCTCTGTGTTTCTGTCAGTTTCTCTCTCTCTCTGTTTCTGTCAGTGTCTCTCTGTGTTTCTGTCAGTGTCTCTGTGTTACTGTCAGTGTCTCTCTGTGTTTCTGTCAGTGTCTCTCTCTCTGCTTCTGTCAATGTCTCTCTGTGTTTCTGTCAGTGTCTCTCTCTCTGTTTCTGTCAGTGTCTCTCTGTGTTTGTGTCAGTGTCTGTCTCTCTCTGTTTCTGTAAGTGTCTCTCTGTTTCTGTCAGTGTCTCTCTGTGTTTCTGTCACTGTCTCTCTCTCTATGTTTCTGTCAGTGTATTTCTCTCTCTGTGTATCTCGGAGTCTCTGTGTTGCTGTCAGTGTCTCTCTGTGTTTCTGTCAGTGTCTCTTTATCTCTTTTTCTGTCAGTGTCTCTCTGTGTTTCTGTCAGCGTCTCTCTGTGTTTCTGTCACTGTCTCTGTGTTTCTGTCCGTGTCTCTCTCTGTCTCTGTCAGTGTCTCTGTGTTTCTGTCAGTGTCTCTCAGTGTTTCTGTCAGTGTCTCTCTCTCTCTGTTTCTGTCAGTGTCTCTGTGTTTCTGTCAGTGCCTTACTGTGTTTCTGTCAGTGTCCCTCTCTCTCTGTTTCTGTCAGTGTCTCTCTGTGTTTCTGTCAGTGTCTCTGTGTTTCTGTCAGTGTCTCTCTGTGTTTCTGTCAGTGTCTCTGTGTTTCTGTCAGTGTCTCTCTCTGTCTGTCTGTTTCTCAGTGTCTCTCTGTGTTTCTGTCAGTGTCTCTCTCTCTGTTTCTGTCAGTGTCTCTCTGTGTTTCTGTCAGTGTCTCTCTCTCTCTGTTTCTGTCAGTGTCTCTCTGTGTTTCTGTCAGTGTCTCTCTGTGTTTCTGTCACTGTCTCTCTCTCTCTGTTTCTGTCAGTGTATCTCTCTCTCTGTGTATCTCGGAGTCTCTGTGTTTCTGTCAGTGTCTCTCTCTCTCTGTTTCTATCAGTGTCTCTCTGTGTTTCTGTCAGTGTCTCTGTGTTTCTGTCAGTGTCTCTCTCTCTGTTTCTGTCAGTGTCTCTCTGTGTTTCTGTCAGTGTCTCTCTCTCTCTGTTTCTGTCAGTGTCTCTGTGTTTCTGTCAGTGCCTCTCTGTGTTTCTGTCAGTGTCTCTCTCTCTCTGTTTCTGTTAGTGTCTCTCTGTGTTTCTGTCAGTGTGTCTCTCTCTCTGCTTCTGTCAGTGTCTCTCTGTGTTTCTGTCAGTGTCTCTCTCTCTGTTTCTGTCAGTGTCTCTCTGTGTTTCTGTCAGTGTCACTCTCTCTCTGTTTCTGTCAGTGTCTCTCTGTGTTTCTGTCAGTGTCTCTCTCTCTCTGTGTCTGTCAGTGTCTCTCTCTGTTTCTGTCTGTGTCTCTCTGTGTTTCGGTCAGTGTCTCTCTCTCTCTCTGTTTCTGTCAGTGTCTCTCTGTGTTTCTGTCAGTGTCTCTTTATCTCTTTTTCTGTCAGTGTCTCTCTGTGTTTCTGTCAGTGTCTCTCTCTGTGTTCCTGTCAGTGTCTCTGTGTTTCTGTCCGTGTCTCTCTCTGTTTCTGTCAGTGTCTCTCTGTTTCTGTCAGTGTCTCTCTGTGTTTCTGTCAGTGTCTCTGTGTTTCTGTCAGTGTCTCTCTCTGTCTGTCTGTTTCTCAGTCTCACTCTGTGTTTCTGTCAGTGTCTCTCTCTCTCTCTCTGTTTCTGTCAGTGTCTCTCATTGTTTCTGTCAGTGTCTCTGTGTTTCTGTCAGTGTCTCTCTGTGTTTCTGTCAGTGTCTCTCTCGCTCTGTCTGTTTCTCAGTGTCTCTCTGTGTTTCTGTCAGTGTCTCTCTCTGTTTCTGTCAGTGTCTCTCTGTGTTTCTGTCAGTGTCTCTGTGTTACTGTCAGTGTCTCTCTGTGTTTCTGTCAGTGTCTCTCTCTCTGCTTCTGTCAATGTCTCTCTGTGTTTCTGTCAGTGTCTCTCTCTCTGTTTCTGTCAGTGTCTCTCTGTGTTTCTGTCAGTGTCTCTCTCTCTCTGTTTCTGTCAGTGTCTCTCTCTGTTTCTGTCAGTGTCTCTCTGTGTTTCTGTCAGTGTCTCTCTCTGTTTCTGTCAGTGTCTCTCTCTCTCTGTTTCTGTCAGTGTATCTCTCTCTCTGTGTATCTCGGAGTCTCTGTGTTTCTGTCAGTGTCTCTCTGTGTTTCTGTCAGTGTCTCTTTATCTCTTTTTCTGTCAGTGTCTCTCTGTGTTTCTGTCAGTGTCTCTCTCTGTGTTTCTGTCAGCGTCTCTCTGTGTTTCTGTCACTGTCTCTGTGTTTCTGTCCGTGTCTCTCTCTGTTTCTGTCAGTGTCTCTGTGTTTCTGTCAGTGTCTCTCAGTGTTTCTGTCAGTGTCTCTCTCTCTCTGTTTCTGTCAGTGTCTCTGTGTTTCTGTCAGTGCCTCTCTGTGTTTCTGTCAGTGTCCCTCTCTCTCTGTTTCTGTCAGTGTCTCTCTGTGTTTCTGTCAGTGTCTCTGTGTTTCTGTCAGTGTCTCTCTGTGTTTCTGTCAGTGTCTCTGTGTTTCTGTCAGTGTCTCTCTCTGTCTGTCTGTTTCTCAGTGTCTCTCTGTGTTTCTGTCAGTGTCTCTCTCTCTGTTTCTGTCAGTGTCTCTCTGTTTCTGTCAGTGTCTCTCTCTGTTTCTGTCAGTGTCTCTCTGTGTTTCTGTCAGTGTCTCTCTCTCTCTGTTTCTGTCAGTGTATCTCTCTCTCTGTGTATCTCGGAGTCTCTGTGTTTCTGTCAGTGTCTCTGTCTCTCTGTTTCTATCAGTGTCTCTCTCTCTGTTTCTGTCAGTGTCTCTCTGTGTTTCTGTCAGTGTCTCTCTCTCTCTGTTTCTGTCAGTGTCTCTGTGTTTCTGTCAGTGCCTCGCTGTGTTTCTGTCAGTGTCTCTCTCTCTCTGTTTCTGTTAGTGTCTCTCTCTCTCTGTTTCTCATTCTCTGTGTTTCTGTCAGTGTCTCTGTTTCTGTCAGTGTCTCTCTCTCTCTTTGTTTCTCATTCTCTGTGTTTCTGTCAGTGTCTCTCTGTTTCTGTCAGTGTCTCTCTCTCACTGTTTCTCAATGTCTCTGTGTTTCTGTCAGTCTCTCTGTGTTTCTGTCAGTGTCTCTCTCTCTGTGTTTCTGTCTGTGTTTCTCTGTTTTCTGTCAGTGTCTCTCTCTGTTTCTCAGTGTCTCTCTGTTTCTGTCAGTGTCTCTCTCTCTCTGTTTCTCAGTGTATCTCTGTTTCTGTCAGTGTCTCTCTCTCTCTGTCTGTTTCTCCGTGCCTCTCTTTGTTTACTGTCAGTGTCTCTCTGTTTTCTGTCAGTGTCTCTCTCTCTCTCTGTTTCTCAGTGTCTCTCTGTGTTTCTGTCAGTGTCTCTGTGTTTCTGTCAGTGCCTCTCTGTGCTTCTGTCAGTGTCTCTCTCTCTCTGTTTCTGTTAGTGTCTCTCTCTGTTTCTGTCAGTGTCTCTCTCTCTCTGTTTCTGTCAGTGTCTCTCTGTGTTTCTGTCAGTGTCTCTCTCTCTGTTTCTGTCAGTGTCTCTCTGTGTTTCTGCCAGTGTCTCTCTCTCTCTGTTTCTGTCAGTGTCTCGCTCTGTTTCTGTCAGTGTCTCTCTGTGTTTCTGTCAGTGTCTCTGTGTTTCTGTCAGTGTCTCTCTGTGTTTCTGTCAGTGTCTCTGTGTTTCTGTCAGTGTCTCTCTCTGTCTGTCTGTTTCTCAGTGTCTCTCTGTGTTTCTCTCAGTGTCTCTCTCTCTGTTTCTGTCAGTGTCTCTCTGTGTTTCTGTCAGTGTCTCTCTCTCTCTGTTTCTGTCAGTGTCTCTCTCTGTTTCTGTCAGTGTCTCTCTGTGTTTCTGTCAGTGTCTCTCTCTCTCTGTTTCTGTCAGTGTATCTCTCTCTCTGTGTATCTCGGAGTCTCTGTGTTTCTGTCAGTGTCTCTCTCTCTCTGTTTCTATCAGTGTCTCTCTGTGTTTCTGTCAGTGTCTCTGTGTTTCTGTCAGTGTCTCTCTCTCTGTTTCTGTCAGTGTCTCTCTGAGTTTCTGTCAGTGTCTCTCTCTCTCTGTTTCTGTCAGTGTCTCTGTGTTTCTGTCAGTGCCTCTCTGTGTTTCTGTCAGTGTCTCTCTCTCTCTGTTTCTGTTAGTGTCTCTCTGTGTTTCTGTCAGTGTGTCTCTCTCTCTGTTTCTGTCAGTGTCTCTCTGTGTTTCTGTCATTGTCTCTCTCTCTGTTTCTGTCAGTGTCTCTCTGTGTTTCTGTCAGTGTCACTCTCTCTCTGTTTCTGTCAGTGTCTCTCATTGTTTCTGTCAGTGTCTCTCTGTTTCTGTCAGTGTCTCTCTGTGTTTCTGTCAGTGTCTCTGTGTTTCTGTCAGTGTCTCTCTGTGTTTCTGTCAGTGTCTCTGTGTTTCTGTCAGTGTCTCTCTCTGTCTGTCTGTTTCTCAGTGTCACTCTGTGTTTCTGTCAGTGTCTCTCTCTCTCTCTCTGTTTCTGTCAGTGTCTCTCATTGTTTCTGTCAGTGTCTCTGTGTTTCTGTCAGTGTCTCTCTGTGTTTCTGTCAGTGTCTCTCTCGCTCTGTCTGTTTCTCAGTGTCTCTCTGTGTTTCTGTCAGTGTCTCTCTCTGTTTCTGTCAGTGTCTCTCTGTGTTTCTGTCAGTGTCTCTGTGTTACTGTCAGTGTCTCTCTGTGTTTCTGTCAGTGTCTCTCTCTCTGCTTCTGTCAATGTCTCTCTGTGTTTCTGTCAGTGTCTCTCTCTCTGTTTCTGTCAGTGTCTCTCTGTGTTTCTGTCCGTGTCTCTCTCTGTTTCTGTCAGTGTCTCTGTGTTTCTGTCAGTGTCTCTCTGTGAGTTTCTGTCAGTGTCTCTCTCTGTGTTTCTGTCAGTGTCTCTCTCTCTGTTTCTGTCAGTGTCTCTCTGTGTTTCTGTCAGTGTCTCTCTCTCTCTGTTTCTGTCAGTGTCTCTGTGTTTCTGTCAGTGCCCCTCTGTGTTTCTGTCAGTGTCTCTCTCTCTCTGTTTCTGTCAGTGTCTCTGTGTTTCTGTCAGTGTCTCTCTGTGTTTCTGTCAGTGTCTCTCTCTCTCTCTGTTTCTGTCAGTGTCTCTCTGTGTTTCTGTCAGTGTCTCTTTATCTCTTTTTCTGTCAGTGTCTCTCTGTGTTTCTGTCAGTGTCTCTCTCTGTGTTCCTGTCAGTGTCTCTGTGTTTCTGTCCGTGTCTCTCTCTGTTTCTGTCAGTGTCTCTCTGTTTCTGTCAGTGTCTCTCTGTGTTTCTGTCAGTGTCTCTGTGTTTCTGTCAGTGTCTCTCTCTCTGTTTCTGTCAGTGTCTCTCTGTGTTTCTGTCAGTGTCACTCTCTCTCTGTTTCTGTCAGTGTCTCTCATTGTTTCTGTCAGTGTCTCTCTGTTTCTGTCAGTGTCTCTCTGTGTTTCTGTCAGTGTCTCTGTGTTTCTGTCAGTGTCTCTCTGTGTTTCTGTCAGTGTCTCTCTGTGTTTCTGTCAGTGTCTCTCTCTCTCTCTGTTTCTCAGTGTCTCTCTGTGTTTCTGTCAGTGTCTCTGTGTTTCTGTCAGTGCCTCTCTGTGTTTCTGTCAGTGTCTCTCTATCTCTGTTTCTGTTAGTGTCTCTCTGTGTTTCTGTCAGTGTCACTCTCTCTCTGTTTTGGTCATTGTATCTCTCTCTCTGTGTTTCTCGGAGTCTCTGTGTTTCTGTCAGTTTCTCTCTCTCTCTGTTTCTGTCTGTGTCTCTCTGTGTTTCTGTCAGTGTCTCTGTGTTACTGTCAGTGTCTCTCTGTGTTTCTGTCAGTGTCTCTCTCTCTGCTTCTGTCAATGTCTCTCTGTGTTTCTGTCAGTGTCTCTCTCTCTGTTTCTGTCAGCGTCTCTCTGTGTTTCTGTCACTGTCTCTGTGTTTCTGTCCGTGTCTCTCTCTGTTTCTGTCAGTGTCTCTGTGTTTCTGTCAGTGTCTCTCAGTGTTTCTGTCAGTGTCTTTCTCTCTCTGTTTCTGTCAGTGTCTCTGTGTTTCTGTCAGTGCCTCTCTGTGTTTCTGTCAGTGTCCCTCTCTCTCTGTTTCTGTCAGTGTCTCTCTGTCTTTCTGTCAGTGTCTCTGTGTTTCTGTCAGTGTCTCTCTGTGTTTCTGTCAGTGTCTCTGTGTTTCTGTCAGTGTCTCTCTCTGTCTGTCTGTTTCTCAGTGTCTCTCTGTGTTTCTGTCAGTGTCTCTCTCTCTGTTTCTGTCAGTGTCTCTCTGTGTTTCTGTCAGTGTCTCTCTCTCTCTGTTTCTGTCAGTGTCTCTCTCTGTTTCTGTCAGTGTCTCTCTGTGTTTCTGTCAGTGTCTCTCTCTCTCTGTTTCTGTCAGTGTATCTCTCTCTCTGTGTATCTCGGAGTCTCTGTGTTTCTGTCAGTGTCTCTCTCTCTCTGTTTCTATCAGTGTCTCTCTGTGTTTCTGTCAGTGTCTCTGTGTTTCTGTCAGTGTCTCTCTCTCTGTTTCTGTCAGTGTCTCTCTGTGTTTCTGTCAGTGTCTCTCTCTCTCTGTTTCTGTCAGTGTCTCTGTGTTTCTGTCAGTGCCTCTCTGTGTTTCTGTCAGTGTCTCTCTCTCTCTGTTTCTGTTAGTGTCTCTCTGTGTTTCTGTCAGTGTGTCTCTCTCTCTGTTTCTGTCAGTGTCTCTCTGTGTTTCTGTCAGTCTCTCTCTCTCTGTTTCTGTCAGTGTCTCTCTGTGTTTCTGTCAGTGTCACTCTCTCTCTTTTTCTGTCAGTGTCTCTCATTGTTTCTGTCAGTGTCTCTCTGTTTCTGTCAGTGTCTCTCTGTGTTTCTGTCAGTGTCTCTGTGTTTCTGTCAGTGTCTCTCTGTGTTTCTGTCAGTGTCTCTGTGTTTCTGTCAGTGTCTCTCTCTGTCTGTCTGTTTCTCAGAGTCACTCTGTGTTTCTGTCAGTGTCTCTCTCTCTCTCTCTGTTTCTGTCAGTGTCTCTCATTGTTTCTGTCAGTGTCTCTGTGTTTCTGTCAGTGTCTCTCTGTGTTTCTGTCAGTGTCTCTCTCGCTCTGTCTGTTTCTCAGTGTCTCTCTGTGTTTCTGTCAGTGTCTCTCTCTGTTTCTGTCAGTGTCTCTCTGTGTTTCTGTCAGTGTCTCTGTGTTACTGTCAGTGTCTCTCTGTGTTTCTGTCAGTGTCTCTCTCTCTGCTTCTGTCAATGTCTCTCTGTGTTTCTGTCAGTGTCTCTCTCTCTGTTTCTGTCAGTGTCTCTCTGTGTTTCTGTCAGTGTCTCTCTCTCTCTGTTTCTGTCAGTGTCTCTCTCTGTTTCTGTCAGTGTCTCTCTGTGTTTCTGTCAGTGTCTCTCTCTGTTTCTGTCAGTGTCTCTCTCTCTCTGTTTCTGTCAGTGTATCTCTCTCTCTGTGTATCTCGGAGTCTCTGTGTTTCTGTCAGTGTCTCTCTGTGTTTCTGTCAGTGTCTCTTTATCTCTTTTTCTGTCAGTGTCTCTCTGTGTTTCTGTCAGTGTCTCTCTCTGTGTTTCTGTCAGCGTCTCTCTGTGTTTCTGTCACTGTCTCTGTGTTTCTGTCCGTGTCTCTCTCTGTTTCTGTCAGTGTCTCTGTGTTTCTGTCAGTGTCTCTCAGTGTTTCTGTCAGTGTCTCTCTCTCTCTGTTTCTGTCAGTGTCTCTGTGTTTCTGTCAGTGCCTCTCTGTGTTTCTGTCAGTGTCCCTCTCTCTCTGTTTCTGTCAGTGTCTCTCTGTGTTTCTGTCAGTGTCTCTGTGTTTCTGTCAGTGTCTCTCTGTGTTTCTGTCAGTGTCTCTTTGTTTCTGTCAGTGTCTCTCTCTGTCTGTCTGTTTCTCAGTGTCTCTCTGTGTTTCTGTCAGTGTCTCTCTCTCTGTTTCTGTCAGTGTCTCTCTGTTTCTGTCAGTGTCTCTCTCTGTTTCTGTCAGTGTCTCTCTGTGTATCTGTCAGTGTCTCTCTCTCTCTGTTTCTGTCAGTGTATCTCTCTCTCTGTGTATCTCGGAGTCTCTGTGTTTCTGTCAGTGTCTCTCTCTCTCTGTTTCTATCAGTGTCTCTCTGTGTTTCTGTCAGTGTCTGTGTTTCTGTCAGTGTCTCTCTCTCTGTTTCTGTCAGTGTCTCTCTGTGTTTCTGTCAGTGTCTCTCTCTCTCTGTTTCTGTCAGTGTCTCTGTGTTTCTGTCAGTGCCTCTCTGTGTTTCTGTCAGTGTCTCTCTCTCTCTCTGTTTCTGTTAGTGTCTCTCTCTCTCTGTTTCTCATTCTCTGTGTTTCTGTCAGTGTCTCTCTGTTTCTGTCAGTGTCTCTCTCTCTCTTTGTTTCTCATTCTCTGTGTTTCTGTCAGTGTCTCTCTGTTTCTGTCAGTGTCTCTCTCTCACTGTTTCTCAATGTCTCTGTGTTTCTGTCAGTCTCTCTGTGTTTCTGTCAGTGTCTCTCTCTGTGTGTTTCTGTCTGTGTTTCTCTGTTTTATGTCAGTGTCTCTCTCTGTTTCTCAGTGTCTCTCTGTTTCTGTCAGTGTCTCTCTCTCTCTGTTTCTCAGTGTCTCTGTTTCTGTCAGTGTCTCTCTCTCTCTCTGTTTCTGTCAGTGTCTCTCTGTGTTTCTGTCAGTGTCTCTCTCTCTCTGTCTGTTTCTCCGTGCCTCTCTATGTTTACTGTCAGTGTCTCTCTGTTTTCTGTCAGTGTCTCTCTCTCTCTCTGTTTCTCAGTGTCTCTCTGTGTTTCTGTCAGTGTCTCTGTGTTTCTGTCAGTGCCTCTCTGTGCTTCTGTCAGTGTCTCTCTCTCTCTGTTTCTGTTAGTGTCTCTCTCTGTTTCTGTCAGTGTCTCTCTCTCTCTGTTTCTGTCAGTGTCTCTCTGTGTTTCTGTCAGTGTCTCTCTCTCTGTTTCTGTCAGTGTCTCTCTGTGTTTCTGTCAGTGTCTCTCTCTCTCTGTTTCTGTCAGTGTCTCGCTCTGTTTCTGTCAGTGTCTCTCTCTCTGTTTCTGTCAGTGTATCTCTCTCTCTGTGTATCTCGGAGTCTCTGTGTTTCTGTCAGTGTGTCTCTCTCTCTGTTTCTGTCAGTGTCTCTCTGTGTTTCTGTCAGTGTCTCTGTGTTTCTGTCAGTGTCTCTCTCTCTGCTTCTGTCAATTTCTCTCTGTGTTTCTGTCAGTGTCTCTCTCTCTGTTTCTCTCAGTGTCTCTCTGTGTTTCTGTCAGTGTCGCTCTCTCTCTCTGTGTTTCTCTCAGTGTCTCTCTCTGTTTCTGTCAGTGTCTCTCTGTGTTTCTGTCAGTGTCTCTCTCTCTGTTTCTGTCAGTGTCTCTCTGTGTTTCTGTCCATGTCTCTCTGTGTTTCTGTCAGTGTCTCTCTCTCTCTGTCTGTTTCTCAGTGTCTCTCTGTGTTTCTGTCAGTGTCTCTCTCTCTCTGTTTCTGTTAGTGTCTCTCTGTGTTTCTGTCAGTGTGTCTCTCTCTCTGCTTCTGTCAGTGTCTCTCTGTGTTTCTGTCAGTGTCTCTCTCTCTGTTTCTGTCAGTGTCTCTCTGTGTTTCTGTCAGTGTCACTCTCTCTCTGTTTTGGTCATTGTGTCTCTCTCTCTGTGTTTCTCGGAGTCTCTGTGTTTCTGTCAGTTTCTCTCTCTCTCTGTTTCTGTCAGTGTCTCTCTGTGTTTCTGTCAGTGTCTCTGTGTTACTGTCAGTGTCTCTCTGTGTTTCTGTCAGTGTCTCTCTCTCTGCTTCTGTCAATGTCTCTCTGTGTTTCTGTCAGTGTCTCTCTCTCTGTTTCTGTCAGTGTCTCTCTGTGTTTGTGTCAGTGTCTGTCTCTCTCTGTTTCTGTAAGTGTCTCTCTGTTTCTGTCAGTGTCTCTCTGTGTTTCTGTCACTGTCTCTCTCTCTATGTTTCTGTCAGTGTATTTCTCTCTCTGTGTATCTCGGAGTCTCTGTGTTGCTGTCAGTGTCTCTCTGTGTTTCTGTCAGTGTCTCTTTATCTCTTTTTCTGTCAGTGTCTCTCTGTGTTTCTGTCAGCGTCTCTCTGTGTTTCTGTCACTGTCTCTGTGTTTCTGTCCGTGTCTCTCTCTGTCTCTGTCAGTGTCTCTGTGTTTCTGTCAGTGTCTCTCAGTGTTTCTGTCAGTGTCTCTCTCTCTCTGTTTCTGTCAGTGTCTCTGTGTTTCTGTCAGTGCCTTACTGTGTTTCTGTCAGTGTCCCTCTCTCTCTGTTTCTGTCAGTGTCTCTCTGTGTTTCTGTCAGTGTCTCTGTGTTTCTGTCAGTGTCTCTCTGTGTTTCTGTCAGTGTCTCTGTGTTTCTGTCAGTGTCTCTCTCTGTCTGTCTGTTTCTCAGTGTCTCTCTGTGTTTCTGTCAGTGTCTCTCTCTCTGTTTCTGTCAGTGTCTCTCTGTGTTTCTGTCAGTGTCTCTCTCTCTCTGTTTCTGTCAGTGTCTCTCTGTGTTTCTGTCAGTGTCTCTCTGTGTTTCTGTCACTGTCTCTCTCTCTCTGTTTCTGTCAGTGTATCTCTCTCTCTGTGTATCTCGGAGTCTCTGTGTTTCTGTCAGTGTCTCTCTCTCTCTGTTTCTATCAGTGTCTCTCTGTGTTTCTGTCAGTGTCTCTGTGTTTCTGTCAGTGTCTCTCTCTCTGTTTCTGTCAGTGTCTCTCTGTGTTTCTGTCAGTGTCTCTCTCTCTCTGTTTCTGTCAGTGTCTCTGTGTTTCTGTCAGTGCCTCTCTGTGTTTCTGTCAGTGTCTCTCTCTCTCTGTTTCTGTTAGTGTCTCTCTGTGTTTCTGTCAGTGTGTCTCTCTCTCTGCTTCTGTCAGTGTCTCTCTGTGTTTCTGTCAGTGTCTCTCTCTCTGTTTCTGTCAGTGTCTCTCTGTGTTTCTGTCAGTGTCACTCTCTCTCTGTTTCTGTCAGTGTCTCTCTGTGTTTCTGTCAGTGTCTCTCTCTCTCTGTGTCTGTCAGTGTCTCTCTCTGTTTCTGTCTGTGTCTCTCTGTGTTTCGGTCAGTGTCTCTCTCTCTCTCTGTTTCTGTCAGTGTCTCTCTGTGTTTCTGTCAGTGTCTCTTTATCTCTTTTTCTGTCAGTGTCTCTCTGTGTTTCTGTCAGTGTCTCTCTCTGTGTTCCTGTCAGTGTCTCTGTGTTTCTGTCCGTGTCTCTCTCTGTTTCTGTCAGTGTCTCTCTGTTTCTGTCAGTGTCTCTCTGTGTTTCTGTCAGTGTCTCTGTGTTTCTGTCAGTGTCTCTCTCTGTCTGTCTGTTTCTCAGTGTCACTCTGTGTTTCTGTCAGTGTCTCTCTCTCTCTCTCTGTTTCTGTCAGTGTCTCTCATTGTTTCTGTCAGTGTCTCTGTGTTTCTGTCAGTGTCTCTCTGTGTTTCTGTCAGTGTCTCTCTCGCTCTGTCTGTTTCTCAGTGTCTCTCTGTGTTTCTGTCAGTGTCTCTCTCTGTTTCTGTCAGTGTCTCTCTGTGTTTCTGTCAGTGTCTCTGTGTTACTGTCAGTGTCTCTCTGTGTTTCTGTCAGTGTCTCTCTCTCTGCTTCTGTCAATGTCTCTCTGTGTTTCTGTCAGTGTCTCTCTCTCTGTTTCTGTCAGTGTCTCTCTGTGTTTCTGTCAGTGTCTCTCTCTCTCTGTTTCTGTCAGTGTCTCTCTCTGTTTCTGTCAGTGTCTCTCTGTGTTTCTGTCAGTGTCTCTCTCTGTTTCTGTCAGTGTCTCTCTCTCTCTGTTTCTGTCAGTGTATCTCTCTCTCTGTGTATCTCGGAGTCTCTGTGTTTCTGTCAGTGTCTCTCTGTGTTTCTGTCAGTGTCTCTTTATCTCTTTTTCTGTCAGTGTCTCTCTGTGTTTCTGTCAGTGTCTCTCTCTGTGTTTCTGTCAGCGTCTCTCTGTGTTTCTGTCACTGTCTCTGTGTTTCTGTCCGTGTCTCTCTCTGTTTCTGTCAGTGTCTCTGTGTTTCTGTCAGTGTCTCTCAGTGTTTCTGTCAGTGTCTCTCTCTCTCTGTTTCTGTCAGTGTCTCTGTGTTTCTGTCAGTGCCTCTCTGTGTTTCTGTCAGTGTCCCTCTCTCTCTGTTTCTGTCAGTGTCTCTCTGTGTTTCTGTCAGTGTCTCTGTGTTTCTGTCAGTGTCTCTCTGTGTTTCTGTCAGTGTCTCTGTGTTTCTGTCAGTGTCTCTCTCTGTCTGTCTGTTTCTCAGTGTCTCTCTGTGTTTCTGTCAGTGTCTCTCTCTCTGTTTCTGTCAGTGTCTCTCTGTTTCTGTCAGTGTCTCTCTCTGTTTCTGTCAGTGTCTCTCTGTGTTTCTGTCAGTGTCTCTCTCTCTCTGTTTCTGTCAGTGTATCTCTCTCTCTGTGTATCTCGGAGTCTCTGTGTTTCTGTCAGTGTCTCTGTCTCTCTGTTTCTATCAGTGTCTCTCTCTCTGTTTCTGTCAGTGTCTCTCTGTGTTTCTGTCAGTGTCTCTCTCTCTCTGTTTCTGTCAGTGTCTCTGTGTTTCTGTCAGTGCCTCGCTGTGTTTCTGTCAGTGTCTCTCTCTCTCTGTTTCTGTTAGTGTCTCTCTCTCTCTGTTTCTCATTCTCTGTGTTTCTGTCAGTGTCTCTGTTTCTGTCAGTGTCTCTCTCTCTCTTTGTTTCTCATTCTCTGTGTTTCTGTCAGTGTCTCTCTGTTTCTGTCAGTGTCTCTCTCTCACTGTTTCTCAATGTCTCTGTGTTTCTGTCAGTCTCTCTGTGTTTCTGTCAGTGTCTCTCTCTCTGTGTTTCTGTCTGTGTTTCTCTGTTTTCTGTCAGTGTCTCTCTCTGTTTCTCAGTGTCTCTCTGTTTCTGTCAGTGTCTCTCTCTCTCTGTTTCTCAGTGTATCTCTGTTTCTGTCAGTGTCTCTCTCTCTCTGTGTTTCTGTCAGTGTCTCTCTGTGTTTCTGTCAGTGTCTCTCTCTCTCTGTCTGTTTCTCCGTGCCTCTCTTTGTTTACTGTCAGTGTCTCTCTGTTTTCTGTCAGTGTCTCTCTCTCTCTCTGTTTCTCAGTGTCTCTCTGTGTTTCTGTCAGTGTCTCTGTGTTTCTGTCAGTGCCTCTCTGTGCTTCTGTCAGTGTCTCTCTCTCTCTGTTTCTGTTAGTGTCTCTCTCTGTTTCTGTCAGTGTCTCTCTCTCTCTGTTTCTGTCAGTGTCTCTCTGTGTTTCTGTCAGTGTCTCTCTCTCTGTTTCTGTCAGTGTCTCTCTGTGTTTCTGCCAGTGTCTCTCTCTCTCTGTTTCTGTCAGTGTCTCGCTCTGTTTCTGTCAGTGTCTCTCTCTCTGTTTCTGTCAGTGTATCTCTCTCTCTGTGTATCTCGGAGTCTCTGTGTTTCTGTCAGTGTGTCTCTCTCTCTGTTTCTGTCAGTGTCTCTCTGTGTTTCTGTCAGTGTCTCTGTGTTTCTGTCAGTGTCTCTCTGTGTTTCTGTCAGTGTCTCTCTCTCTGCTTCTGTCAATTTCTCTCTGTGTTTCTGTCAGTGTCTCTCTCTCTGTTTCAGTCAGTGTCTCTCTGTGTTTCTGTCAGTGTCTCTCTCTCTCTCTGTGTTTCTCTCAGTGTCTCTCTCTGTTTCTGTCAGTGTCTCTCTGTGTTTCTGTCAGTGTCTATCTCTCTGTTTCTGTCAGTGTCTCTCTGTGTTTCTGTCCATGTCTCTCTGTGTTTCAGTCAGTGTCTCTCTCTCTGTCTGTTTCTCTGTGTCTCTCTGTGTTTCTGTCAGTGTCTCTCTGCGTTTCTGTCAGTGTCTCTCTCTCTCTCTGTCTGTTTCTCAGTGTCTCTCTGTGTTTCTGTCAGTGTCTCTGTGTTTCTGTCAGTGTCTCTCTGTGTTTCTGTCAGTGTCTCTCTCTCTCTGTCTGTTTCTCAGTGTCTGTCTGTGTTTCTGTCAGTCTCTCTCTGTGTTTCTGTCAGTGTCTGTCTCTCTTTGTCTGTTTCTCAGTGTCTCTCTCTGTTTCTGGCAGTTTCTCTCTGTTTTTCTGTCAGTGTCTCTCTCTCTCTCGGTTTCTCAGTGTCTCTCTGTGTTTCTGTCAGTGTCTCTCTGTATTTCTGTCAGTGTCTTTCTGTGTTTCTGTCAGTGTCTCTCTGTCTGTTTCTGTCAGTGTCTCTCTCTGTTTCTGTCAGTGTCTCTATCTCTCTGTTTCTGTCAGTGTCTCTCTCTGTTTCTGTCAGTGTCTCTCTGTGTTTCTGTCAGTGTCTCTCTCTGTTTCTGTCAGTGTCTCTCTCTCTCTGTTTCTGTCAGTGTATCTCTCTCTCTGTGTATCTCGGAGTCTCTGTGTTTCTGTCAGTGTCTCTCTGTGTTTCTGTCAGTGTCTCTTTATCTCTTTATCTCTTTTTCTGTCAGTGTCTCTCTGTGTTTCTGTCAGTGTCTCTCTCTCTGTTTCTGTCAGCGTCTCTCTGTGTTTCTGTCACTGTCTCTGTGTTTCTGTCCGTGTCTCTCTCTGTTTCTGTCAGTGTCTCTGTGTTTCTGTCAGTGTCTCTCAGTGTTTCTGTCAGTGTCTCTCTCTCTCTGTTTCTGTCAGTGTCTCTGTGTTTCTGTCAGTGCCTCTCTGTGTTTCTGTCAGTGTCCCTCTCTATCTGTTTCTGTCAGTGTCTCTCTGTGTTTCTGTCAGTGTCTCTCTGTCTGTTTCTGTCAGTGTCTCTCTCTGTTTCTGTCAGTGTCTCTATCTCTCTGTTTCTGTCAGTGTCTCTCTCTGTTTCTGTCAGTGTCTCTCTGTGTTTCTGTCAATGTCTCTCTGTGTTTCTGTCAGTGTCTCTCTGTCTGTTTCTGTCAGTGTCTCTCTCTGTTTCTGTCAGTGTCTCTATCTCTCTGTTTCTGTCAGTGTCTCTCTCTGTTTCTGTCAGTGTCTCTCTGTGTTTCTGTCAGTGTCTCTCTCTGTTTCTGTCAGTGTCTCTCTCTCTCTGTTTCTGTCAGTGTATCTCTCTCTCTGTGTATCTCGGAGTCTCTGTGTTTCTGTCAGTGTCTCTCTGTGTTTCTGTCAGTGTCTCTTTATCTCTTTATCTCTTTTTCTGTCAGTGTCTCTCTGTGTTTCTGTCAGTGTCTCTCTCTCTGTTTCTGTCAGCGTCTCTCTGTGTTTCTGTCACTGTCTCTGTGTTTCTGTCCGTGTCTCTCTCTGTTTCTGTCAGTGTCTCTGTGTTTCTGTCAGTGTCTCTCAGTGTTTCTGTCAGTGTCTCTCTCTCTCTGTTTCTGTCAGTGTCTCTGTGTTTCTGTCAGTGCCTCTCTGTGTTTCTGTCAGTGTCCCTCTCTATCTGTTTCTGTCAGTGTCTCTCTGTGTTTCTGTCAGTGTCTCTGTGTTACTGTCAGTGTCTCTCTGTGTTTCTGTCAGTGTCTCTGTGTTTCTGTCAGTGTCTCTCTCTGTCTGTCTGTTTCTCAGTGTCTCTCTGTGTTTCTGTCAGTGTCTCTCTCTCTGTTTCTGTCAGTGTCTCTCTGTGTTTCTGTCAGTGTCTCTCTCTCTCTGTTTCTGTCAGTGTCTCTCTGTGTTTCTGTCAGTGTCTCTTTATCTCTTTTTCTGTCAGTGTCTCTCTGTGTTTCTGTCAGTGTTTCTCTCTGTGTTCCTGTCAGTGTCTCTGTGTTTCTGTCCGTGTCTCTCTCTGTTTCTGTCAGTGTCTCTCTGTTTCTGTCAGTGTCTCTCTGTGTTTCTGTCAGTGTCTCTGTGTTTCTGTCAGTGTCTCTCTGTGTTTCTGTCAGTGTCTCTGTGTTTCTGTCAGTGTCTCTCTCTGTCTGTCTGTTTCTCAGTGTCACTCTGTGTTTCTGTCAGTGTCTCTCTCTCTCTCTCTGTTTCTGTCAGTGTCTCTCATTGTTTCTGTCAGTGTCTCTGTGTTTCTGTCAGTGTCTCTCTGTGTTTCTGTCAGTGTCTCTCTCGCTCTGTCTGTTTCTCAGTGTCTCTCTGTGTTTCTGTCAGTGTCTCTCTCTGTTTCTGTCAGTGTCTCTCTGTGTTTCTGTCAGTGTCTCTGTGTTACTGTCAGTGTCTCTCTGTGTTTCTGTCAGTGTCTCTCTCTCTGCTTCTGTCAATGTCTCTCTGTGTTTCTGTCAGTGTCTCTCTCTCTGTTTCTGTCAGTGTCTCTCTGTGTTTCTGTCAGTGTCTCTCTCTCTCTGTTTCTGTCAGTGTCTCTCTCTGTTTCTGTCAGTGTCTCTCTGTGTTTCTGTCAGTGTCTCTCTCTGTTTCTGTCAGTGTCTCTCTCTCTCTGTTTCTGTCAGTGTATCTCTCTCTCTGTGTATCTCGGAGTCTCTGTGTTTCTGTCAGTGTCTCTCTGTGTTTCTGTCAGTGTCTCTTTATCTCTTTTTCTGTCAGTGTCTCTCTGTGTTTCTGTCAGTGTCTCTCTCTGTGTTTCTGTCAGCGTCTCTCTGTGTTTCTGTCACTGTCTCTGTGTTTCTGTCCGTGTCTCTCTCTGTTTCTGTCAGTGTCTCTGTGTTTCTGTCAGTGTCTCTCAGTGTTTCTGTCAGTGTCTCTCTGTCTCTGTTTCTGTCAGTGTCTCTGTGTTTCTGTCAGTGCCTCTCTATGTTTCTGTCAGTGTCCCTCTCTCTCTGTTTCAGTCAGTGTCTCTCTGTGTTTCTGTCAGTGTCTCTGTGTTTCTGTCAGTGTCTCTCTGTGTTTCTGTCAGTGTCTCTGTGTTTCTGTCAGTGTCTCTCTCTGTCTGTCTGTTTCTCAGTGTCTCTCTGTGTTTCTCTCAGTGTCTCTCTCTCTGTTTCTGTCAGTGTCTCTCTGTTTCTGTCAGTGTCTCTCTCTGTTTCTGTCAGTGTCTCTCTGTGTTTCTGTCAGTGTCTCTCTCTCTCTGTTTCTGTCAGTGTATCTCTCTCTCTGTGTATCTCGGAGTCTCTGTGTTTCTGTCAGTGTCTCTCTCTCTCTGTTTCTATCAGTGTCTCTCTGTGTTTCTGTCAGTGTCTGTGTTTCTGTCAGTGTCTCTCTCTCTGTTTCTGTCAGTGTCTCTCTGTGTTTCTGTCAGTGTCTCTCTCTCTCTGTTTCTGTCAGTGTCTCTGTGTTTCTGTCAGTGCCTCTCTGTGTTTCTGTCAGTGTCTCTCTCTCTCTGTTTCTGTTAGTGTCTCTCTCTCTCTGTTTCTCATTCTCTGTGTTTCTGTCAGTGTCTCTCTGTTTCTGTCAGTGGCTCTCTCTCTCTTTGTTTCTCATTCTCTGTGTTTCTGTCAGTGTCTCTCTGTTTCTGTCAGTGTCTCTCTCTCACTGTTTCTCAATGTCTCTGTGTTTCTGTCAGTCTCTCTGTGTTTCTGTCAGTGTCTCTCTCTGTGTGTTTCTGTCTGTGTTTCTCTGTTTTCTGTCAGTGTCTCTCTCTGTTTCTCAGTGTCTCTCTGTTTCTGTCAGTGTCTCTCTCTCTCTGTCTGTTTCTGTCAGTGTCTCTCTCTCTCTGTGTTTCTGTCAGTGTCTCTCTGTGTTTCTGTCAGTGTCTCTCTCTCTCTGTCTGTTTCTCCGTGCCTCTCTATGTTTACTGTCAGTGTCTCTCTGTTTTCTGTCAGTGTCTCTCTCTCTCTCTGTTTCTCAGAGTCTCTCTGTGTTTCTGTCAGTGTCTCTGTGTTTCTGTCAGTGCCTCTCTGTGCTTCTGTCAGTGTCTCTCTCTCTCTGTTTCTGTTAGTGTCTCTCTCTGTTTCTGTCAGTGTCTCTCTCTCTCTGTTTCTGTCAGTGTCTCTCTGTGTTTCTGTCAGTGTCTCTCTCTCTGTTTCTGTCAGTGTCTCTCTGTGTTTCTG
Organism: Heterodontus francisci; assembly: GCF_036365525.1. Classification (NCBI taxonomy): domain Eukaryota; kingdom Metazoa; phylum Chordata; class Chondrichthyes; order Heterodontiformes; family Heterodontidae; genus Heterodontus; species Heterodontus francisci. The sequence continues at coordinate 115,173,662 of NC_090378.1, forward strand.
CCAGTGTCTCTCTCTCTCTGTTTCTGTCAGTGTCTCGCTCTGTTTCTGTCAGTGTCTCTCTCTCTGTTTCTGTCAGTGTATCTCTCTCTCTGTGTATCTCGGAGTCTCTGTGTTTCTGTCAGTGTCTCTCTGTGTTTCTGTCAGTGTCTCTTTATCTCTTTTTCTGTCAGTGTCTCTCTGTGTTTCTGTCAGTGTCTCTCTCTGTGTTTCTGTCAGCGTCTCTCTGTGTTTCTGTCAGTGTCTCTGTGTTTCTGTCAGTGTCTCTCTGTGTTTCTGTCAGTGTCTCTCTCTCTGCTTCTGTCAATTTCTCTCTGTGTTTCTGTCAGTGTCTCTCTCTCTGTTTCAGTCAGTGTCTCTCTGTGTTTCTGTCAGTGTCTCTCTCTCTCTCTGTGTTTCTCTCAGTGTCTCTCTCTGTTTCTGTCAGTGTCTCTCTGTGTTTCTGTCAGTGTCTATCTCTCTGTTTCTGTCAGTGTCTCTCTGTGTTTCTGTCCATGTCTCTCTGTGTTTCAGTCAGTGTCTCTCTCTCTCTGTCTGTTTCTCAGTGTCTCTCTGTGTTTCTGTCAGTGTCTCTCTGCGTTTCTGTCAGTGTCTCTCTCTCTCTCTGTCTGTTTCTCAGTGTCTCTCTGTGTTTCTGTCAGTGTCTCTGTGTTTCGGTCAGTGTCTCTCTGTGTTTCTGTCAGTGTCTCTCTCTCTCTGTCTGTTTCTCAGTGTCTGTCTGTGTTTCTGTCAGTCTCTCTCTGTGTTTCTGTCAGTGTCTCTCTCTCTTTGTCTGTTTCTCAGTGTCTCTCTCTGTTTCTGGCAGTTTCTCTCTGTTTTTCTGTCAGTGTCTCTCTCTCTGCCGGTTTCTCAGTGTCTCTCTGTGTTTCTGTCAGTGTCTCTCTGTATTTCTGTCAGTGTCTTTCTGTGTTTTTGTCAGTGTCTCTCTCTCTGCTTCTGTCAATGTCTCTCTGTGTTTCTGTCAGTGTCTCTCTCTCTGTTTCTGTCAGTGTCTCTCTCTGTTTCTGTCAGTGTCTCTATCTCTCTGTTTCTGTCAGTGTCTCTCTCTGTTTCTGTCAGTGTCTCTCTGTGTTTCTGTCAGTGTCTCTCTCTGTTTCTGTCAGTGTCTCTCTCTCTCTGTTTCTGTCAGTGTATCTCTCTCTCTGTGTATCTCGGAGTCTCTGTGTTTCTGTCAGTGTCTCTCTGTGTTTCTGTCAGTGTCTCTTTATCTCTTTTTCTGTCAGTGTCTCTCTGTGTTTCTGTCAGTGTCTCTCTCTCTGTTTCTGTCAGCGTCTCTCTGTGTTTCTGTCACTGTCTCTGTGTTTCTGTCCGTGTCTCTCTCTGTTTCTGTCAGTGTCTCTGTGTTTCTGTCAGTGTCTCTCAGTGTTTCTGTCAGTGTCTCTCTCTCTCTGTTTCTGTCAGTGTCTCTGTGTTTCTGTCAGTGCCTCTCTGTGTTTCTGTCAGTGTCCCTCTCTATCTGTTTCTGTCAGTGTCTCTCTGTGTTTCTGTCAGTGTCTCTGTGTTACTGTCAGTGTCTCTCTGTGTTTCTGTCAGTGTCTCTGTGTTTCTGTCAGTGTCTCTCTCTGTCTGTCTGTTTCTCAGTGTCTCTCTGTGTTTCTGTCAGTGTCTCTCTCTCTGTTTCTGTCAGTGTCTCTCTGTGTTTCTGTCAGTGTCTCTCTCTCTCTGTTTCTGTCAGTGTCTCTCTGTGTTTCTGTCAGTGTCTCTTTATCTCTTTTTCTGTCAGTGTCTCTCTGTGTTTCTGTCAGTGTTTCTCTCTGTGTTCCTGTCAGTGTCTCTGTGTTTCTGTCCGTGTCTCTCTCTGTTTCTGTCAGTGTCTCTCTGTTTCTGTCAGTGTCTCTCTGTGTTTCTGTCAGTGTCTCTGTGTTTCTGTCAGTGTCTCTCTGTGTTTCTGTCAGTGTCTCTGTGTTTCTGTCAGTGTCTCTCTCTGTCTGTCTGTTTCTCAGTGTCACTCTGTGTTTCTGTCAGTGTCTCTCTCTCTCTCTCTGTTTCTGTCAGTGTCTCTCATTGTTTCTGTCAGTGTCTCTGTGTTTCTGTCAGTGTCTCTCTGTGTTTCTGTCAGTGTCTCTCTCGCTCTGTCTGTTTCTCAGTGTCTCTCTGTGTTTCTGTCAGTGTCTCTCTCTGTTTCTGTCAGTGTCTCTCTGTGTTTCTGTCAGTGTCTCTGTGTTACTGTCAGTGTCTCTCTGTGTTTCTGTCAGTGTCTCTCTCTCTGCTTCTGTCAATGTCTCTCTGTGTTTCTGTCAGTGTCTCTCTCTCTGTTTCTGTCAGTGTCTCTCTGTGTTTCTGTCAGTGTCTCTCTCTCTCTGTTTCTGTCAGTGTCTCTCTCTGTTTCTGTCAGTGTCTCTCTGTGTTTCTGTCAGTGTCTCTCTCTGTTTCTGTCAGTGTCTCTCTCTCTCTGTTTCTGTCAGTGTATCTCTCTCTCTGTGTATCTCGGAGTCTCTGTGTTTCTGTCAGTGTCTCTCTGTGTTTCTGTCAGTGTCTCTTTATCTCTTTTTCTGTCAGTGTCTCTCTGTGTTTCTGTCAGTGTCTCTCTCTGTGTTTCTGTCAGCGTCTCTCTGTGTTTCTGTCACTGTCTCTGTGTTTCTGTCAGTGCCTCTCTGTGTTTCTGTCAGTGTCCCTCTCTATCTGTTTCTGTCAGTGTCTCTCTGTGTTTCTGTCAGTGTCTCTGTGTTACTGTCAGTGTCTCTCTGTGTTTCTGTCAGTGTCTCTGTGTTTCTGTCAGTGTCTCTCTCTGTCTGTCTGTTTCTCAGTGTCTCTCTGTGTTTCTGTCAGTGTCTCTCTCTCTGTTTCTGTCAGTGTCTCTCTGTGTTTCTGTCAGTGTCTCTCTCTCTCTGTTTCTGTCAGTGTCTCTCTGTGTTTCTGTCAGTGTCTCTTTATCTCTTTTTCTGTCAGTGTCTCTCTGTGTTTCTGTCAGTGTTTCTCTCTGTGTTCCTGTCAGTGTCTCTGTGTTTCTGTCCGTGTCTCTCTCTGTTTCTGTCAGTGACTCTCTGTTTCTGTCAGTGTCTCTCTGTGTTTCTGTCAGTGTCTCTGTGTTTCTGTCAGTGTCTCTCTGTGTTTCTGTCAGTGTCTCTGTGTTTCTGTCAGTGTCTCTCTCTGTCTGTCTGTTTCTCAGTGTCACTCTGTGTTTCTGTCAGTGTCTCTCTCTCTCTCTCTGTTTCTGTCAGTGTCTCTCATTGTTTCTGTCAGTGTCTCTGTGTTTCTGTCAGTGTCTCTCTGTGTTTCTGTCAGTGTCTCTCTCGCTCTGTCTGTTTCTCAGTGTCTCTCTGTGTTTCTGTCAGTGTCTCTCTCTGTTTCTGTCAGTGTCTCTCTGTGTTTCTGTCAGTGTCTCTGTGTTACTGTCAGTGTCTCTCTGTGTTTCTGTCAGTGTCTCTCTCTCTGCTTCTGTCAATGTCTCTCTCTGTTTCTGTTAGTGTCTCTCTCTCTCTGTTTCTCATTCTCTGTGTTTCTGTCAGTGTCTCTCTCTCTGTTTCTGTCAGTGTCTCTCTGTGTTTCTGTCAGTGTCTCTCTCTCTCTGTTTCTGTCAGTGTCTCTCTCTGTTTCTGTCAGTGTCTCTCTGTGTTTCTGTCAGTGTCTCTCTCTGTTTCTGTCAGTGTCTCTCTCTCTCTGTTTCTGTCAGTGTATCTCTCTCTCTGTGTATCTCGGAGTCTCTGTGTTTCTGTCAGTGTCTCTCTGTGTTTCTGTCAGTGTCTCTTTATCTCTTTTTCTGTCAGTGTCTCTCTGTGTTTCTGTCAGTGTCTCTCTCTGTGTTTCTGTCAGCGTCTCTCTGTGTTTCTGTCACTGTCTCTGTGTTTCTGTCCGTGTCTCTCTCTGTTTCTGTCAGTGTCTCTGTGTTTCTGTCAGTGTCTCTCAGTGTTTCTGTCAGTGTCTCTCTGTCTCTGTTTCTGTCAGTGTCTCTGTGTTTCTGTCAGTGCCTCTCTATGTTTCTGTCAGTGTCCCTCTCTCTCTGTTTCAGTCAGTGTCTCTCTGTGTTTCTGTCAGTGTCTCTGTGTTTCTGTCAGTGTCTCTCTGTGTTTCTGTCAGTGTCTCTGTGTTTCTGTCAGTGTCTCTCTCTGTCTGTCTGTTTCTCAGTGTCTCTCTGTGTTTCTCTCAGTGTCTCTCTCTCTGTTTCTGTCAGTGTCTCTCTGTTTCTGTCAGTGTCTCTCTCTGTTTCTGTCAGTGTCTCTCTGTGTTTCTGTCAGTGTCTCTCTCTCTCTGTTTCTGTCAGTGTATCTCTCTCTCTGTGTATCTCGGAGTCTCTGTGTTTCTGTCAGTGTCTCTCTCTCTCTGTTTCTATCAGTGTCTCTCTGTGTTTCTGTCAGTGTCTGTGTTTCTGTCAGTGTCTCTCTCTCTGTTTCTGTCAGTGTCTCTCTGTGTTTCTGTCAGTGTCTCTCTCTCTCTGTTTCTGTCAGTGTCTCTGTGTTTCTGTCAGTGCCTCTCTGTGTTTCTGTCAGTGTCTCTCTCTCTCTGTTTCTGTTAGTGTCTCTCTCTCTCTGTTTCTCATTCTCTGTGTTTCTGTCAGTGTCTCTCTGTTTCTGTCAGTGGCTCTCTCTCTCTTTGTTTCTCATTCTCTGTGTTTCTGTCAGTGTCTCTCTGTTTCTGTCAGTGTCTCTCTCTCACTGTTTCTCAATGTCTCTGTGTTTCTGTCAGTCTCTCTGTGTTTCTGTCAGTGTCTCTCTCTGTGTGTTTCTGTCTGTGTTTCTCTGTTTTCTGTCAGTGTCTCTCTCTGTTTCTCAGTGTCTCTCTGTTTCTGTCAGTGTCTCTCTCTCTCTGTCTGTTTCTGTCAGTGTCTCTCTCTCTCTGTGTTTCTGTCAGTGTCTCTCTGTGTTTCTGTCAGTGTCTCTCTCTCTCTGTCTGTTTCTCCGTGCCTCTCTATGTTTACTGTCAGTGTCTCTCTGTTTTCTGTCAGTGTCTCTCTCTCTCTCTGTTTCTCAGAGTCTCTCTGTGTTTCTGTCAGTGTCTCTGTGTTTCTGTCAGTGCCTCTCTGTGCTTCTGTCAGTGTCTCTCTCTCTCTGTTTCTGTTAGTGTCTCTCTGTTTCTGTCAGTGTCTCTCTCTCTCTGTTTCTGTCAGTGTCTCTCTGTGTTTCTGTCAGTGTCTCTCTCTCTGTTTCTGTCAGTGTCTCTCTGTGTTTCTGCCAGTGTCTCTCTCTCTCTGTTTCTGTCAGTGTCTCGCTCTGTTTCTGTCAGTGTCTCTCTCTCTGTTTCTGTCAGTGTATCTCTCTCTCTGTGTATCTCGGAGTCTCTGTGTTTCTGTCAGTGTCTCTCTGTGTTTCTGTCAGTGTCTCTTTATCTCTTTTTCTGTCAGTGTCTCTCTGTGTTTCTGTCAGTGTCTCTCTCTGTGTTTCTGTCAGTGTCTCTCTGTGTTTCTGTCAGTGTCTCTTTATCTCTTTTTCTGTCAGCGTCTCTCTGTGTTTCTGTCACTGTCTCTGTGTTTCTGTCCGTGTCTCTCTCTGTTTCTGTCAGTGTCTCTGTGTTTCTGTCAGTGTCTCTCAGTGTTTCTGTCAGTGTCTCTCTCTCTCTGTTTCTGTCAGTGTCTCTGTGTTTCTGTCAGTGCCTCTCTGTGTTTCTGTCAGTGTCCCTCTCTCTGTGTTTCTGTCAGTGTATCTCTCTCTGTTTCTGTCAGCGTCTCTCTGTGTTCCTGTCAGTGTCTCTGTGTTTCTGTCCGTGTCTCTCTCTGTTTCTGTCAGTGTCTCTGTGTTTCTGTCAGTGTCTCTCTTTGAGTTTCTGTCAGTGTCTCTCTCTGTGTTTCTGTCAGTGTCTCTCTCTCTGTTTCTGTCAGTGTCTCTCTGTGTTTCTGTCAGTGTCTCTCTCTCTCTGTTTCTGTCAGTGTCTCTGTGTTTCTGTCAGTGCCCCTCTGTGTTTCTGTCAGTGTCTCTCTCTCTCTGTTTCTGTCAGTGTCTCTGTGTTTCTGTCAGTGTCTCTCTGTGTTTCTGTCAGTGTCTCTCTCTCTCTCTGTTTCTGTCAGTGTCTCTCTCTCACTGTTTCTCAATGTCTCTGTGTTTCTGTCAGTCTCTCTGTGTTTCTGTCAGTGTCTCTCTCTCTGTGTTTCTGTCTGTGTTTCTCTGTTTTCTGTCAGTGTCTCTCTCTGTTTCTCAGTGTCTCTCTGTTTCTGTCAGTGTCTCTCTCTCTCTGTTTCTCAGTGTATCTCTGTTTCTGTCAGTGTCTCTCTCTCTCTGTGTTTCTGTCAGTGTCTCTCTGTGTTTCTGTCAGTGTCTCTCTCTCTCTGTCTGTTTCTCCGTGCCTCTCTTTGTTTACTGTCAGTGTCTCTCTGTTTTCTGTCAGTGTCTCTCTCTCTCTCTGTTTCTCAGTGTCTCTCTGTGTTTCTGTCAGTGTCTCTGTGTTTCTGTCAGTGCCTCTCTGTGCTTCTGTCAGTGTCTCTCTCTCTCTGTTTCTGTTAGTGTCTCTCTCTGTTTCTGTCAGTGTCTCTCTCTCTCTGTTTCTCAATGTCTCTGTGTTTCTGTCAGTCTCTCTGTGTTTCTGTCAGTGTCTCTCTCTCTGTTTCTGTCAGTGTATCTCTCTCTCTGTGTATCTCGGAGTCTCTGTGTTTCTGTCAGTGTCTCTCTGTGTTTCTGTCAGTGTCTCTTTATCTCTTTTTCTGTCAGTGTCTCTCTGTGTTTCTGTCAGTGTCTCTCTCTCTCTGTTTCTGTCAGTGTCTCTCTGTGTTTCTGTCAGTGTCTCTCTCTCTGTTTCTGTCAGTGTCTCTCTGTGTTTCTGTCAGTGTCTCTCTCTCTCTGTTTCTGTCAGTGTCTCGCTCTGTTTCTGTCAGTGTCTCTCTCTCTGTTTCTGTCAGTGTATCTCTCTCTCTGTGTATCTCGGAGTCTCTGTGTTTCTGTCAGTGTCTCTCTGTGTTTCTGTCAGTGTCTCTTTATCTCTTTTTCTGTCAGTGTCTCTCTGTGTTTCTGTCAGTGTCTCTCTCTGTGTTTCTGTCAGCGTCTCTCTGTGTTTCTGTCACTGTCTCTGTGTTTCTGTCCGTGTCTCTCTCTGTTTCTGTCAGTGTCTCTGTGTTTCTGACAGTGTCTCTCAGTGTTTCTGTCAGTGTCTCTCTCTCTCTGTTTCTGTCAGTGTCTCTGTGTTTCTGTCAGTGCCTCTCTGTGTTTCTGTCAGTGTCCCTCTCTCTCTGTTTCTGTCAGTGTCTCTCTGTGTTTCTGTCAGTGTCTCTGTGTTACTGTCAGTGTCTCTCTGTGTTTCTGTCAGTGTCTCTGTGTTTCTGTCAGTGTCTCTCTCTGTCTGTCTGTTTCTCAGTGTCTCTCTGTGTTTCTGTCAGTGTCTCTCTCTCTGTTTCTGTCAGTGCCTCTCTGTGCTTCTGTCAGTGTCTCTCTCTCTCTGTTTCTGTTAGTGTCTCTCTCTGTTTCTGTCAGTGTCTCTCTCTCTCTGTTTCTGTCAGTCTCTCTGTGTTTCTGTCAGTGTCTCTCTCTCTGTGTTTCTGTCTGTGTTTCTCTGTTTTCTGTCAGTGTCTCTCTCTGTTTCTCAGTGTCTCTCTGTTTCTGTCAGTGTCTCTCTCTCTCTGTTTCTCAGTGTATCTCTGTTTCTGTCAGTGTCTCTCTCTCTCTGTGTTTCTGTCAGTGTCTCTCTGTGTTTCTGTCAGTGTCTCTCTCTCTCTGTCTGTTTCTCCGTGCCTCTCTTTGTTTACTGTCAGTGTCTCTCTGTTTTCTGTCAGTGTCTCTCTCTCTCTCTGTTTCTCAGTGTCTCTCTGTGTTTCTGTCAGTGTCTCTGTGTTTCTGTCAGTGCCTCTCTGTGCTTCTGTCAGTGTCTCTCTCTCTCTGTTTCTGTTAGTGTCTCTCTCTGTTTCTGTCAGTGTCTCTCTCTCTCTGTTTCTCAATGTCTCTGTGTTTCTGTCAGTCTCTCTGTGTTTCTGTCAGTGTCTCTCTCTCTGTTTCTGTCAGTGTATCTCTCTCTCTGTGTATCTCGGAGTCTCTGTGTTTCTGTCAGTGTCTCTCTGTGTTTCTGTCAGTGTCTCTTTATCTCTTTTTCTGTCAGTGTCTCTCTGTGTTTCTGTCAGTGTCTCTCTCTCTCTGTTTCTGTCAGTGTCTCTCTGTGTTTCTGTCAGTGTCTCTCTCTCTGTTTCTGTCAGTGTCTCTCTGTGTTTCTGTCAGTGTCTCTCTCTCTCTGTTTCTGTCAGTGTCTCGCTCTGTTTCTGTCAGTGTCTCTCTCTCTGTTTCTGTCAGTGTATCTCTCTCTCTGTGTATCTCGGAGTCTCTGTGTTTCTGTCAGTGTCTCTCTGTGTTTCTGTCAGTGTCTCTTTATCTCTTTTTCTGTCAGTGTCTCTCTGTGTTTCTGTCAGTGTCTCTCTCTGTGTTTCTGTCAGCGTCTCTCTGTGTTTCTGTCACTGTCTCTGTGTTTCTGTCCGTGTCTCTCTCTGTTTCTGTCAGTGTCTCTGTGTTTCTGACAGTGTCTCTCAGTGTTTCTGTCAGTGTCTCTCTCTCTCTGTTTCTGTCAGTGTCTCTGTGTTTCTGTCAGTGCCTCTCTGTGTTTCTGTCAGTGTCCCTCTCTCTCTGTTTCTGTCAGTGTCTCTCTGTGTTTCTGTCAGTGTCTCTGTGTTACTGTCAGTGTCTCTCTGTGTTTCTGTCAGTGTCTCTGTGTTTCTGTCAGTGTCTCTCTCTGTCTGTCTGTTTCTCAGTGTCTCTCTGTGTTTCTGTCAGTGTCTCTCTCTCTGTTTCTGTCAGTGCCTCTCTGTGCTTCTGTCAGTGTCTCTCTCTCTCTGTTTCTGTTAGTGTCTCTCTCTGTTTCTGTCAGTGTCTCTCTCTCTCTGTTTCTGTCAGTGTCTCTCTGTGTTTCTGTCAGTGTCTCTCTCTCTGTTTCTGTCAGTGTCTCTCTGTGTTTCTGCCAGTGTCTCTCTCTCTCTGTTTCTGTCAGTGTCTCGCTCTGTTTCTGTCAGTGTCTCTCTCTCTGTTTCTGTCAGTGTATCTCTCTCTCTGTGTATCTCGGAGTCTCTGTGTTTCTGTCAGTGTCTCTCTGTGTTTCTGTCAGTGTCTCTTTATCTCTTTTTCTGTCAGTGTCTCTCTGTGTTTCTGTCAGTGTCTCTCTCTGTGTTTCTGTCAGCGTCTCTCTGTGTTTCTGTCACTGTCTCTGTGTTTCTGTCCGTGTCTCTCTCTGTTTCTGTCAGTGTCTCTGTGTTTCTGTCAGTGTCTCTCAGTGTTTCTGTCAGTGTCTCTCTCTCTCTGTTTCTGTCAGTGTCTCTGTGTTTCTGTCAGTGCCTCTCTCTGTTTCTGTCAGTGTCCCTCTCTCTCTGTTTCTGTCAGTGTCTCTCTGTGTTTCTGTCAGTGTCTCTGTGTTACTGTCAGTGTCTCTCTGTGTTTCTGTCAGTGTCTCTGTGTTTCTGTCAGTGTCTCTCTCTGTCTGTCTGTTTCTCAGTGTCTCTCTGTGTTTCTGTCAGTGTCTCTCTCTCTGTTTCTGTCAGTGTCTCTCTGTGTTTCTGTCAGTGTCTCTCTCTCTCTGTTTCTGTCAGTGTCTCTCTCTGTTTCTGTCAGTGTCTCTCTGTGTTTCTGTCAGTGTCTCTCTCTCTCTGTTTCTGTCAGTGTATCTCTCTCTCTGTGTATCTCGGAGTCTCTGTGTTTCTGTCAGTGTCTCTCTCTATCTGTTTCTATCAGTGTCTCTCTGTGTTTCTGTCAGTGTCTCTGTGTTTCTGTCAGTGTCTCTCTCTCTGTATCTGTCAGTGTCTCTCTGTGTTTCTGTCAGTGTCTCTCTCTCTCTGTTTCTGTCAGTGTCTCTGTGTTTCTGTCAGTGCCTCTCTATGTTTCTGTCAGTGTCTCTCTCTCTCTGTTTCTGTCAGTGTCTCTCTGTGTTTCTGTCAGTGTCTCTCTCTCTGTTTCTGTCAGTGTCTCTCTGTGTTTCTGTCAGTGTCACTCTCTCTCTGTTTCTGTCAGTGTCTCTCTGTGTTTCTGTCAGTGTCTCTCTCTCTCTGTGTCTGTCAGTGTCTCTCTCTGTTTCTGTCTGTGTCTCTCTGTGTTTCGGTCAGTGTCTCTCTCTCTCTCTGTTTCTGTCAGTGTCTCTCTGTGTTTCTGTCAGTGTCTCTTTATCTCTTTTTCTGTCAGTGTCTCTCTGTGTTTCTGTCAGTGTCTCTGTGTTTCTGTCAGTGTCTCTCTGTGTTTCTGTCGGTGTCTCTGTTTTTCTGTCAGTGTCTCTCTCTGTCTGTCTGTTTCTCAGTGTCTCTCTGTGTTTCTGTCAGTGTCTCTCTCTCTGTTTCTGTCAGTGTCTCTCTGTGTTTCTGTCAGTGTCTCTCTCTCTCTGTTTCTGTCAGTGTCTCTCTCTGTTTCTGTCAGTGTCTCTCTGTGTTTCTGTCAGTGTCTCTCTCTCTCTGTTTCTGTTAGTGTCTCTCTGTGTTTCTGTCAGTGTCTCTCTCTCTCTGTTTCTGTCAGTGTCTCTCTGTGTTTCTGTCAGTGTCTCTCTCTCTGTTTCTGTCAGTGTCTCTCTGTGTTCCTGTCAGTGTCACTCTCTCTCTGTTTCTGTCAGTGTCTCTCTGTGTTTCTGTCAGTGTCTCTCTCTCTCTCTGTCTGTCAGTGTCTCTCTCTGTTTCTGTCTGTGTCTCTCTGTGTTTCTGTCAGTGTCTCTCTCTCTCTCTGTTTCTGTCAGTGTCTCTCTATGTTTCTGTCAGTGTCTCTTTATCTCTTTTTCTGTCATTGTCTCTCTGTGTTTCTGTCAGTGTCTCTCTCTGTGTTTCTGTCAGTGTCTCTCTGTGTTTCTGTCAGTGTCTCTCTCTCTGTTTCTGTCAGCGTCTCTCTGTGTTTCTGTCACTGTCTCTGTGTTTCTGTCCGTGTCCCTCTCTGTTTCTGTCAGTGTCTCTGTGTTTCTGTCAGGGTCTCTCTGTGTTTCTGTCAGTGTCTCTCTCTCTCTGTTTCTGTCAGTGTCTCTGTGTTTCTGTCAGTGCCCCTCTGTGTTTCTGTCAGTGTCCCTCTCTCTCTGTTTCTGTCAGTGTCTCTCTGTGTTTCTGTCAGTGTCTCTGTGTTTCTGTCAGTGTCTCTCTGTGTTTCTGTCAGTGTCTCTGTGTTTCTGTCAGTGTCTCTCTCTGTCTGTCTGTTTCTCAGTGTCTCTCTGTGTTTCTGTCAGTGTCTCTCTCTCTCTCTCTGTTTCTGTCAGTGTCTCTCATTGTTTCTGTCAGTGTCTCTGTGTTTCTGTCCATGTCTCTCTGTGTTTCTGTCAGTGTCTCTCTCTCTCTGTCTGTTTCTCAGTGTCTCTCTGTGTTTCTGTCAGTGTCTCTCTGTGTTTCTGTCAGTGTCTCTCTCTCTCTCTGTCTGTTTCTCAGTGTCTCTCTGTGTTTCTGTCAGTGTCTCTCTGTATTTCTGTCAGTGTCTCTGTGTTTCTGTCAGTGTCTCTCTGTATTTCTGTCAGTGTCTCTGTGTTTCTGTCAGTGTCTCTCTGTGTTTCTGTCAGTGTCTCTCTCTCTGTGTCTGTTTCTCAGTGTCTCTATGTGTTGCTGTCAGTGTCTCTGTGTTTCTGTCAGTGTCTCTCTCTGTTTCTGTCAGTGTCTTTCTGTGTTTCTGTCAGTGTCTCTCTCTCTCTGTCTGTTTCTCAGTGTCTCTCTGTGTTTCTGTCAGTGTCTCTCGCTCTCTCTGTCTGTTTCTCAGTGTCTCTCTGTGTTTCTGTCAGTGTCTCTCTGTATTTCTGTCAGTGTCTCTGTGTTTCTGTCAGTGTCTCTCTGTGTTTCTGTCAGTGTCTCTCTCTCTCTGACTGTTTCTCAGTGTCTCTCTGTGTTTCTGTCAGTGTCTCTCTCTCTCTCTGTCTGTTTCTCAGTGTCTCTCTGTGTTTCAGTCAGTGTCTCTGTGTTGTTGTCTGTGTCTCTGTGTTTCTGTCAGTGTCTCGCTCTGTTTCTGTCAGTGTCTCTCTGTGTTTCTGTCAGTGTCTCTCTCCCTCTGTCTGTTTCTCAGTGTCTCTCTGTGTTTCTGTCAGTGTCTCTCTCTCTCTCTGTCTGTTTCTCAGTGTCTCTCTGTGTTTCTGTCAGTGTCTCTGTGTTTCTGTCAGTGTCTCTCTGTGTTTCTGTCTGTGTGTCTCTCTCTCTGTTTCTGTCATTGTCTCTGTGTTTCTGTCAGTGTCTCTCTATGTTTCTGTCGGTGTCTCTCTCACTATCTGTCTGTTTCTCAGTGTCTCTCTGTGTTTTCTGTCAGTGTCTCTCTGTTTTCTGTCAGTGTCTCTCTCTCTCTGTGTCTGTCAGTGTCTCTCTCTGTTTCTGTCTGTGTCTCTCTGTGTTTCGGTCAGTGTCTCTCTCTCTCTCTGTTTCTGTCAGTGTCTCTCTGTGTTTCTGTCAGTGTCTCTTTATCTCTTTTTCTGTCAGTGTCTCTCTGTGTTTCTGTCAGTGTCTCTGTGTTTCTGTCAGTGTCTCTCTGTGTTTCTGTCGGTGTCTCTGTTTTTCTGTCAGTGTCTCTCTCTGTCTGTCTGTTTCTCAGTGTCTCTCTGTGTTTCTGTCAGTGTCTCTCTCTCTGTTTCTGTCAGTGTCTCTCTGTGTTTCTGTCAGTGTCTCTCTCTCTCTGTTTCTGTCAGTGTCTCTCTCTGTTTCTGTCAGTGTCTCTCTGTGTTTCTGTCAGTGTCTCTCTCTCTCTGTTTCTGTTAGTGTCTCTCTGTGTTTCTGTCAGTGTCTCTCTCTCTCTGTTTCTGTCAGTGTCTCTCTGTGTTTCTGTCAGTGTCTCTCTCTCTCTCTGTCTGTCAGTGTCTCTCTCTGTTTCTGTCTGTGTCTCTCTGTGTTTCTGTCAGTGTCTCTCTCTCTCTCTGTTTCTGTCAGTGTCTCTCTATGTTTCTGTCAGTGTCTCTTTATCTCTTTTTCTGTCAGTGTCTCTCTGTGTTTCTGTCAGTGTCTCTCTCTGTGTTTCTGTCAGTGTCTCTCTGTGTTTCTGTCAGTGTCTCTCTCTCTGTTTCTGTCAGCGTCTCTCTGTGTTTCTGTCACTGTCTCTGTGTTTCTGTCCGTGTCCCTCTCTGTTTCTGTCAGTGTCTCTGTGTTTCTGTCAGGGTCTCTCTGTGTTTCTGTCAGTGTCTCTCTCTCTCTGTTTCTGTCAGTGTCTCTGTGTTTCTGTCAGTGCCCCTCTGTGTTTCTGTCAGTGTCCCTCTCTCTCTGTTTCTGTCAGTGTCTCTCTGTGTTTCTGTCAGTGTCTCTGTGTTTCTGTCAGTGTCTCTCTGTGTTTCTGTCAGTGTCTCTGTGTTTCTGTCAGTGTCTCTCTCTGTCTGTCTGTTTCTCAGTGTCTCTCTGTGTTTCTGTCAGTGTCTCTCTCTCTCTCTCTGTTTCTGTCAGTGTCTCTCATTGTTTCTGTCAGTGTCTCTGTGTTTCTGTCCATGTCTCTCTGTGTTTCTGTCAGTGTCTCTCTCTCTCTGTCTGTTTCTCAGTGTCTCTCTGTGTTTCTGTCAGTGTCTCTCTGTGTTTCTGTCAGTGTCTCTCTCTCTCTCTGTCTGTTTCTCAGTGTCTCTCTGTGTTTCTGTCAGTGTCTCTCTGTATTTCTGTCAGTGTCTCTGTGTTTCTGTCAGTGTCTCTCTGTATTTCTGTCAGTGTCTCTGTGTTTCTGTCAGTGTCTCTCTGTGTTTCTGTCAGTGTCTCTCTCTCTGTGTCTGTTTCTCAGTGTCTCTATGTGTTGCTGTCAGTGTCTCTGTGTTTCTGTCAGTGTCTCTCTCTGTTTCTGTCAGTGTCTTTCTGTGTTTCTGTCAGTGTCTCTCTCTCTCTGTCTGTTTCTCAGTGTCTCTCTGTGTTTCTGTCAGTGTCTCTCGCTCTCTCTGTCTGTTTCTCAGTGTCTCTCTGTGTTTCTGTCAGTGTCTCTCTGTATTTCTGTCAGTGTCTCTGTGTTTCTGTCAGTGTCTCTCTGTGTTTCTGTCAGTGTCTCTCTCTCTCTGACTGTTTCTCAGTGTCTCTCTGTGTTTCTGTCAGTGTCTCTCTCTCTCTCTGTCTGTTTCTCAGTGTCTCTCTGTGTTTCTGTCAGTGTCTCTGTGTTGTTGTCTGTGTCTCTGTGTTTCTGTCAGTGTCTCGCTCTGTTTCTGTCAGTGTCTCTCTGTGTTTCTGTCAGTGTCTCTCTCCCTCTGTCTGTTTCTCAGTGTCTCTCTGTGTTTCTGTCAGTGTCTCTCTCTCTCTCTGTCTGTTTCTCAGTGTCTCTCTGTGTTTCTGTCAGTGTCTCTGTGTTTCTGTCAGTGTCTCTCTGTGTTTCTGTCTGTGTGTCTCTCTCTCTGTTTCTGTCATTGTCTCTGTGTTTCTGTCAGTGTCTCTCTATGTTTCTGTCGGTGTCTCTCTCACTATCTGTCTGTTTCTCAGTGTCTCTCTGTGTTTTCTGTCAGTGTCTCTCTGTTTTCTGTCAGTGTCTCTCTCTCTCTGTTTCTCAATGTCTCTGTGTTTCTGTCAGTCTCTCTGTGTTTCTGTCAGTGTCTCTCTCTCTGTTTTTTGTCAGTGTTTCTCTGTTTTCTGTCAGTGTCTCTCTCTCTCTGTTTCTCAGTGTCTCTCTGTTTCTGTCAGTGTCTCTCTCTCTCTGTGTTTCTGTCAGTGTCTCTCTGTGTTTCTGTCAGTGTCTCTCTCTCTCTGTCTGTTTCTCCGTGTCTCTCTATGTTTTCTGTCAGTGTCTCTCTGTTTTCTGTCAGTGTCTCTCTCTCTCTCTGTTTCTCAGTGTCTCTCTGTGTTTCTGTCAATGTCTCTCTGTTTCTGTCAGTGTCTCTCTCTCTGTGTTTCGGTCAGTCTCTCTCTGTTTCTGTCAGTGTCTCTCTCTCTGTGATTCTGTCAGTCTCTCTCTGTTTCTGTCAGTGTCTCTCTCTCTGTGATTCTGTCAGTCTCTCTCTGTTTCTGTCAGTGTCTCTCTCTCTCTGTTTCTCATTCTCTGTGTTTCTGTCAGTGTCTCTCTGTTTCTGTCAGTGTCTCTCTCTCTCTTTGTTTCTCATTCTCTGTGTTTCTGTCAGTGTCTCTCTGTTTCTGTCAGTGTCTCTCTCTCACTGTTTCTCAATGTCTCTGTGTTTCTGTCAGTCTCTCTGTGTTTCTGTCAGTGTCTCTCTCTGTGTGTTTCTGTCTGTGTTTCTCTGTTTTCTGTCAGTGTCTCTCTCTGTTTCTCAGTGTCTCTCTGTTTCTGTCAGTGTCTCTCTCTCTCTGTTTCTCAGTGTCTCTCTGTTTCTGTCAGTGTCTCTCTCTCTCTGTGTTTCTGTCAGTGTCTCTCTGTGTTTCTGTCAGTGTCTCTCTCTCTCTGTCTGTTTCTCCGTGCCTCTCTATGTTTACTGTCAGTGTCTCTGTGTTTCTGTCAGTGTCTCTCTGTGTTTCTGTCAGTGTCTCTCTCTCTGTGTCTGTTTCTCAGTGTCTCTATGTGTTGCTGTCAGTGTCTCTGTGTTTCTGTCAGTGTCTCTCTCTGTTTCTGTCAGTGTCTTTCTGTGTTTCTGTCAGTGTCTCTCTCTCTCTGTCTGTTTCTCAGTGTCTCTCTGTGTTTCTGTCAGTGCCTCTCGCTCTCTCTGTCTGTTTCTCAGTGTCTCTCTGTGTTTCTGTCAGTGTCTCTCTGTATTTCTGTCAGTGTCTCTGTGTTTCTGTCAGTGTCTCTCTGTGTTTCTGTCAGTGTCTCTCTCTCTCTGACTGTTTCTCAGTGTCTCTCTGTGTTTCTGTCAGTGTCTCTCTCTCTCTCTGTCTGTTTCTCAGTGTCTCTCTGTGTTTCTGTCAGTGTCTCTGTGTTGCTGTCTGTGTCTCTGTGTTTCTGTCAGTGTCTCTCTCTCTCTGTCTGTTTCTCAGTGTCTCTCTGTGTTTCTGTCAGTGGCTCTCTCTCTCTCTGTCTGTTTCTCAGTGTCTCTCTGTGTTTCTGTCAGTGTCTCTGTGTTTCTGTCAGTGTCTCTCTGTGTTTCTGTCTGTGTGTCTCTCTCTCTGTTTCTGTCATTGTCTCTGTGTTTCTGTCAGTGTCTCTCTATGTTTCTGTCGGTGTCTCTCTCACTATCTGTCTGTTTCTCAGTGTCTCTCTGTGTTTTCTGTCAGTGTCTCTCTGTTTTCTGTCAGTGTCTCTCTCTCTCTGTTTCTCAGTGTCTCTCTGTTTCTGTCAGTGTCTCTCTCTCTCTGTGTTTCTGTCAGTGTCTCTCTGTGTTTCTGTCAGTGTCTCTCTCTCTCTGTCTGTTTCTCCGTGTCTCTCTATGTTTTCTGTCAGTGTCTCTCTGTTTTCTGTCAGTGTCTCTCTCTCTCTCTGTTTCTCAGTGTCTCTCTGTGTTTCTGTCAATGTCTCTCTGTTTCTGTCAGTGTCTCTCTCTCTGTGTTTCGGTCAGTCTCTCTCTGTTTCTGTCAGTGTCTCTCTCTCTGTGATTCTGTCAGTCTCTCTCTGTTTCTGTCAGTGTCTCTCTCTCTGTGATTCTGTCAGTCTCTCTCTGTTTCTGTCAGTGTCTCTCTCTCTCTGTTTCTCATTCTCTGTGTTTCTGTCAGTGTCTCTCTGTTTCTGTCAGTGTCTCTCTCTCTCTTTGTTTCTCATTCTCTGTGTTTCTGTCAGTGTCTCTCTGTTTCTGTCAGTGTCTCTCTCTCACTGTTTCTCAATGTCTCTGTGTTTCTGTCAGTCTCTCTGTGTTTCTGTCAGTGTCTCTCTCTGTGTGTTTCTGTCTGTGTTTCTCTGTTTTCTGTCAGTGTCTCTCTCTGTTTCTCAGTGTCTCTCTGTTTCTGTCAGTGTCTCTCTCTCTCTGTTTCTCAGTGTCTCTCTGTTTCTGTCAGTGTCTCTCTCTCTCTGTGTTTCTGTCAGTGTCTCTCTGTGTTTCTGTCAGTGTCTCTCTCTCTCTGTCTGTTTCTCCGTGCCTCTCTATGTTTACTGTCAGTGTCTCTCTGTTTTCTGTCAGTGTCTCTCTCTCTCTCTGTTTCTCAGTGTCTCTCTGAGTTTCTGTCAGTATCTCTGTGTTTCTGTCAGTGCCTCTCTGTGCTTCTGTCAGTGTCTCTCTCTCTCTGTTTCTGTTAGTGTCTCTCTCTGTTTCTGTCAGTGTCTCTCTCTCTCTGTTTCTGTCAGTGTCTCTCTGTGTTTCTGTCAGTGTCTCTCTCTCTGTTTCTGTCAGTGTCTCTCTGTGTTTCTGTCAGTGTCTCTCTCTCTCTGTTTCTGTCAGTGTCTCTCTCTCTGTTTCTGTCAGTGTATCTCTCTCTCTGTGTATCTCGGAGTCTCTGTGTTTCTGTCAGTGTGTCTCTCTCTCTGTTTCTGTCAGTGTCTCTCTGTGTTTCTGTCAGTGTCTCTCTCTCTGTTTCTGTCAGTGTCTCTCTGTGTTTCTGTCAGTGTCTCTCTCTCTCTGTGTTTCTGTCAGTGTCTCTCTGTGTTTCTGTCAGTGTCTCTCTCTCTGTTTCTGTCAGTGTCTCTCTGTGTTTCTGTCCATGTCTCTCTGTGTTTCTGTCAGTGTCTCTCTCTCTCTGTCTGTTTCTCAGTGTCTCTCTGTGTTTCTGTCAGTGTCTCTCTGCGTTTCTGTCAGTGTCTCTCTCTCTCTGTCTGTTTCTCAGTGTCTCTCTGTGTTTCTGTCAGTGTCTCTGTGTTTCTGTCAGTGTCTCTCTGTGTTTCTGTCAGTGTCTCTCTCTCTCTGTCTGTTTCTCAGTGTCTGTCAGTCTCTCTCTGTATTTCTGTCAGTGTCTCTCTCTCTTTGTCTGTTTCTCAGTGTCTCTCTCTGTTTCTGGCAGTTTCTCTCTGTTTTTCTGTCAGTGTCTCTCTCTCACTCGGTTTCTCAGTGTCTCTCTGTGTTTCTGTCAGTGTCTCTCTGTATTTCTGTCAGTGTCTTTCTGTGTTTCTGTCAGTGTCTCTCTCTCTCTGTCTGTTTCTCAGTGTCCCTCTGTGTTTCTGTCAGTGTCTCTCTCTCTCTCTGTCTGTTTCTCAGTGTCTCTCTGTGTTTCTGTCAGTGTCTCTCTGTATTTCTGTCAGTGTCTCTGTGTTTCTGTCAGTGTCTCTCTGTATTTCTGTCAGTGTCTCTGTGTTTCTGTCAGTGTCCCTCTCTCTCTGTTTCTGTCAGTGTCTCTCTGTGTTTCTGTCAGTGTCTCTGTGTTTCTGTCAGTGTCTCTCTCTGTCTGTCTGTTTCTCAGTGTCTCTCTGTGTTTCTGTCAGTGTCTCTCTCTCTTTCTCTGTTTCTGTCAGTGTCTCTCATTGTTTCTGTCAGTGTCTCTGTGTTTCTGTCCATGTCTCTCTGTGTTTCTGTCAGTGTCTCTCTCTGTCTGTCTGTTTCTCAGTGTCTCTCTGTGTTTCTGTCAGTGTCTCTCTCTCTTTCTCTGTTTCTGTCAGTGTCTCTCATTGTTTCTGTCAGTGTCTCTGTGTTTCTGTCCATGTCTCTCTGTGTTTCTGTCAGTGTCTCTCTCTCTCTGTCTGTTTCTCAGTGTCTCTCTGTGTTTCTGTCAGTGTCTCTCTGTGTTTCTGTCAGTGTCTCTCTCTCTCTCTGTCTGTTTCTCAGTGTCTCTCTGTGTTTCTGTCAGTGTCTCTCTGTATTTCTGTCAGTGTCTCTGTGTTTCTGTCAGTGTCTCTCTGTATTTCTGTCAGTGTCTCTGTGTTTCTGTCAGTGTCTCTCTGTGTTTCTGTCAGTGTCTCTCTCTCTGTGTCTGTTTCTCAGTGTCTCTATGTGTTGCTGTCAGTGTCTCTGTGTTTCTGTCAGTGTCTCTCTCTGTTTCTGTCAGTGTCTTTCTGTGTTTCTGTCAGTGTCTCTCTCTCTCTGTCTGTTTCTCAGTGTCTCTCTGTGTTTCTGTCAGTGTCTCTCGCTCTCTCTGTCTGTTTCTCAGTGTCTCTCTGTGTTTCTGTCAGTGACTCTCTGTATTTCTGTCAGTGTCTCTGTGTTTCTGTCAGTGTCTCTCTGTGTTTCTGTCAGTGTCTCTCTCTGTCTGTCTGTTTCTCAGTGTCTCTCTGTGTTTCTGTCAGTGTCTCTCTCTCTGTTTCTGTCAGTGTCTCTCTGTGTTTCTGTCAGTGTCTCTCTCTCTCTGTTTCTGTCAGTGTCTCTCTCTGTTTCTGTCAGTGTCTCTCTGTGTTTCTGTCAGTGTCTCTCTCTCTCTGTTTCTGTTAGTGTCTCTCTGTGTTTCTGTCAGTGTCTCTCTCTCTCTGTTTCTGTCAGTGTCTCTCTTTGTTTCTGTCAGTGTCTCTCTCTCTGTTTCTGTCAGTGTCTCTCTGTGTTTCTGTCAGTGTCACTCTCTCTCTGTTTCTGTCAGTGTCTCTCTGTGTTTCTGTCAGTGTCTCTCTCTCTCTCTGTCTGTCAGTGTCTCTCTCTGTTTCTGTCTGTGTCTCTCTGTGTTTCTGTCAGTGTCTCTCTCTCTCTCTGTTTCTGTCAGTGTCTCTCTATGTTTCTGTCAGTGTCTCTTTATCTCTTTTTCTGTCAGTGTCTCTCTGTGTTTCTGTCAGTGTCTCTCTCTGTGTTTCTGTCAGTGTCTCTCTGTGTTTCTGTCAGTGTCTCTCTCTCTGTTTCTGTCAGCGTCTCTCTGTGTTTCTGTCACTGTCTCTGTGTTTCTGTCCGTGTCCCTC
This sequence comes from Heterodontus francisci, assembly GCF_036365525.1. Classification (NCBI taxonomy): domain Eukaryota; kingdom Metazoa; phylum Chordata; class Chondrichthyes; order Heterodontiformes; family Heterodontidae; genus Heterodontus; species Heterodontus francisci. The sequence goes on from NC_090378.1 coordinate 115,192,984, forward strand.
TCTGTTTCTGTCAGTGTCTCTGTGTTTCTGTCAGGGTCTCTCTGTGTTTCTGTCAGTGTCTCTCTCTCTCTGTTTCTGTCAGTGTCTCTGTGTTTCTGTCAGTGCCCCTCTGTGTTTCTGTCAGTGTCCCTCTCTCTCTGTTTCTGTCAGTGTCTCTCTGTGTTTCTGTCAGTGTCTCTGTGTTTCTGTCAGTGTCTCTCTGTGTTTCTGTCAGTGTCTCTGTGTTTCTGTCAGTGTCTCTCTCTGTCTGTCTGTTTCTCAGTGTCTCTCTGTGTTTCTGTCAGTGTCTCTCTCTCTCTCTCTGTTTCTGTCAGTGTCTCTCATTGTTTCTGTCAGTGTCTCTCTGTTTTCTGTCAGTGTCTCTCTCTCTCTCTGTTTCTCAGTGTCTCTCTGAGTTTCTGTCAGTGTCTCTGTGTTTCTGTCAGTGCCTCTCTGTGCTTCTGTCAGTGTCTCTCTCTCTCTGTTTCTGTTAGTGTCTCTCTCTGTTTCTGTCAGTGTCTCTCTCTCTCTGTTTCTGTCAGTGTCTCTCTGTGTTTCTGTCAGTGTCTCTCTCTCTGTTTCTGTCAGTGTCTCTCTGTGTTTCTGTCAGTGTCTCTCTCTCTCTGTTTCTGTCAGTGTCTCGCTCTGTTTCTGTCAGTGTCTCTCTCTCTGTTTCTGTCAGTGTATCTCTCTCTCTGTGTATCTCGGAGTCTCTGTGTTTCTCTCAGTGTGTCTCTCTCTCTGTTTCTGTCAGTGTCTCTCTGTGTTTCTGTCAGTGTCTCTCTCTCTGTTTCTGTCAGTGTCTCTCTGTGTTTCTGTCAGTGTCTCTCTCTCTCTGTGTTTCTGTCAGTGTCTCTCTGTGTTTCTGTCAGTGTCTCTCTCTCTGTTTCTGTCAGTGTCTCTCTGTGTTTCTGTCCATGTCTCTCTGTGTTTCTGTCAGTGTCTCTCTCTCTCTGTCTGTTTCTCAGTGTCTCTCTGTGTTTCTGTCAGTGTCTCTCTGCGTTTCTGTCAGTGTCTCTCTCTGTCTGTTTCTCAGTGTCTCTCTGTGTTTCTGTCAGTGTCTCTGTGTTTCTGTCAGTGTCTCTGTGTTTCTGTCAGTGTCTCTCTGTGTTTCTGTCAGTGTCTCTCTCTCTTTGTCTGTTTCTCAGTGTCTCTCTCTGTTTCTGGCAGTTTCTCTCTGTTTTTCTGTCAGTGTCTCTCTCTCTCTCGGTTTCTCAGTGTCTCTCTGTGTTTCTGTCAGTGTCTCTCTGTATTTCTGTCAGTGTCTTTCTGTGTTTCTGTCAGTGTCTCTCTCTCTCTGTCTGTTTCTCAGTGTCTCTCTGTGTTTCTGTCAGTGTCTCTCTCTCTCTCTGTCTGTTTCTCAGTGTCTCTCTGTGTTTCTGACAGTGTCTCTCTGTATTTCTGTCAGTGTCTCTGTGTTTCTGTCAGTGTCTCTCTGTATTTCTGTCAGTGTCTCTGTGTTTCTGTCAGTGTCTCTCTGTGTTTCTGTCAGTGTCCCTCTCTCTCTGTTTCTGTCAGTGTCTCTCTGTGTTTCTGTCAGTGTCTCTGTGTTTCTTTCAGTGTCTCTCTCTGTCTGTCTGTTTCTCAGTGTCTCTCATTGTTTCTGTCAGTGTCTCTGTGTTTCTGTCCATGTCTCTCTGAGTTTCTGTCAGTGTCTCTCTCTCTCTGTCTGTTTCTCAGTGTCTCACTGTGTTTCTGTCAGTGTCTCTCTGTGTTTCTGTGAGTGTCTCTCGCTCTCTCTGTCTGTTTCTCAGTGTCTCTCTGTGTTTCTGTCAGTGACTCTCTGTATTTCTGTCAGTGTCTCTGTGTTTCTGTCAGTGTCTCTCTGTGTTTCTGTCAGTGTCTCTCTCTGTCTGTCTGTTTCTCAGTGTCTCTCTGTGTTTCTGTCAGTGTCTCTCTCTCTGTTTCTGTCAGTGTCTCTCTGTGTTTCTGTCAGTGTCTCTCTCTCTCTGTTTCTGTCAGTGTCTCTCTCTGTTTCTGTCAGTGTCTCTCTGTGTTTCTGTCAGTGTCTCTCTCTCTCTGTTTCTGTTAGTGTCTCTCTGTGTTTCTGTCAGTGTCTCTCTCTCTCTGTTTCTGTCAGTGTCTCTCTTTGTTTCTGTCAGTGTCTCTCTCTCTGTTTCTGTCAGTGTCTCTCTGTGTTTCTGTCAGTGTCACTCTCTCTCTGTTTCTGTCAGTGTCTCTCTGTGTTTCTGTCAGTGTCTCTCTCTCTCTCTGTCTGTCAGTGTCTCTCTCTGTTTCTGTCTGTGTCTCTCTGTGTTTCTGTCAGTGTCTCTCTCTCTCTCTGTTTCTGTCAGTGTCTCTCTATGTTTCTGTCAGTGTCTCTTTATCTCTTTTTCTGTCAGTGTCTCTCTGTGTTTCTGTCAGTGTCTCTCTCTGTGTTTCTGTCAGTGTCTCTCTGTGTTTCTGTCAGTGTCTCTCTCTCTGTTTCTGTCAGCGTCTCTCTGTGTTTCTGTCACTGTCTCTGTGTTTCTGTCCGTGTCCCTCTCTGTTTCTGTCAGTGTCTCTGTGTTTCTGTCAGGGTCTCTCTGTGTTTCTGTCAGTGTCTCTCTCTCTCTGTTTCTGTCAGTGTCTCTGTGTTTCTGTCAGTGCCCCTCTGTGTTTCTGTCAGTGTCCCTCTCTCTCTGTTTCTGTCAGTGTCTCTCTGTGTTTCTGTCAGTGTCTCTGTGTTTCTGTCAGTGTCTCTCTCTGTCTGTCTGTTTCTCAGTGTCTCTCTGTGTTTCTGTCAGTGTCTCTCTCTCTCTCTCTGTTTCTGTCAGTGTCTCTCATTGTTTCTGTCAGTGTCTCTGTGTTTCTGTCCATGTCTCTCTGTGTTTCTGTCAGTGTCTCTCTCTCTCTGTCTGTTTCTCAGTGTCTCTCTGTGTTTCTGTCAGTGTCTCTCTGTGTTTCTGTCAGTGTCTCTCTCTCTCTCTGTCTGTTTCTCAGTGTCTCTCTGTGTTTCTGTCAGTGTCTCTCTGTATTTCTGTCAGTGTCTCTGTGTTTCTGTCAGTGTCTCTCTGTATTTCTGTCAGTGTCTCTGTGTTTCTGTCAGTGTCTCTCTGTGTTTCTGTCAGTGTCTCTCTCTCTGTGTCTGTTTCTCAGTGTCTCTATGTGTTGCTGTCAGTGTCTCTGTGTTTCTGTCAGTGTCTCTCTCTGTTTCTGTCAGTGTCTTTCTGTGTTTCTGTCAGTGTCTCTCTCTCTCTGTCTGTTTCTCAGTGTCTCTCTGTGTTTCTGTCAGTGTCTCTCGCTCTCTCTGTCTGTTTCTCAGTGTCTCTCTGTGTTTCTGTCAGTGTCTCTCTGTATTTCTGTCAGTGTCTCTGTGTTTCTGTCAGTGTCTCTCTGTGTTTCTGTCAGTGTCTCTCTCTCTCTGACTTTTTCTCAGTGTCTCTCTGTGTTGCTGTCTGTGTCTCTGTGTTTCTGTCAGTGTCTCGCTCTGTTTCTGTCAGTGTCTCTCTGTGTTTCTGTCAGTGTCTCTCTCTCTCTGTCTGTTTCTCAGTGTCTCTCTGTGTTTCTGTCAGTGTCTCTCTCTCTCTCTGTCTGTTTCTCAGTGTCTCTCTGTGTTTCTGTCAGTGTCTCTGTGTTTCTGTCAGTGTCTCTCTGTGTTTCTGTCTGTGTGTCTCTCTCTCTGTTTCTGTCATTGTCTCTGTGTTTCTGTCAGTGTCTCTCTATGTTTCTGTCGGTGTCTCTCTCACTATCTGTCTGTTTCTCAGTGTCTCTCTGTGTTTTCTGTCAGTGTCTCTCTGTTTTCTGTCAGTGTCTCTCTCTCTCTGTTTCTCAATGTCTCTGTGTTTCTGTCAGTCTCTCTGTGTTTCTGTCAGTGTCTCTCTCTCTGTTTTTTTGTCAGTGTTTCTCTGTTTTCTGTCAGTGTCTCTCTCTCTCTGTTTCTCAGTGTCTCTCTGTTTCTGTCAGTGTCTCTCTCTCTGTGATTCTGTCAGTGTCTCTCTGTGTTTCTGTCAGTGTCTCTCTCTCTCTGTCTGTTTCTCCGTGTCTCTCTATGTTTTCTGTCTGTGTCTCTCTGTTTTCTGTCAGTGTCTCTCTCTCTCTCTCTGTTTCTCAGTGTCTCTCTGTGTTTCTGTCAATGTCTCTCTGTTTCTGTCAGTGTCTCTCTCTCTGTGTTTCGGTCAGTCTCTCTCTGTTTCTGTCAGTGTCTCTCTCTCTGTGATTCTGTCAGTCTCTCTCTGTTTCTGTCAGTGTCTCTCTCTCTGTGATTCTGTCAGTCTCTCTCTGTTTCTGTCAGTGTCTCTCTCTCTCTGTTTCTCATTCTCTGTGTTTCTGTCAGTGTCTCTCTGTTTCTGTCAGTGTCTCTCTCTCTCTTTGTTTCTCATTCTCTGTGTTTCTGTCAGTGTCTCTCTGTTTCTGTCAGTGTCTCTCTCTCACTGTTTCTCAATGTCTCTGTGTTTCTGTCAGTCTCTCTGTGTTTCTGTCAGTGTCTCTCTCTGTGTGTTTCTGTCTGTGTTTCTCTGTTTTCTGTCAGTGTCTCTCTCTGTTTCTCAGTGTCTCTCTGTTTCTGTCAGTGTCTCTCTCTCTCTGTTTCTCAGTGTCTCTCTGTTTCTGTCAGTGTCTCTCTCTCTCTGTGTTTCTGTCAGTGTCTCTCTGTGTTTCTGTCAGTGTCTCTCTCTCTCTGTCTGTTTCTCCGTGCCTCTCTATGTTTACTGTCAGTGTCTCTCTGTTTTCTGTCAGTGTCTCTCTCTCTCTCTGTTTCTCAGTGTCTCTCTGAGTTTCTGTCAGTGTCTCTGTGTTTCTGTCAGTGCCTCTCTGTGCTTCTGTCAGTGTCTCTCTCTCTCTGTTTCTGTTAGTGTCTCTCTCTGTTTCTGTCAGTGTCTCTCTCTCTCTGTTTCTGTCAGTGTCTCTCTGTGTTTCTGTCAGTGTCTCTCTCTCTGTTTCTGTCAGTGTCTCTCTGTGTTTCTGTCAGTGTCTCTCTCTCTCTGTTTCTGTCAGTGTCTCGCTCTGTTTCTGTCAGTGTCTCTCTCTCTGTTTCTGTCAGTGTATCTCTCTCTCTGTGTATCTCGGAGTCTCTGTGTTTCTGTCAGTGTGTCTCTCTCTCTGTTTCTGTCAGTGTCTCTCTGTGTTTCTGTCAGTGTCTCTCTCTCTGTTTCTGTCAGTGTCTCTCTGTGTTTCTATCAGTGTCTCTCTCTCTCTGTGTTTCTGTCAGTGTCTCTCTGTGTTTCTGTCAGTGTCTCTCTCTCTGTTTCTGTCAGTGTCTCTCTGTGTTTCTGTCCATGTCTCTCTGTGTTTCTGTCAGTGTCTCTCTCTCTCTGTCTGTTTCTCAGTGTCTCTCTGTGTTTCTGTCAGTGTCTCTCTGCGTTTCTGTCAGTGTCTCTCTCTGTCTGTTTCTCAGTGTCTCTCTGTGTTTCTGTCAGTGTCTCTGTGTTTCTGTCAGTGTCTCTCTGTGTTTCTGTCAGTGTCTCTCTCTCTCTGTCTGTTTCTCAGTGTCTGTCTGTGTTTCTGTCAGTCTCTCTCTGTATTTCTGTCAGTGTCTCTCTCTCTTTGTCTGTTTCTCAGTGTCTCTCTCTGTTTCTGGCAGTTTCTCTCTGTTTTTCTGTCAGTGTCTCTCTCTCTCTCGGTTTCTCAGTGTCTCTCTGTGTTTCTGTCAGTGTCTCTCTGTATTTCTGTCAGTGTCTTTCTGTGTTTCTGTCAGTGTCTCTCTCTCTCTGTCTGTTTCTCAGTGTCTCTCTGTGTTTCTGACAGTGTCTCTCTGTATTTCTGTCAGTGTCTCTGTGTTTCTGTCAGTGTCTCTCTGTATTTCTGTCAGTGTCTCTGTGTTTCTGTCAGTGTCTCTCTGTGTTTCTGTCAGTGTCCCTCTCTCTCTGTTTCTGTCAGTGTCTCTCTGTGTTTCTGTCAGTGTCTCTGTGTTTCTGTCAGTGTCTCTCTCAGTCTGTCTGTTTCTCAGTGTCTCTCTGTGTTTCTGTCAGTGTCTCTCTCTCTCTCTCTGTTTCTGTCAGTGTCTCTCATTGTTTCTGTCAGTGTCTCTGTGTTTCTGTCCATGTCTCTCTGTGTTTCTGTCAGTGTCTCTCTCTCTCTGTCTGTTTCTCAGTGTCTCTCTGTGTTTCTGTCAGTGTCTCTCTGTGTTTCTGTCAGTGTCTCTCTCTCTCTCTGTCTGTTTCTCAGTGTCTCTCTGTGTTTCTGTCAGTGTCTCTCGCTCTCTCTGTCTGTTTCTCAGTGTCTCTCTGTGTTTCTGTCAGTGACTCTCTGTATTTCTGTCAGTGTCTCTGTGTTTCTGTCAGTGTCTCTCTGTGTTTCTGTCAGTGTCTCTCTCTCTCTGACTTTTTCTCAGTGTCTCTCTGTGTTGCTGTCTGTGTCTCTGTGTTTCTGTCAGTGTCTCTCTCTGTTTCTGTCAGTGTCTCTCTGAGTTTCTGTCAGTGTCTCTCTCTCTCTGTCTGTTTCTCGGTGTCTCTCTGTGTTTCTGTCAGTGTCTCTCTCTCTCTCTGTCTGTTTCTCAGTGTCTCTCTGTGTTTCTGTCAGTGTCTCTGAGTTTCTGTCAGTGTCTCTCTGTGTTTCTGTCGGTGTCTCTCTCTCTATCTGTCTGTTTCTCAGTGTCTCTCTGTGTTTTCTGGCAGTGTCTCTCTGTTTACTGTCAGTGTCTCGCTCTCTCTGTTTCTCAATGTCTCTGTGTTTCTGTCAGTCTCTCTGTTTTTCTGTCAGTGTCACTCTCTCTGTTTTTCTGTCAGTGTTTCTCTGTTTTCTGTCAGTGTCTCTCTCTCTCTGTTTCTCAGTGTCTCTCTGTTTCTGTCAGTGTCTCTCTCTCTCTGTGTTTCTGTCAGTGTCTCTCTGTGTTTCTGTCAGTGTCTCTCTCTCTCTCTGTCTGTTTCTCCGTGTCTCTCTATGTTTTCTGTCAGTGTCTCTCTGTTTTCTGTCAGTGTCTCTCTCTCTCTCTGTTTCTCAGTGTCTCTCTGTGTTTCTGTCAATGTCTCTCTGTTTCTGTCAGTGTCTCTCTCTCTGTGTTTCGGTCAGTCTCTCTCTGTTTCTGTCAGTGTCTCTCACTCTGTGATTCTGTCAGTCTCTCTCTGTTTCTGTCAGTGTCTCTCGCTCTCTGTTTCTCATTCTCTGTGTTTCTGTCAGTGTCTCTCTGTTTCTGTCAGTGTCACTCTCTCTCTTTGTTTCTCATTCTCTGTGTTTCTGTCAGTGTCTCTCTGTTTCTGTCAGTGTCTCTCTCTCACTGTTTCTCAATGTCTCTGTGTTTCTGTCAGTCTCTCTGAGTTTCTGTCAGTGTCTCTCTCTGTTTCTCAGTGTCTCTCTGTTTCTGTCAGTGTCTCTCTCTCTCTGTTTCTCAGTGTCTCTCTGTTTCTGTCAGTGTCTCTCTCTCTCTGTGTTTCTGTCAGTGTCTCTCTGTGTTTCTGTCAGTGTCTCTCTCTCTCTGTCTGTTTCTCCGTGCCTCTCGATGTTTACTGTCAGTGTCTCTCTGTTTTCTGTCAGTGCCACTCTGTGCTTCTGTCCCTGTCTCTCTCTCTCTGTTTCTGTTAGTGTCTCTCTCTGTATCTGTCAGTGTCTCTCTCTCTCTGTTTCTGTCAGTGTCTCTCTGTGTTTCTGTCAGTGTCTCTCTCTCTGTTTCTGTCAGTGTCTCTCTGTGTTTCTGTCAGTGTCTCTCTCTCTCTGTTTCTGTCAGTGTCTCGAACTGTTTCTGTCAGTGTCTCTCTCTCTGTTTCTGTCAGTGTATCTCTCTCTCTGTGTATCTCGGAGTCTCTGTGTTTCTGTCAGTGTGTCTCTCTCTCTGTTTCTGTCAGTGTCTCTCTGTGTTTCTGTCAGTGTCTCTGTGTTTCTGTCAGTGTCTCTCTGTGTTTCTGTCAGTGTCTCTCTCTCTGCTTCTGTCAATTTCTCTCTGTGTTTCTGTCAGTGTCTCTCTCTCTGTTTCTGTCAGTGTCTCTCTGTGTTTCTGTCAGTGTCTCTCTCTCTCTCTGTGTTTCTGTCAGTGTCTCTCTCTGTTTCTGTCAGTGTCTCTCTCTCTCTGTTTCTGTCAGTGTATCTCTCTCTCTGTGTATCTCGGTGTCTCTGTGTTTCTGTCAGTGTCTCTCTCTCTCTGTTTCTGTCAGTGTCTCTCTGTGTTTCTGTCAGTGTCTCTGTGTTTCTGTCAGTGTCTCTCTGTGTTTCTGTCAGTGTCTCTCTCTCTGTTTCTGTCAGTGTCTCTCTGTGTTTCTGTCAGTGTCTCTCTCTCTCTGTTTCTGTCAGTGTCCCTGTGTTTCTGTCAGTGCCTCTCTGTGTTTCTGTCAGTGTCTCTCTCTCTCTGTTTCTGTTAGTGTCTCTCTGTGTTTCTGTCAGTGTCTCTCTCTCTCTGTTTCTGTCAGTGTCTCTCTGTGTTTCTGTCAGTGTCTCTCTCTGTTTCTGTCAGTGTCTCTCCGTGTTTCTGTCAGTGTCACTCTCTCTCTGTTTCTGTCAGTGTCTCTCTGTGTTTCTGTCAGTGTCTCTCTCTCTCTCGCTGTCTGTCAGTGTCTCTCTCTGTTTCTGTCTGTGTCTCTCTGTGTTTCTGTCAGTGTCTCTCTCTCTCTCTGTTTCTGTCAGTGTCTCTCTGTGTTTCTGTCAGTGTCTCTTTATCTCTTTTTCTGTCAGTGTCTCTCTGTGTTTCTGTCAGTGTCTCTCTCTGTGTTTCTGTCAGTGTCTCTCTGTGTTTCTGTCAGTGTCTCTCGCTCTGTTTTTGTCAGCGTCTCTCTGTGTTCCTGTCAGTGTCTCTGTGTTTCTGTCCGTGTCTCTCTCTGTTTCTGTCAGTGTCTCTGTGTTTCTGTCAGTGTCTCTCTGTGTTTCTGTCAGTGTCTCTCTCTCTGTGTTTCTGTCAGTGTCTCTGTGTTTCTGTCAGTGCCCCTCTGTGTTTCTGTCAGTGTCCCTCTCTCTCTGTTTCTGTCAGTGTCTCTCTGTGTTTCTGTCGGTGTCTCTGTGTTTCTGTCAGTGCCTCTCTGTGTTTCTGTCAGTGTCTCTCTCTCTCTGTTTCTGTTAGTGTCTCTCTGTGTTTCTGTCAGTGTCTCTCTCTCTCTGTTTCTGTCAGTGTCTCTCTGTGTTTCTGTCAGTGTCTCTCTCTGTTTCTGTCAGTGTCTCTCCGTGTTTCTGTCAGTGTCACTCTCTCTCTGTTTCTGTCAGTGTCTCTCTGTGTTTCTGTCAGTGTCTCTCTCTCTCTCGCTGTCTGTCAGTGTCTCTCTCTGTTTCTGTCTGTGTCTCTCTGTGTTTCTGTCAGTGTCTCTCTCTCTCTCTGTTTCTGTCAGTGTCTCTCTGTGTTTCTGTCAGTGTCTCTTTATCTCTTTTTCTGTCAGTGTCTCTCTGTGTTTCTGTCAGTGTCTCTCTCTGTGTTCCTGTCAGTGTCTCTGTGTTTCTGTCCGTGTCTCTCTCTGTTTCTGTCAGTGTCTCTGTGTTTCTGTCAGTGTCTCTCTGTGTTTCAGTCAGTGTCTCTCTCTCTGTGTTTCTGTCAGTGTCTCTGTGTTTCTGTCAGTGCCCCTCTGTGTTTCTGTCAGTGTCCCTCTCTCTCTGTTTCTGTCAGTGTCTCTCTGTGTTTCTGTCGGTGTCTCTGTGTTTCTGTCAGTGTCTCTCTGTGTTTCTGTCAGTGTCTCTCTACGTTTCTGTCAGTGTCTCTGTGTTTCTGTCCGTGTCTCTCTGTGTTTCTGTCAGTGTCTCTCTCTCTCTGTTTCTGTTAGTGTCTCTCTGTGTTTCTGTCAGTGTCTCTCTCTCTCTGTTTCTGTTAGTTTCTCTCTGTGTTTCTGTCAGTGTCTCTCTCTCTCTGTTTCTGTCAGTGTCTCTCTGTGTTTCTGTCAGTGTCTCTCTCTCTGTTTCTGTCAGTGTCTCTCTGTGTTTCTGTCAGTGTCACTCTCTCTCTGTTTCTGTCAGTGTCTCTCTGTGTTTCTGTCAGTGTCTCTCTCTCTCTGTGTCTGTCAGTGTCTCTCTCTGTTTCTGTCTGTGTCTCTCTGTGTTTCTGTCAGTGTCTCTCTCTCTCTCTGTTTCTGTCAGTGTCTCTCTGTGTTTCTGTCAGTGCCTCTTTATCTCTTTTTATGTCAGTGTCTCTCTGTGTTTCTGTCAGTGTCTCTCTGTGTTTCTGTCAGTGTCTCTCTCTCTGTTTCTGTTAGCGTCTCTCTGTGTTTCTGTCACTGTCTCTCTCTGTTTCTGTCAGTGTCTCTGTGTTTCTGTCAGTGTCTCTCAGTGTTTCTGTCAGTGTCTCTCTCTCTCTGTTTCTGTCAGTGTCTCTGTGTTTCTGTCAGTGCCTCTCTGTGTTTCTGTCAGTGTCCCTCTCTCTCTGTTTCTGTCGGTGTCTCTCTGTGTTTCTGTCAGTGTCTCTGTGTTTCTGTCAGTGTCTCTCTGTGTTTCTGTCAGTGTCTCTCTCTGTCTGTCTGTTTCTCAGTGTCTCTCTGTGTTTCTGTCAGTGTCTGTCTCTCTCTCTCTGTTTCTGTCAGTGTCTCTCATTGTTTCTGTCAGTGTCTCTGTGTTTCTGTCAGTGTCTTTCTGTGTTTCTGTCTGTGTCTCTCTGTGTTTCTGTCAGTGTCTCTCTCTCTCTGTGTCTATCAGTGTCTCTCTCTGTTTCTGTCTGTGTCTCTCTGTGTTTCTGTCAGTGTCTCTCTCTCTCTCTGTTTCTGTCAGTGTCTCTCTGTGTTTCTGTCAGTGTCTCTTTATCTCTTTTTCTGTCAGTGTCTCTCTGTGTTTCTGTCAGTGTCTCTCTGTGTTTCTGTCAGTGTCTCTCTCTCTGTTTCTGTTAGCGTCTCTCTGTGTTTCTGTCACTGTCTCTCTCTGTTTCTGTCAGTGTCTCTGTGTTTCTGTCAGTGTCTCTCTCTCTCTGTTTCTGTCAGTGTCTCTGTGTTTCTGTCAGTGCCTCTCTGTGTTTCTGTCAGTGTCCCTCTCTCTCTGTTTCTGTCGGTGTCTCTCTGTGTTTCTGTCAGTGTCTCTGTGTTTCTGTCAGTGTCTCTCTGTGTTTCTGTCAGTGTCTCTCTCTGTCTGTCTGTTTCTCAGTGTCTCTCTGTGTTTCTGTCAGTGTCTCTCTCTCTCTCTCTGTTTCTGTCAGTGTCTCTCATTGTTTCTGTCAGTGTCTCTGTGTTTCTGTCAGTGTCTTTCTGTGTTTCTGTCAGTGTCTCTCTCTCTCTGTCTGTTTCTCAGTGTCTCTCTGTGTTTCTGTCAGTGTCTCTCTGTGTTTCTGTCAGTGTCTCTCTCTCTCTCTCTATCTGTTTCTCAGTCTCTCTCTGTGTTTCTGTCAGTGTCTCTCTGTGTTTCTGTCAGTGTCTCTCTCTCTCTCTGTTTCTCAGTGTCTCTCTGTGATTCTGTCAGTGTCTCTGTGTTTCTGTCAGTGCCTCTCTGTGTTTCTGTCAGTGTCTCTCTCTCTCTGTTTCTGTTAGTGTCTCTCTTTGTTTCTGTCAGTGTCTCTCTCCCTCTGTTTCTGTCAGTGTCTCTCTGTGTTTCTGTCAGTGTCTCTCTCTCTGTTTCTGTCAGTGTCTCTCTGTGTTTCTGTCAGTGTCTCTCTCTCTGTGTTTCTGTCAGTGTCTCGCTCTGTTTCTGTCAGTGTCTCTCGCTCTCTGTTTTGGTCATTGCATCTCTCTCTCTGTGTATCTCGGAGTCTCTGTGTTTCTGTCAGTGTGTCACTCTCTCTGTTTCTGTCAGTGTCTCTCTGTGTTTCTGTCAGTGTCTCTCTCTCTGCTTCTGTCAATGTCTCTCTGTGTTTCTGTCAGTGTCTCTCTCTCTGTTTCTGTCAGTGTCTCTCTGTGTTTCTGTCAGTGTCTCTCTCTCTGTGTTTCTGTCAGTGTCTCTCTCCCTCTGTTTCTGTCAGTGTCTCTCTCTCTCTGTTTCTGTTAGTGTCTCTCTTTGTTTCTGTCAGTGTCTCGCTCCCTCTGTTTCTGTCAGTGTCTCTCTGTGTTTCTGTCAGTGTCTCTCTCTCTGTTTCTGTCAGTGTCTCTCTGTGTTTCTGTCAGTGTCTCTCTCTCTCTGTTTCTGTCAGTGTCTCTCTCTGTTTCTGTCAGTGTCTCTCTGTGTTTCTGTCAGTGTCTCTCTCTGTTTCTGTCAGTGTCTCTCTCTCTCTGTTTCTGTCAGTGTATCTCTCTCTCTGTGTATCTCGGAGTCTCTGTGTTTCTGTCAGTGTCTCTCTCTCTCTGTTTCTGTCAGTGTCTCTCTGTGTTTCTGTCAGTGTCTCTGTGTTTCTGTCAGTGTCTCTCTGTGTTTCTGTCAGTGTCTCTCTCTCTGTTTCTGTCAGTGTCTCTCTGTGTTTCTGTCAGTGTCTCTCTCTCTGTTTCTGTCAGTGTCTCTGTGTTACTGTCAGTGCCTCTCTGTGTTTCTGTCAGTGTCTCTCTCTCTCTGTTTCTGTTAGTGTCTCTCTGTGTTTCTGTCAGTGTC